>NC_091224.1:341250-682500 GCF_040958095.1 Procambarus clarkii
AAATCACGCTCAGGAGTCAAATTTCCGACATTTCAGACATTTTGAAAACTGCAGGGGGGTTTGGGCAAAATATGACCCATCGATGTTTACAGTAATTGGTATATTTTCGGTATGAAACGACGTAATTTGAAACTGAAAATAGGTGCAGAGAGTCAGAATTCGGCTCAAAAATCACGCTCAGGAGTCAAATTTTCGACATTTCAGACATTTTAAAAACTGCAGAGGGGTTTGGGCAAAATATGACCCATCGCCGTTTTCAGTAATTGGCATATTTTCGGTATAAAAAGTCGTAATTTGAAACTGAAAATAGGTGCAGAGAGTCAGAATTCGGCTCGAAAATCACGCTCAGGAGTCACATTTCCGACATTTCAGACATTTTGAAAACTGCAGGGGGGTTTGGGCAAAATATGACCCATCGCCGTTTTCAATAATTGGCATATTTTCGGTATAAAAAGTCGTAATTTGAAACTGAAATTAGGTGCAGAGAGTCAGAATTCAGATAAAACATCACGCTCAGGAGTAAAATTTCCGACATTTCAGACATTTTGAAAACTGCAGGGGGGTTTGGGCAAAATATGACCCATCGCCGTTTACAGTAATTGGCATATTTACGGTATGAAACGTCGTAATTTGAAACTGAAAATAGGTGCAGAGAGTCAGAATTCGGCTAAAAAATCACGCTCAGGAGTCAAATTTCCGATATTTCAGACATTTTGAAAACTGCAGGGGGTTTGGGCAAAATATGACCCATTGCTGTTTTCAGTAATTGGCATATTTTCGGTATAAAATGTCGTAATTTGAAACTGAAAATAGGTGCAGAGAGTCAGAATTCGGCTCATAATTCACGCTCAGGAGTCAAATTTCCGACATTTCAGACATTTTGAAAACTGCAGGGGGGTTTGGGCAAAATATGACCCATCGCCGTTTATAGTAATTGGCATATTTTCGGTAGGAAATGTCGTAATTTGAAACTGAAAATAGGTGCAGAAAGTCAGAGTTCGGCTCAAAAATCACGCTCAGGAGTCAAATTTTTGACATTTCAAACATTTTAAAAACTGCAGGGTGGTTTGGGCAAAATATGACCCACCGCCGTTTTCAGTAATTGGCATATTTTCGGTATAAAAAGTCGTAATTTGAAACTGAAAATAGGTGCAGAGAGTCAGAATTCGGCTCGAAAATCACGCTCAGGAGTCACATTTCCGACATTTCAGACATTTTGAAAACTGCAGGGGGGTTTGGGCAAAATATGACCCATCGCCGTTTTCAGTAATTGGCATATTTTCGGTATAAAAAGTCGTAATTTGAAACTGAAATTAGGTGACGAGAGTCAGAATTCAGATAAAACATAAGGCTCAGGAGTCAAATTTCCGACATTTCAGACATTTTGAAAACTGCAGGGGGGTTTGGGCAAAATATGACCCATCGCCGTTTTCAGTAATTGGCATATTTTCGGTATGAAACGACGTAATTTGAAACTGAAAATAGGTGCAGAGAGTCAGAATTCGGCTCAAAAATCACGCTCAGGAGTCAAATTTCCGACATTTCAGACATTTTGAAAACTGCAGGGGGTTTGGGCAAAATATGACCCATCGCCGTTTTCAATAATTGGCATATTTTCGGTATAAAAAGTCGTAATTTGAAACTGAAAATAGGTGCAGAGAGTCAGAATTCGGATAAAAAATCACGCTCAGGAGTCAAATTTCCGACATTTCAAACATTTTGAAAACTGCAGGGGGGTTTGGGCAAAATATGACCCATTGCCGTTTTCAGTAATTGGCATATTTTCGGTATAAAAAGTCGTAATTTAAAACTGAAAATAGGTGCAGAGTGTCAGAATTCGGCTCAAAAAGCACTCTCAGGAGTCAAATTTCTGATATTTCAGACATTTTGAAAACTGCAGGGGGGTTTGGGCAAAATATGACCCATCGCCGTTTATAGTAATTGGCATATTATCGGTAGGAAACGTCGTAATTTGAAACTGAAAATAGGTGCAGAAAGTCAGAATTCGGCTCAAAAATCACGCTCAGGAGTCAAATTTTCGACATTTCAGACATTTTAAAAACTGCAGGGGGGTTTGGGCAAAATATGACCCATCGCCGTTTTCAGTAATTGGCATATTTTCGGTATAAAAAGTCGTAATTTGAAACTGAAAATAGGAGCAGAGAGTCAGAATTCGGCTCGAAAATCACGTTTAGGAGTCAAATTTCCGACATTTCAGACATTTTGAAAACTGCAGGGGGGTTTGGGCAAAATATGACCCATCGCCGTTTTCAGTAATTGGCATATGTTCGGTATAAAAAGTCGTGATATGAAACTGAAAATAGGTGCACAGAGTCAGAATTCGGATAAAAAATCACGCTCAGGAGTCAAATTTCCGATATTTCAGACATTTTGAAAATTGCAGGTTGGTTTGGGCAAAATATGACCCATCGCCGTTTACAGTAATTGGCATATTTTCGGTATGAAACGTCATAATTTGAAACTGAAAATAGGTGCAGAGAGTCAGAATTCGGCTCAAAAATCACGCTCAGGAGTCAAATTTCCGACATTTCAGACATTTTAAAAACTACAGGGGGGTTTATGCAAAATATGACCCATCGCCGTTTGCAGTAATTGGCATATTTTCGGTATGAAACGACGTAATTTGAAACTGAAAATAGGTGCAGAGAGTCAGAATTCGGCTCAAAAATCACGCTCAGGAGTCAAATTTCCGACATTTCAGACATTTCGAAAACTGCAGGGGGGTTTGGGCAAAATATGACCCATCGCCGTTTATAGTAATTGGCATATTTTCGGTAGAAAACGTCGTAATTTGAAACTGAAAATAGGTGCAGAAAGTCAGAATTCGGCTCAAAAATCACGCTCAGAAGTCAAATTTTCGACATTTCAGACATTTTAAAAACTGCAGGGGGGTTTGGGGAAAATATGACCCATCGCCGTTTTCAGTAATTGGCATATTTTCGGTATAAAAATTCGTATTTTGAAACTGAAAATAGGTGCAGAGAGTCAGAATTATGCTCGAAAATCACGCTCAGGAGTCAAATTTCCGACATTTCAGACATTTTGGAAAACTGCAGGGGGGTTTGGGCAAAATATGACCCATCGCCGTTTTCAATAATTGGCACATTTTCGGTATAAAAAGTCGTAACATGAAACTGAAAATAGGTGCAGAGAGTCAGAATTCGGCTCAAAAATCACGCTCAGGAGTCAAATTTCCGACATTTCAGACATTTTGAAAACTGCAGGGGGGTTTGGTCAAAATATGACCCATCGCCGTTTTCAGTAATTGGCATATTTTCGGTATAAAAAGTCGTAATTTGAAACTGAAAACAGGTGCAGAGAGTCAGAATACGGCTCAAAAATCAGGCTCAGGAGTCAAATTTCCGACATTTCAAACATTTTGAAAACTGCAGGGGGGTTTGGGCAAAATATGACCCATCGATGTTTACAGTAATTGGTATATTTTCGGTATGAAACGACGTAATTTGAAACTGAAAATAGGTGCAGAGAGTCAGAATTCGGCTCAAAAATCACGCTCAGGAGTCAAATTTTCGACATTTCAGACATTTTAAAAACTGCAGAGGGGTTTGGGCAAAATATGACCCATCGCCGTTTTCAGTAATTGGCATATTTTCGGTATAAAAAGTCGTAATTTGAAACTGAAAATAGGTGCACAGAGTCAGAATTCGGCTCGAAAATCACGCTCAGGAGTCACATTTCCGACATTTCAGACATTTTGAAAACTGCAGGGGGGTTTGGGCAAAATATGACCCATCGCCGTTTTCAGTAATTGGCATATTTTCGGTATAAAAAGTCGTAATTTGAAACTGAAGTTAGGTGCAGAGAGTCAGAATTCAGATAAAACATCACGCTCAGGAGTAAAATTTCCGACATTTCAGACATTTTGAAAACTGCAGGGGGGTTTGGGCAAAATATGACCCATCGCCGTTTACAGTAATTGGCATATTTACGGTATGAAACGTCGTAATTTGAAACTGAAAATAGGTGCAGAGAGTCAGAATTCGGCTCAAAAATCACGCTCAGGAGTCAAATTTCCGATATTTCAGACATTTTGAAAACTGCAGGGGGTTTGGGCAAAATATGACCCATCGCCGTTTTCAGTAATTGGCATATTTTCGGTATAAAAAGTCGTAATTTGAAACTGAAAATAGGTGCAGAGAGTCAGAATTCGGCTCAAAATTCACGCTCAGGAGTCAAATTTCCGACATTTCAGACATTTTGAAAACTGCAGGGGGGTTTGGGCAAAATATGACCCATCGCCGTTTATAGTAATTGGCATATTTTCGGTAGGAAACGTCGTAATTTGAAACTGAAAATAGGTGCAGAAAGTCAGAATTCGGCTCAAAAATCACGCTCAGGAGTCAAATTTTTGACATTTCAGACATTTTAAAAACTGCAGGGGGGTTTGGGCAAAATATGACCCACCGCCGTTTTCAGTAATTGGCATATTTTCGGTATAAAAAGTCGTAATTTGAAACTGAAAATAGGTGACGAGAGTCAAAATTCAGATAAAACATCAGGCTCAGGATTCAAATTTCCGACATTTCAGACATTTTGAAAACTGCAGGGGGGTTTGGGCAAAATATGACCCATCGCCGTTTTCAGTAATTGGCATATTTTCGGTATGAAACGACGTAATTTGAAACTGAAAATAGGTGCAGAGAGTCAGAATTCGGCTCAAAAATCACGCTCAGGAGTCAAATTTCCGACATTTCAGACATTTTGAAAACTGCAGGGGGTTTGGGCAAAATATGACCCATCGCCGTTTTCAATAATTGGCATATTTTCGGTATATAAAGTCGTAATTTGAAACTGAAAATAGGTGAAGAGAGTCAGAATTCGGATAAAAAATCACGCTCAGGAGTCAAATTTCCGACATTTCAAACATTTTGAAAACTGCAGGGGGGTTTGGGCAAAATATGACCCATTGCCGTTTTCAGTAATTGGCATATTTTCGGTATGAAACGTCGTAATTTAAAACTGAAAATAGGTGCAGAGTGTCAGAATTCGGCTCAAAAAGCACTCTCAGGAGTCAAATTTCCGATATTTCAGACATTTTGAAAACTGCAGGGGGGTTTGGGCAAAATATGACCCATCGCCGTTTATAGTAATTGGCATATTATCGGTAGGAAACGTCGTAATTTGAAACTGAAAATAGGTGCAGAAAGTCAGAATTCGGCTCAAAAATCACGCTCAGGAGTCAAATTTTCGACATTTCAGACATTTTAAAAACTGCAGGGGGGTTTGGGCAAAATATGACCCATCGCCGTTTTCAGTAATTGGCATATTTTCGGTATAAAAAGTCGTAATTTGAAACTGAAAATAGGAGCAGAGAGTCAAAATTCGGCTCGAAAATCACGTTTAGGAGTCAAATTTCCGACATTTCAGACATTTTGAAAACTGCAGGGGGGTTTGGGCAAAATATGACCCATCGCCGTTTTCAGTAATTGGCATATTTTCGGTATGAAACGTCATAATTTGAAACTGAAAATAGGTGCAGAGAGTCAGAATTCGGCTCAAAAATCACGCTCAGGAGTCAAATTTCCGACATTTCAGACATTTTAAAAACTACAGGGGGGTTTATGCAAAATATGACCCATCGCCGTTTGCAGTAATTGGCATATTTTCGGTATGAAACGACGTAATTTGAAACTGAAAATAGGTGCAGAGAGTCAGAATTCGGCTCAAAAATCACGCTCAGGAGTCAAATTTCCGACATTTCAGACATTTCGAAAACTGCAGGGGGGTTTGGGCAAAATATGACCCATCGCCGTTTATAGTAATTGGCATATTTTCGGTAGGAAACGTCGTAATTTGAAACTGAAAATAGGTGCAGAAAGTCAGAATTCGGCTCAAAAATCACGCTCAGAAGTCAAATTTTCGACATTTCAGACATTTTAAAAACTGCAGGGGGGTTTGGGGAAAATATGACCCATCGCCGTTTTCAGTAATTGGCATATTTTCGGTATAAAAATTCGTATTTTGAAACTGAAAATAGGTGCAGAGAGTCAGAATTGTGCTCGAAAATCACGCTCAGGAGTCAAATTTCCGACATTTCAGACATTTTGAAAACTGCAGGGGGGTTTGGGCAAAATATGACCCATCGCCGTTTTCAATAATTGGCACATTTTCGGTATAAAAAGTCGTAACATGAAACTTAAAATAGGTGCAGAGAGTCAGAATTCGGCTCAAAAATCACGCTCAGGAGTCAAATTTCCGACATTTCAGACATTTTGAAAACTGCAGGGGGGTTTGGTCAAAATATGACCCATCGCCGTTTTCAGTAATTGGCATATTTTCGGTATAAAAAGTCGTAATTTGAAACTGAAAACAGGTGCAGAGAGTCAGAATACGGCTCAAAAATCAGGCTCAGGAGTCAAATTTCCGACATTTCAAACATTTTGAAAATTGCAGGGGGGTTTGGGCAAAATATGACCCATCGATGTTTACAGTAATTGGTATATTTTCGGTATGAAACGACGTAATTTGAAACTGAAAATAGGTGCAGAGAGTCAGAATTCGGCTCAAAAATCACGCTCAGGAGTCAAATTTTCGACATTTCAGACATTTTAAAAACTGCAGAGGGGTTTGGGCAAAATATGACCCATCGCCGTTTTCAGTAATTGGCATATTTTCGGTATAAAAAGTCGTAATTTGAAACTGAAAATAGGTGCACAGAGTCAGAATTCGGCTCGAAAATCACGCTCAGGAGTCACATTTCCGACATTTCAGACATTTTGAAAACTGCAGGGGGGTTTGGGCAAAATATGACCCATCGCCGTTTTCAGTAATTGGCATATTTTCGGTATAAAAAGTCGTAATTTGAAACTGAAGTTAGGTGCAGAGAGTCAGAATTCAGATAAAACATCACGCTCAGGAGTAAAATTTCCGACATTTCAGACATTTTGAAAACTGCAGGGGGGTTTGGGCAAAATATGACCCATCGCCGTTTACAGTAATTGGCATATTTACGGTATGAAACGTCGTAATTTGAAACTGAAAATAGGTGCAGAGAGTCAGAATTCGGCTCAAAAATCACGCTCAGGAGTCAAATTTCCGATATTTCAGACATTTTGAAAACTGCAGGGGGTTTGGGCAAAATATGACCCATCGCCGTTTTCAGTAATTGGCATATTTTCGGTATAAAAAGTCGTAATTTGAAACTGAAAATAGGTGCAGAGAGTCAGAATTCGGCTCAAAATTCACGCTCAGGAGTCAAATTTCCGACATTTCAGACATTTTGAAAACTGCAGGGGGGTTTGGGCAAAATATGACCCATCGCCGTTTATAGTAATTGGCATATTTTCGGTAGGAAACGTCGTAATTTGAAACTGAAAATAGGTGCAGAAAGTCAGAATTCGGCTCAAAAATCACGCTCAGGAGTCAAATTTTTGACATTTCAGACATTTTAAAAACTGCAGGGGGGTTTGGGCAAAATATGACCCACCGCCGTTTTCAGTAATTGGCATATTTTCGGTATAAAAAGTCGTAATTTGAAACTGAAAATAGGTGCAGAGAGTCAGAATTCGGCTCGAAAATCACGCTCAGGAGTCACATTTCCGACATTTCAGACATTTTGAAAACTGCAGGGGGGTTTGGGCAAAATATGACCCATCGCCGTTTTCAGTAATTGGCATATTTTCGGTATAAAAAGTCGTAATTTGAAACTGAAATTAGGTGACGAGAGTCAAAATTCAGATAAAACATCAGGCTCAGGATTCAAATTTCCGACATTTCAGACATTTTGAAAACTGCAGGGGGGTTTGGGCAAAATATGACCCATCGCCGTTTTCAGTAATTGGCATATTTTCGGTATGAAACGACGTAATTTGAAACTGAAAATAGGTGCAGAGAGTCAGAATTCGGCTCAAAAATCACGCTCAGGAGTCAAATTTCCGACATTTCAGACATTTTGAAAACTGCAAGGGGGTTTGGGCAAAATATGACCCATCGCCGTTTTCAATAATTGGCATATTTTCGGTATATAAAGTCGTAATTTGAAACTGAAAATAGGTGAAGAGAGTCAGAATTCGGATAAAAAATCACGCTCAGGAGTCAAATTTCCGACATTTCAAACATTTTGAAAACTGCAGGGGGGTTTGGGCAAAATATGACCCATTGCCGTTTTCAGTAATTGGCATATTTTCGGTATGAAACGTCGTAATTTAAAACTGAAAATAGGTGCAGAGTGTCAGAATTCGGCTCAAAAAGCACTCTCAGGAGTCAAATTTCCGATATTTCAGACATTTTGAAAACTGCAGGGGGGTTTGGGCAAAATATGACCCATCGCCGTTTATAGTAATTGGCATATTATCGGTAGGAAACGTCGTAATTTGAAACTGAAAATAGGTGCAGAAAGTCAGAATTCGGCTCAAAAATCACGCTCAGGAGTCAAATTTTCGACATTTCAGACATTTTAAAAACTGCAGGGGGGTTTGGGCAAAATATGACCCATCGCCGTTTTCAGTAATTGGCATATTTTCGGTATGAAACGACGTAATTTGAAACTGAAAATAGGTGCAGAGAGTCAGAATTCGGCTCAAAAATCACGCTCAGGAGTCAAATTTCCGACATTTCAGACATTTTGAAAACTGCAGGGGGTTTGGGCAAAATATGACCCATCGCCGTTTTCAATAATTGGCATATTTTCGGTATATAAAGTCGTAATTTGAAACTGAAAATAGGTGAAGAGAGTCAGAATTCGGATAAAAAATCACGCTCAGGAGTCAAATTTCCGACATTTCAAACATTTTGAAAACTGCAGGGGGGTTTGGGCAAAATATGACCCATTGCCGTTTTCAGTAATTGGCATATTTTCGGTATGAAACGTCGTAATTTAAAACTGAAAATAGGTGCAGAGTGTCAGAATTCGGCTCAAAAAGCACTCTCAGGAGTCAAATTTCCGATATTTCAGACATTTTGAAAACTGCAGGGGGGTTTGGGCAAAATATGACCCATCGCCGTTTATAGTAATTGGCATATTATCGGTAGGAAACGTCGTAATTTGAAACTGAAAATAGGTGCAGAAAGTCAGAATTCGGCTCAAAAATCACGCTCAGGAGTCAAATTTTCGACATTTCAGACATTTTAAAAACTGCAGGGGGGTTTGGGCAAAATATGACCCATCGCCGTTTTCAGTAATTGGCATATTTTCGGTATAAAAAGTCGTAATTTGAAACTGAAAATAGGAGCAGAGAGTCAAAATTCGGCTCGAAAATCACGTTTAGGAGTCAAATTTCCGACATTTCAGACATTTTGAAAACTGCAGGGGGGTTTGGGCAAAATATGACCCATCGCCGTTTTCAGTAATTGGCATATTTTCGGTATGAAACGACGTAATTTGAAACTGAAAATAGGTGCAGAGAGTCAGAATTCGGCTCAAAAATCACGCTCAGGAGTCAAATTTCCGACATTTCAGACATTTCGAAAACTGCAGGGGGGTTTGGGCAAAATATGACCCATCGCCGTTTATAGTAATTGGCATATTTTCGGTAGGAAACGTCGTAATTTGAAACTGAAAATAGGTGCAGAAAGTCAGAATTCGGCTCAAAAATCACGCTCAGAAGTCAAATTTTCGACATTTCAGACATTTTAAAAACTGCAGGGGGGTTTGGGGAAAATATGACCCATCGCCGTTTTCAGTAATTGGCATATTTTCGGTATAAAAATTCGTATTTTGAAACTGAAAATAGATGCAGAGAGTCAGAATTGTGCTCGAAAATCACGCTCAGGAGTCAAATTTCCGACATTTCAGACATTTTGAAAACTGCAGGGGGGTTTGGGCAAAATATGACCCATCGCCGTTTTCAGTAATTGGCACATTTTCGGTATAAAAAGTCGTGTCATGAAACTGAAAATAGGGGCAGAGAGTCAGAATTCGGCTCAAAAATCACGCTCAGGAGTCAAATTTCCGGCATTTCAGACATTTTGAAAACTGCAGGGGGGTTTGGTCAAAATATGACCCATCGCCGTTTTCAGTAATTGGCATATTTTCGGTATGAAACGACGTAATTTGAAACTGAAAACAGGTGCAGAGAGTCTGAATACAGCTCAAAAATCAGGCTCAGGAGTCAAATTTCCGACATTTCAAACATTTTGAAAACTGCAGGGGGGTTTGGGCAAAATATGACCCATCGATGTTTACAGTAGTTGGTATATTTTCGGTATGAAACGACGTAATTTGAAACTGAAAATAGGTGCAGAGAGTCAGAATTCGGCTCAAAAATCACGCTCAGGAGTCAAATTTTCGACATTTCAGACATTTTAAAAACTGCAGAGGGGTTTGGGCAAAATATGACCCATCGCCGTTTTCAGTAATTGGCATATTTTCGGTATAAAAAGTCGTAATTTGAAACTGAAAATAGGTGCAGAGAGTCAGAATTCGGCTCGAAAATCACGCTCAGGAGTCACATTTCCGACATTTCAGACATTTTGAAAACTGCAGGGGGGTTTGGGCAAAATATGCCCCATCGCCGTTTACAGTAATTGGCATATTTACGGTATGAAACGTCGTAATTTGAAACTGAAAATAGGTGCAGAGAGTCAGAATTCGGCTCAAAAATCACGCTCAGGAGTCAAATTTCCGATATTTCAGACATTTTGAAAACTGCAGGGGGGTTTGGGCAAAATATGACCCATCACCGTTAATAGTAATTGGCATATTTTCGGTAGGAAACGTCGTAATTTGAAACTGAAAATAGGTGCAGAAAGTCAGAATTCGGCTCAAAAATCACGCTCAGGAGTCAAATTTTTGACATTTCAGACATTTTAAACACTGCAGGGGGGTTTGGGCAAAATATGACCCATCGCCGTTTATAGTAATTGGCATATTTTCGGTAGGAAACGTCGTAATTTGAAACTGAAAATAGGTGCAGAAAGTCAGAATTCGGCTCAAAAATCACGCTCAGAAGTCAAATTTTCGACATTTCAGACATTTTAAAAACTGCAGGGGGGTTTGGGGAAAATATGACCCATCGCCGTTTTCAGTAATTGGCATATTTTCGGTATAAAAATTCGTATTTTGAAACTGAAAATAGGTGCAGAGAGTCAGAATTGTGCTCGAAAATCACGCTCAGGAGTCAAATTTCCGACATTTCAGACATTTTGAAAACTGCAGGGGGGTTTGGGCAAAATATGACCCATCGCCGTTTTCAGTAATTGGCACATTTTCGGTATAAAAAGTCGTGTCATGAAACTGAAAATAGGGGCAGAGAGTCAGAATTCGGCTCAAAAATCACGCTCAGGAGTCAAATTTCTGGCATTTCAGACATTTTGAAAACTGCAGGGGGGTTTGGTCAAAATATGACCCATCGCCGTTTTCAGTAATTGGCATATTTTCGGTATAAAAAGTCGTAATTTGAAACTGAAAACAGGTGCAGAGAGTCAGAATACGGCTCAAAAATCACGCTCAGGAGTCAAATTTCTGACATTTCAAACATTTTGAAAACTGCAGGGGGGTTTGGGCAAAATATGACCCATCGATGTTTACAGTAGTTGGTATATTTTCGGTATGAAACGACGTAATTTGAAACTGAAAATAGGTGCAGAGAGTCAGAATTCGGCTCAAAAATCACGCTCAGGAGTCAAATTTTCGACATTTCAGACATTTTAAAAACTGCAGAGGGGTTTGGGCAAAATATGACCCATCGCCGTTTTCAGTAATTGGCATATTTTCGGTATAAAAAGTCGTAATTTGAAACTGAAAATAGGTGCAGAGAGTCAGAATTCGGCTCGAAAATCACGCTCAGGAGTCACATTTCCGACATTTCAGTCATTTTGAAACCTGCAGGGGGGTTTGGGCAAAATATGACCCATCGCCGTTTACAGTAATTGGCATATTTACGGTATGAAACGTCGTAATTTGAAACTGAAAATAGGTGCAGAGAGTCAGAATTCGGCTCAAAAATCACGCTCAGGAGTCAAATTTCCGATATTTCAGACATTTTGAAAACTGCAGGGGGTTTGGGCAAAATATGACCCATCGCCGTTTTCAGTAATTGGCATATTTTCGGTATAAAAAGTCGTAATTTGAAACTGAAAATAGGTGCAGAGAGTCAGAATTCGGCTCAAAATTCACGCTCAGGAGTCAAATTTCCGACATTTCAGACATTTTGAAAACTGCAGGGGGGTTTGGTCAAAATATGACCCATCGCCGTTTATAGTAATTGGCATATTTTCGGTAGGAAACGTCGTAATTTGAAACTGAAAATAGGTGCAAAAAGTCAGAATTCGGCTCAAAAATCACGCTCAGGAGTCAAATTTTTGACATTTCAGACATTTTAAAAACTGCAGGGGGGTTTGGGCAAAATATGACCCACCGCCGTTTTCAGTAATTGGCATATTTTCGGTATAAAAAGTCGTAATTTGAAACTGAAAATAGGTGCAGAGAGTCAGAATTCGGCTCGAAAATCACGCTCAGGAGTCACATTTCCGACATTTCCGACATTTTGAAAACTGCAGGGGGGTTTGGGCAAAATATGACCCATCGCCGTTTTCAGTAATTGGCATATTTTCGGTATAAAAAGTCGTAATTTGAAACTGAAATGAGGTGACGAGAGTCAGAATTCAGATAAAACATCACGCTCAGGAGTCAAATTTCCGACATTTCAGACATTTTGAAAACTGCAGGGGGGTTTGGGTCAAATATGACCCATCGCCGTTTTCAGTAATTGGCATATTTTCGGTATGAAACGATCGTAATTTGAAACTGAAAATAGGTGCAGAGAGTCAGAATTCGGCTCAAAAATCACGCTCAGGAGTCAAATTTCCGACATTTCAGACATTTTGAAAACTGCAGGGGGTTTGGGCAAAATATGACCCATCGCCGTTTTCAATAATTGGCATATTTTCGGTATTAAAAGTCGTAATTTGAAACTGAAAATAGGTGCAGAGAGTCAGAATTCGGATAAAAAATCACGCTCAGGAGTCAAATTTCCGACATTTCAAACATTTTGAAAACTGCAGGGGGGTTTGGGCAAAATATGACCCATTCGCCGTTTTCAGTAATTGGCATATTTTCGGTATAAAAAGTCGTAATTTAAAACTGAAAATAGGTGCAGAGTGTCAGAATTCGGCTCAAAAAGCACTCTCAGGAGTCAAATTTCCGATATTTCAGACATTTTGAAAACTGCAGGGGGGTTTGGGCAAAATATGACCCATCGCCGTTTATAGTAATTGGCATATTATCGGTATGAAACGTCGTAATTTGAAACTGAAAATAGGTGCAGAGAGTCAGAATTCGGCTCAAAAATCACGCTCAGGAGTCAAATTTTCGACATTTCAGACATTTTAAAAACTGCAGGGGGGTTTGGGCAAAATATGACCCATCGCCGTTTTCAGTAATTGGCATATTTTCGGTATAAAAAGTCGTAATTTGAAACTGAAAATAGGTAGCAGAGAGTCAGAATTCGGCTCGAAAATCACGCTTCAGGAGTCAAATTTCCGACATTTCAGACATTTTGAAAACTGCAGGGGGGTTTGGGCAAAATATGACCCATCGCCGTTTTCAGTAATTGGCATATTTTCGGTATAAAAAGTCGTGATATTGAAACTGAAAATAGGTGCAGAGAGTCAGAATTCGGCTCAAAAATCACGCTCAGGAGTCAAATTTCCGACATTTCAGACATTTTGAAACCTGCAGGGGGGTTTGGGCAAAATATGACCCATCGCCTGTTTTCAGTAATTGGCATATTTTCGGTATGAAACGATCGTAATTTGAAACTGAAAATAGGTGCAGAGAGTCAGAATTCGGCTCAAAAATCACGCTCAGGAGTCAAATTTCCGACATTTCAGACATTTTGAAAACTGCAGGGGGTTTGGGCAAAATATGACCCATCGCCGTTTTCAGTAATTGGCATATTTTCGGTATGAAACGTCGTAATTTGAAACTGAAAATAGGTGCAGAGAGTCAGAATTCGGATAAAAAATCACGCTCAGGAGTCAAATTTCCGACATTTCAGACATTTTGAAAACTGCAGGGGGGTTTGGGCAAAATATGACCCATCGCCGTTTTCAGTAATTGGCATATTTTCGGTATGAAACGTCGTAATTTGAAACTGAAAATAGGTGCAGAGAGTCAGAATTCGGCTCAAAAATCACGCTCAGGAGTCAAATTTCCGACATTTCAGACATTTTGAAAACTGCAGGGGGGTTTGGGCTAAAATATGACCCATCGCCGTTTTCAGTAATTGGCATATTTTCGGTATGAAACGTCGTAATTTGAAACTGAAAATAGGTGCAGAGAAGTCAGAATTCGGCTCAAAAATCACGCTCAGGAGTCAAATTTCCGACATTTCAGACATTTTGAAAACTGCAGGGGGGTTTGGGCAAAATATGACCCATCGCCGTTTTCAGTAATTGGCATATTTTCGGTATAAAAAGTCGTAATTTGAAACTGAAAATAGGCTGCAGAGAGTCAGAATTCGGATACAAAATCACGCTCAGGAGTCAAATTTCCGACATTTCAGACATTTTGAAAACTGCAGGGGGGTTTGGGCAAAATATGACCCATCGCCGTTTTCAGTAATTGGCATATTTTCGGTATGAAACGACGTAATTTGAAACTGAAAATAGGTGCAGAGAGTCAGAATTCGGCTCAAAAATCACGCTCAGGAGTCAAATTTCCGACATTTCAGACATTTTGAAAACTGCAGGGGGGTTTGGGCAAAATATGACCCATCGCCGTTTTCAGTAATTGGCATATTTTCGGTATAAAAAGTCGTAATATGAAACTGAAAATAGGTGCAGAGAGTCAGAATTCGGCTCAAAAATCACGCTCAGGAGTCAAATTTCCGACATTTCAGACATTTTGAAAACTGCAGGGGGGTTTGGGCAAAATATGACCCATCGCCGTTTTCAGTAATTGGCATATTTTCGGTATAAAAAGTCGTAATTTGAAACTGAAAATAGGTGCAGAGAGTCAGAATTCGGCTCAAAAATCACGCTCAGGAGTCAAATTTCCGACATTTCAGACATTTTGAAACTGCAAGGGGGGTTTGGGCAAAATATGACCCATCGCCGTTTTACAGTAATTGGCATATGTTCGGTATGAAAAGTCGTAATATGAAACTGAAAATAGGTGCAGAGAGTCAGAATTCGGCTCAAAAATCACGCTCAGGAGTCAAATTTCCGACATTTCAGACATTTTGAAAACTGCAGGGGGTTTGGGCAAAATATGACCCATCGCCGTTTTCAGTAATTGGCATATTTTCGGTATGAAAACGTCGTAATTTGAAACTGAAAATAGGTGCAGAGAGTCAGAATTCGGCTCGAAAATTCACGCTCAGGAGTCAAATTTCCGACATTTCAGACATTTTGAAAACTGCAGGGGGATTTGGGCAAAATATGACCCATCGCCGTTTACAGTAATTAGGCATATTTTACGGTATGAAACGTCGTAATTTGAAACTGAAAATAGGTGCAGAGAGTCAGAATTCGGCTCAAAAATCACGCTTCAGGAGTCAAATTTTCGACATTTCAGACATTTTGAAAAACTGCAGGGGGTTTGGGCAAAATATGACCCATCCGCCGTTTTCAGTAATTGGCATATTTTCGGTATGAAAAAGTCGTAATTTGAAACTGAAAATAGGTGCAGAGAGTCAGAATTCGGCTCGAAAAATCACGCTCAGGAGTCACATTTCCGACATTTCAGACATTTTGAAAACCTGCAGGGGGGTTTGGGCAAAATATGACCCATCGCCTGTTTACAGTAATTGGCATATTTTCGGTATGAAACGTCGTAATTTGAAACTGAAAATAGGTGCAGAGAGTCAGAATTCGGATAAAAAATCACGCTCAGGAGTCAAATTTCCGACATTTCAGACATTTTGAAAACTGCAGGGGGGTTTGGGCAAAATATGACCCATCGCCGTTTTCAGTAATTGGCATATTTTCGGTATGAAACTTCGTAATTTGAAACTGAAAATAGGTGCAGAGAGTCAGAATTCGGCTCAAAAATCACGCTCAGGAGTCAAATTTCCGACATTTCAGACATTTTAAAAACTGCAGGGGGGTTTGGGCAAAATATGACCCTTCACCGTTTTCAGTAATTGGCATATTTTCGGTATGAAACGTCGTAATTTGAAACTGAAAATAGGTGCAGAGAATCAGAATTCGGCTCAAAAATCACGCTCAGGAGTCAAATTTCCGACATTTCAGACATTTTGAAAACTGTAGGGGGGTTTGGGCAAAATATGACCCATCGCCGTTTTCAGTAATTGGCAAATTTTCGGTATAAAAAGTCGTAATTTGAAACTGAAAATAGCTGCAGAGAGTCAGAATTCGGATACAAAATCACACTCATGAGTTAAATTTCCGACATTTCAGACATTTTGAAAACTGCAGGGGGGTTTGGGCAAAATATGACCCATCGCCGTTTTCAGTAATTGGCATATTTTCGGTATAAAAACTCGTGATATGAAACTGAAAATAGGTGCAGAGATTCAGAATTCGGCTCGAAAAACACGCTCAGAAGTCAAATTTCCGACATTTCAGACATTTTGAAAACTGCAGGGGGGTTTGGGCCAAATATGACCCATCGCCGTTTTCAGTAATTGGCATATGTTCGGTATAAAAAGTCGTAATATGAAACTGAAAATAGGTGCAGAGAGTCAGAATTCGGCTCAAAAATCACGCTCAGGAGTCAAATTTCCGACATTTCAGACATTTTGAAAACTGCTGGGGGTTTGGGCAAAATATGACCCATCGCTGTTTTCAGTAATTGGCATAGTTTCGATATAAAAATTCGTAATTTTAAACTGAAAATAGGTGCAGAGAGTCAGAATTCGGATAAAAAATCACGATCAGGAGTCAAATTTCCGATATTTTAGACATGCAGGGGGCCATGCAGGGGGCCAAATATGACCCAAATACATGCAGGGGGCCAAATATGACCCATCGCCGTTTTCAGTAATTGGCATATGTTCGGTATAAAAAGTCGTAATATGAAACTGAAAATAGGTGCAGAGAGTCAGAATTCGGATAAAAAATCACGCTCAGGAGTCAAATTTCCGACATTTCAGACATTTTGAAAACTGCAGGGGGGTTTGGGCAAAATATGACCCATCGCCGTTTTCAGTAATTGGCATATTTTCGGTATGAAACAGTCGTAATTTGAAACTGAAAATAGGTGCAGAGAGTCAGAATTCGGTTCAAAAATTACGCTCAGGAGTCAAATTTCCGACATTTCAGACATTTTGAAAACTGCAGGGGGATTTGGGCAAAATATGACCCATCGCCGTTTTCAGTAATTAGCATATTTTCGGTAGGAAACGTCGTAATTTGAAACTGAAAATAGGTGCAGAAAGTCAGAATTCGGCTCAAAAATCACGCTCAGGAGTCAAATTTTTGACATTTCAGACATTTTAAAAACTGCAGGGGGGTTTGGGCAAAATATGACCCACCGCCGTTTTCAGTAATTGGCATATTTTCGGTATAAAAAGTCGTAATTTGAAACTGAAAATAGGTGCAGAGAGTCAGAATTCGGCTCGAAAATCACGCTCAGGAGTCACATTTCCGACATTTCAGACATTTTGAAAACTGCAGGGGGGTTTGGGCAAAATATGACCCATCGCCGTTTACAGTAATTGGCATATTTTCGGTATAAAAAGTCGTAATTTGAAACTGAAATTAGGTGACGAGAGTCAGAATTCAGATAAAACATCAGGCTCAGGAGTCAAATTTCCGACATTTCAGACATTTTGAAAACTGCAGGGGGGTTTGGGTCAAATATGACCCATCGCCGTTTTCAGTAATTGGCATATTTTCGGTATGAAACGACGTAATTTGAAACTGAAAATAGGTGCAGAGAGTCAGAATTCGGCTCAAAAATCACGCTCAGGAGTCAAATTTCCGACATTTCAGACATTTTAAAAACTGCAGGGGGGTTTGGGCAAAATATGACCCTTCACCGTTTTCAGTAATTGGCATATTTTCGGTATGAAACGTCGTAATTTGAAACTGAAAATAGGTGCAGAGAATCAGAATTCGGCTCAAAAATCACGCTCAGGAGTCAAATTTCCGACATTTCAGACATTTTGAAAACTGTAGGGGGGTTTGGGCAAAATATGACCCATCGCCGTTTTCAGTAATTGGCAAATTTTCGGTATAAAAAGTCGTAATTTGAAACTGAAAATAGCTGCAGAGAGTCAGAATTCGGATACAAAATCACACTCATGAGTTAAATTTCCGACATTTCAGACATTTTGAAAACTGCAGGGGGGTTTGGGCAAAATATGACCCATCGCCGTTTTCAGTAATTGGCATATTTTCGGTATAAAAACTCGTGATATGAAACTGAAAATAGGTGCAGAGATTCAGAATTCGGCTCGAAAAACACGCTCAGAAGTCAAATTT
Source organism: Procambarus clarkii (assembly GCF_040958095.1). Classification (NCBI taxonomy): domain Eukaryota; kingdom Metazoa; phylum Arthropoda; class Malacostraca; order Decapoda; family Cambaridae; genus Procambarus; species Procambarus clarkii. The sequence goes on from NC_091224.1 coordinate 359,623, forward strand.
CCGACATTTCAGACATTTTGAAAACTGCAGGGGGGTTTGGGCCAAATATGACCCATCGCCGTTTTCAGTAATTGGCATATGTTCGGTATAAAAAGTCGTAATATGAAACTGAAAATAGGTGCAGAGAGTCAGAATTCGGCTCAAAAATCACGCTCAGGAGTCAAATTTCCGACATTTCAGACATTTTGAAAACTGCTGGGGGTTTGGGCAAAATATGACCCATCGCTGTTTTCAGTAATTGGCATAGTTTCGATATAAAAATTCGTAATTTTAAACTGAAAATAGGTGCAGAGAGTCAGAATTCGGATAAAAAATCACGCTCAGGAGTCAAATTTCCGATATTTTAGACATGCAGGGGGCCATGCAGGGGGCCAAATATGACCCAAATACATGCAGGGGGCCAAATATGACCCATCGCCGTTTTCAGTAATTGGCATATGTTCGGTATAAAAAGTCGTAATATGAAACTGAAAATAGGTGCAGAGAGTCAGAATTCGGATAAAAAATCACGCTCAGGAGTCAAATTTCCGACATTTCAGACATTTTGAAAACTGCAGGGGGGTTTGGGCAAAATATGACCCATCGCCGTTTTCAGTAATTGGCATATTTTCGGTATGAAACGTCGTAATTTGAAACTGAAAATAGGTGCAGAGAGTCAGAATTCGGTTCAAAAATTACGCTCAGGAGTCAAATTTCCGACATTTCAGACATTTTGAAAACTGCAGGGGGATTTGGGCAAAATATGACCCATCGCCGTTTTCAGTAATTAGCATATTTTCGGTAGGAAACGTCGTAATTTGAAACTGAAAATAGGTGCAGAAAGTCAGAATTCGGCTCAAAAATCACGCTCAGGAGTCAAATTTTTGACATTTCAGACATTTTAAAAACTGCAGGGGGGTTTGGGCAAAATATGACCCACCGCCGTTTTCAGTAATTGGCATATTTTCGGTATAAAAAGTCGTAATTTGAAACTGAAAATAGGTGCAGAGAGTCAGAATTCGGCTCGAAAATCACGCTCAGGAGTCACATTTCCGACATTTCAGACATTTTGAAAACTGCAGGGGGGTTTGGGCAAAATATGACCCATCGCCGTTTTCAGTAATTGGCATATTTTCGGTATAAAAAGTCGTAATTTGAAACTGAAATTAGGTGACGAGAGTCAGAATTCAGATAAAACATCAGGCTCAGGAGTCAAATTTCCGACATTTCAGACATTTTGAAAACTGCAGGGGGGTTTGGGTCAAATATGACCCATCGCCGTTTTCAGTAATTGGCATATTTTCGGTATGAAACGACGTAATTTGAAACTGAAAATAGGTGCAGAGAGTCAGAATTCGGATAAAAAATCACGCTCAGGAGTCAAATTTCCGACATTTCAGACATTTTGAAAACTGCAGGGGGTTTGGGCAAAATATGACCCATCGCCGTTTTCAATAATTGGCATATTTTCTGTATAAAAAGTCGTAATTTGAAACTGAAAATAGGTGCAGAGAGTCAGAATTCGGATAAAAAATCACGCTCAGGAGTCAAATTTCCGACATTTCAAACATTTTGAAAACTGCAGGGGGGTTTGGGCAAAATATGACCCATTGCCGTTTTCAGTAATTGGCATATTTTCGGTATAAAAAGTCGTAATTTAAAACTGAAAATAGGTGCAAAGTGTCAGAATTCGGCTCAAAAAGCACTCTCAGGAGTCAAATTTCCGATATTTCAGACATTTTGAAAACTGCAGGGGGGTTTGGGCAAAATATGACCCATCGCCGTTTATAGTAATTGGCATATTATCGGTAGGAAACGTCGTAATTTGAAACTGAAAATAGGTGCAGAAAGTCAGAATTCGGCTCAAAAATCACGCTCAGGAGTCAAATTTTCGACATTTCAGACATTTTAAAAACTACAGGGGGGTTTGGGCAAAATATGACCCATCGCCGTTTTCAGTAATTGGCATATTTTCGGTATAAAAAGTCGTAATTTGAAACTGAAAATAGGAGCAGAGAGTCAAAATTCGGCTCGAAAATCACGTTTAGGAGTCAAATTTCCGACATTTCAGACATTTTGAAAACTGCAGGGGGGTTTGGGCAAAATATGACCCATCGCCGTTTTCAGTAATTGGCATATGTTCGGTATAAAAAGTCGTGATATGAAACTGAAAATAGGTGCAGAGAGTCAGAATTCGGCTCAAAAATCACGCTCAGGAGTCAAATTTCCGACATTTCAGACATTTTGAAACCTGCAGGGGGGTTTGGGCAAAATATGACCCATCGCCGTTTTCAGTAATTGGCATATTTTCGGTATAAAAAGTCATAATTTGAAACTGAAAATAATTGCAGAGAGTCAGAATTCGGCTCAAAAATCACTCTCAGGAGTCAAATTTCCGATATTTCAGACATTTTGAAAACTGCAGGTTGGTTTGGGCAAAATATGCCCCATCGCCGTTTACAGTAATTGGCATATTTTCGGTATGAAACGTCATAATTTGAAACTGAAAATAGGTGCAGAGAGTCAGAATTCGGCTCAAAAATCACGCTCAGGAGTCAAATTTCCGACATTTCAGACATTTTGAAAACTGCAGGGGGGTTTATGCAAAATATGACCCATCGCCGTTTGCAGTAATTGGCATATTTTCGGTATGAAACGACGTAATTTGAAACTGAAAATAGGTGCAGAGAGTCAGAATTCGGCTCAAAAATCACGCTCAGGAGTAAAATTTCCGACATTTCAGACATTTCGAAAACTGCAGGGGGGTTTGGGTAAAATATGACCCATCGCCGTTTTCAGTAATTGGCATATTTTCGGTATAAAAAGTCGTAATTTGAAACTGAAAATAGGTGCAGAGAGTCAGAATTCGGCTCAAAAATCACGCTCAGGAGTCAAATTTCCGACAATTCAGACATTTTGAAAAGTGCAGGGGGGTTTGGGCAAAATATGACCCATCGCCGTTTTCAGTAATTGGCATATTTTCGGTATAAAAAGTCGTAATTTGAAACTGAAATTAGGTGCAGAGAGTCAGAATTTAGATAAAAAATCACGCTCAGGAGTCAAATTTCCGACATTTCAGACATTTTGAAAACTGCAGGGGGGTTTGGGCAAAATATGACCCATCGCCGTTTTCAGTAATTGGCATATTTTCAGTATAAAAAGTCGTAATTTGAAACTGAAATTAGGTGCAGAGAGTCAGAATTCGGAAAAAAAATCACGTTCAGGAGTCAAATTTCCGACATTTCAGACATTTTGAAAACTGCAGGGGGGTTTGGGCAAAATATGACCCATCGCCGTTTACAGTAATTGGCATATTTTCGGTATGATACGTCGTAATTTGAAACTGAAAATAGGTGCCGAGAGTCAGAATTCGGCTCAAAAATCACGCTCAGGAGTCAAATTTTCGACATTTCAGACATTTTGAAAACTGCAGGGGGGTTTGTGTCAAAATATGACCCATCGCCGTTTACAGTAATTGGCATATTTTCGGTATGAAACGTCGTAATTTTAAACTGAAAATAGGTGCAGAGAGTCAGAATTCGGCTCAAAAATCACGCTCAGGAGTCAAATTTCAGACATTTCAGACATTTTAAAAACTGCAGGGGGGTTTGGGCAAAATATGACCCATCGCCGTTTTCAGTAATTGGCATATTTTCGGTATGAAATGACGTAATTTGACACTGAAAATGGGTGCAGAGAGTCAGAATTCGGCTTAAAAATCACGCTCAGGAGTCATATTTCCGACATTTCAGACATTTTGAAAACTGCAGGGGGGTTTGGGCAAAATATGACCCATCGCCGTTTTCAGTAATTGGCATATTTTCGGTATAAAAAGTCGTAATTTGAAACTGAAATTAGGTGCAGAGAGTCTGAATTCAGATACAACATCACGCTCAGGAGTCAAATTTCCGACATTTCAGACATTTTGAAAACTGCAGGGGGGTTTGGGCAAAATATGACCCATCGCCGTTTTCAGTAATTGGCATATTTTCGGTATGAAACGACGTAATTTGAAACTGAAAATAGGTGTAGAGAGTCAGAATTCGGCTCAAAAATCACGCTCAGGAGTCAAATTTCCGACATTTCAGACATTTTGAAAACCGCAGGGGGGTTTGCGCAAAATATGACCCCTCGCTGTTTTCAGTAATTGGAATATTTTTGGTATGAAACGTCGTAATTTGAAACTGAAAATAGGTGCAGAGAGTCAGAATTCGGATAAAAAATCACGCTCAGGAGTCAAATTTCCGACATTTCAGACATTTTGAAAACTGCAGGGGGGTTTGGGCAAAATATGACCCATCGCTGTTTTCAGTAATTGGCATATTTTCGGTATAAAACTTCGTAATTTGAAACTGAAAATAGGTGCAGAGAGTCAGAATTCGGCTCAAAAATCACGCTCAGGAGTCAAATTTCCGACATTTCAGACATTTTAAAAACTGCAGGGGGGTTTGGGCAAAATATGACCTTTCACCGTTTTCAGTAATTGGCATATTTTCGGTATGAAACGTCGTAATTTGAAACTGAAAATAGGTGCAGAGAATCAGAATTCGGCTCAAAAATCACGCTCAGGAGTCAAATTTCCGACATTTCAGACATTTTGAAAACTGTAGGGGGGTTTGGGCAAAATATGACCCATCGCCGTTTTCAGTAATTGGCAAATTTTCGGTATAAAAAGTCGTAATTTGAAACTGAAAATAGCTGCAGAGAGTCAGAATTCGGATACAAAATCACACTCATGAGTCAAATTTCCGACATTTCAGACATTTTGAAAACTGCAGGGGGGTTTGGGCAAAATATGACCCATCGCCGTTTTCAGTAATTGGCATATTTTCGGTATAAAAACTCGTGATATGAAACTGAAAATAGGTGCAGAGATTCAGAATTCGGCTCGAAAAACACGCTCAGAAGTCAAATTTCCGACATTTCAGACATTTTGAAAACTGCAGGGGGGTTTGGGCCAAATATGACCCATCGCCGTTTTCAGTAATTGGCAAATTTTCGGTATAAAAAGTCGTAATTTGAAACTGAAAATAGCTGCAGAGAGTCAGAATTCGGATACAAAATCACACTCATGAGTCAAATTTCCGACATTTCAGACATTTTGAAAACTGCAGGGGGGTTTGGGCAAAATATGACCCATCGCTGTTTTCAGTAATTGGCATAGTTTCGATATAAAAATTCGTAATTTTAAACTTAAAATAGGTGCAGAGAGTCAGAATTCGGATAAAAAATCACGCTCAGGAGTCAAATTTCCGATATTTTAGACATGCAGGGGGCCATGCAGGGGGCCAAATATGACCCAAATACATGCAGGGGGCCAAATATGACCCATCGCCGTTTTCAGTAATTGGCATATGTTCGGTATAAAAAGTCGTAATATGAAACTGAAAATAGGTGCAGAGAGTCAGAATTCGGATAAAAAATCACGCTCAGGAGTCAAATTTCCGACATTTCAGACATTTTGAAAACTGCAGGGGGGTTTGGGCAAAATATGACCCATCGCCGTTTTCAGTAATTAGCATATTTTCGGTATGAAACGTGGTAATTTGAAACTGAAAATAGATGCAGAGAGTCAGAATTCGGCTCAAAAATCACGCTCAGGAGTCAAATTTCCGACATTTCAGACATTTTAAAAACTGTAGGGAGGTTTGGGCAAAATATGACCCATCGCCGTTTACAGTAATTGGCATATTTTCGGTATGAAACTTCGTAATTTGAAACTGAAAATAGGTGCAGAGAGTCAGAATTCGGCTCAAAAATCACGCTCAGGAGTCAAATTTCCGACATTTCAGACATTTTAAAAACTGCAGGGGGGTTTGGGCAAAATATGACCCTTCGCCGTTTTCAGTAATTGGCATATTTTCGGTATGAAACGTCGTAATTTGAAACTGAAAATAGGTGCAGAGAATCAGAATTCGGCTCAAAAATCACGCTCAGGAGTCAAATTTCCAACATTTCAGACATTTTGAAAACTGTAGGGGGGTTTGGGCAAAATATGACCCATCGCCGTTTTCAGTAATTGGCAAATTTTCGGTATAAAAAGTCGTAATTTGAAACTGAAAATAGCTGCAGAGAGTCAGAATTCGGATACAAAATCACAATCATGAGTCAAATTTCCGACATTTCAGACATTTTGAAAACTGCAGGGGGGTTTGGGCCAAATATGACCCATCGCCGTTTTCAGTAATTGGCATATGTTCGGTATAAAAAGTCGTAATATGAAACTGAAAATAGGTGCAGAGAGTCAGAATTCGGCTCAAAAATCACGCTCAGGAGTCAAATTTCCGACATTTCAGACATTTTGAAAACTGCTGGGGGTTTGGGCAAAATATGACCCATCGCTGTTTTCAGTAATTGGCATATTTTCGATATAAAAATTCGTAATTTTAAACTGAAAATAGGTGCAGAGAGTCAGAATTCGGATAAAAAATCACGCTCAGGAGTCAAATTTCCGATATTTTAGACATGCAGGGGGCCATGCAGGGGGCCAAATATGACCCAAATACATGCAGGGGGCCAAATATGACCCATCGCCGTTTTCAGGAATTGGCATATGTTCGGTATAAAAAGTCGTAATATGAAACTGAAAATAGGTGCAGAGAGTCAGAATTCGGATAAAAAATCACGCTCAGGAGTCAAATTTCCGACATTTCAGACATTTTGAAAACTGCAGGGGGGTTTGGGCAAAATATGACCCATCGCCGTTTTCAGTAATTGGCATATTTTCGGTATGAAACGTCGTAATTTGAAACTGAAAATAGGTGCAGAGTCAGAATTCGGTTCAAAAATTACGCTCAGGAGTCAAATTTCCGACATTTCAGACATTTTGAAAACTGCAGGGGGATTTGGGCAAAATATGACCCATCGCCGTTTTCAGTAATTAGCATATTTTCGGTATGAAACGTGGTAATTTGAAACTGAAAATAGATGCAGAGAGTCAGAAATCGGCTTAAAAATCACGCTAAGGAGTCAAATTTCCGACATTTCAGACATTTTAAAAACTGTAGGGAGGTTTGGGCAAAATATGACCCATCGCCGTTTACAGTAATTGGCATATTTTCGGTATGAAACTTCGTAATTTGAAACTGAAAATAGGTGCAGAGAGTCAGAATTCGGCTCAAAAATCACGCTCAGGAGTCAAATTTCCGACATTTCAGACATTTTAAAAACTGCAGGGGGGTTTGGGCAAAATATGACCCTTCGCCGTTTTCAGTAATTGGCATATTTTCGGTATGAAACGTCGTAATTTGAAACTGAAAATAGGTGCAGAGAATCAGAATTCGGCTCAAAAATCACGCTCAGGAGTCAAATTTCCGACATTTCAGACATTTTGAAAACTGTAGGGGGGTTTGGGCAAAATATGACCCATCGCCGTTTTCAGTAATTGGCATATTTTCGGTATAAAAACTCGTGATATGAAACTGAAAATAGGTGCAGAGATTCAGAATTCGGCTCGAAAAACACGCTCAGAAGTCAAATTTCCGACATTTCAGACATTTTGAAAACTGCAGGGGGGTTTGGGCCAAATATGACCCATCGCCGTTTTCAGTAATTGGCATATGTTCGGTATAAAAAGTCGTAATATGAAACTGAAAATAGGTGCAGAGAGTCAGAATTCGGCATAAAAATCACGCTCAGGAGTCAAATTTCCGACATTTCAGACATTTTGAAAACTGCTGGGGGTTTGGGCAAAATATGACCCATCGCTGTTTTCAGTAATTGGCATATTTTCGATATAAAAATTCGTAATTTTAAACTGAAAATAGGTGCAGAGAGTCAGAATTCGGATAAAAAATCACGCTCAGGAGTCAAATTTCCGATATTTTAGACATGCAGGGGGCCAAATATGACCCAAATACATGCAGGGGGGCCAAATATGACCCATCGCCGTTTTCAGGAATTGGCATATGTTCGGTATAAAAAGTCGTAATATGAAACTGAAAATAGGTGCAGAGAGTCAGAATTCGGATAAAAAATCACGCTCAGGAGTCAAATTTCTGACATTTCAGACATTTTGAAAACTGCAGGGGGGTTTGGGCAAAATATGACCCATCGCCGTTTTCAGTAATTGGCATATTTTCGGTATGAAACGTCGTAATTTGAAACTGAAAATAGGTGCAGAGAGTCAGAATTCGGTTCAAAAATTACGCTCAGGAGTCAAATTTCCGACATTTCAGACATTTTGAAAACTGCAGGGGGATTTGGGCAAAATATGACCCATCGCCGTTTTCAGTAATTAGCATATTTTCGGTATGAAACGTGGTAATTTGAAACTGAAAATAGATGCAGAGAGTCAGAATTCGGCTCAAAAATCACGCTCAGGAGTCAAATTTCCGACATTTCAGACATTTTGAAAACTGTAGGGGGGTTTGGGCAAAATATGACCCATCGCCGTTTTCAGTAATTGGCAAATTTTCGGTATAAAAAGTCGTAATTTGAAACTGAAAATAGCTGCAGAGAGTCAGAATTCGGATACAAAATCACACTCATGAGTCAAATTTCCGACATTTCAGACATTTTGAAAACTGCAGGGGGGTTTGGGCAAAATATGACCCATCGCCGTTTTCAGTAATTGGCATATTTTCGGTATAAAAACTCGTGACATGAAACTGAAAATAGGTGCAGAGATTCAGAATTCGGCTCGAAAAACACGCTCAGAAGTCAAATTTCCGACATTTCAGACATTTTGAAAACTGCAGGGGGGTTTGGGCCAAATATGACCCATCGCCGTTTTCAGTAATTGGCATATGTTCGGTATAAAAAGTCGTAATATGAAACTGAAAATAGGTGCAGAGAGTCAGAATTCGGCTCAAAAATCACGCTCAGGAGTCAAATTTCCGACATTTCAGACATTTTGAAAACTGCTGGGGGTTTGGGCAAAATATGACCCATCGCTGTTTTCAGTAATTGGCATATTTTCGATATAAAAATTCGTAATTTTAAACTGAAAATAGGTGCAGAGAGTCAGAATTCGGATAAAAAATCACGCTCAGGAGTCAAATTTCCGATATTTTAGACATGCAGGGGGCCATGCAGGGGGCCAAATATGACCCAAATACATGCAGGGGGCCAAATATGACCCATCGCCGTTTTCAGGAATTGGCATATGTTCGGTATAAAAAGTCGTAATATGAAACTGAAAATAGGTGCAGAGAGTCAGAATTCGGATAAAAAATCACGCTCAGGAGTCAAATTTCCGACATTTCAGACATTTTGAAAACTGCAGGGGGGTTTGGGCAAAATATGACCCATCGCCGTTTTCAATAATTGGCATATTTTCGGTATGAAACGTCGTAATTTGAAACTGAAAATAGGTGCAGAGAGTCAGAATTCGGTTCAAAAATTACGCTCAGGAGTCAAATTTCCGACATTTCAGACATTTTGAAAACTGCAGGGGGATTTGGGCAAAATATGACCCATCGCCGTTTTCAGTAATTAGCATATTTTCGGTATGAAACGTGGTAATTTGAAACTGAAAATAGATGCAGAGAGTCAGAATTCGGCTCCAAAATCACGCTCAGGAGTCAAATTTCCGACATTTCAGACATTTTAAAAACTGTAGGGAGGTTTGGGCAAAATATGACCCATCGCCGTTTACAGTAATTGGCATATTTTCGGTATGAAACTTCGTAATTTGAAACTGAAAATAGGTGCAGAGAGTCAGAATTCGGCTCAAAAATCACGCTCAGGAGTCAAATTTCCGACATTTCAGACATTTTAAAAACTGCAGGGGGGTTTGGGCAAAATATGACCCTTCGCCGTTTTCAGTAATTGGCATATTTTCGGTATGAAACGTCGTAATTTGAAACTGAAAATAGGTGCAGAGAATCAGAATTCGGCTCAAAAATCACGCTCAGGAGTCAAATTTCCGACATTTCAGACATTTTGAAAACTGTAGGGGGGTTTGGGCAAAATATGACCCATCGCCGTTTTCAGTAATTGGCAAATTTTCGGTATAAAAAGTCGTAATTTGAAACTGAAAATAGCTGCAGAGAGTCAGAATTCGGATACAAAATCACACTCAGGAGTCAAATTTCCGACATTTCAGACATTTTGAAAACTGCAGGGGGGTTTGGGCAAAATATGACCCATCGCCGTTTACAGTAATTGGCATATTTTCTGTATAAAAAGTCGTAATTTGAAACTGAAAATAGGTGCAGAGAGTCAGAATTCGGCTAAAAAATCACGCTCAGGAGTCAAATTTCCGACATTTCAGACATTTTGACAACTGCAGGGGGGTTTGGGCAAAATATGACCCATCGCCGTTTTCAGTAATTGGCATATTTTCGTTATAAAAAGTCGTAATTTTAAACTGAAAATAGGTGCAGAGAGTCAGAATTCGGATAAAAAATCACGCTCAGGAGTCAAATTTCCGATATTTCAGACATGCAGGGGGCCATGCAGGGGGCCAAATATGACCCAAATACATGCAGGGGGCCAAATATGACCCATCGCCGTTTTCAGGAATTGGCATATGTTCGGTATAAAAAGTCGTAATATGAAACTGAAAATAGGTGCAGAGAGTCAGAATTCGGATAAAAAATCACGCTCAGGAGTCAAATTTCCGACATTTCAGACATTTTGAAAACTGCAGGGGGGTTTGGGCAAAATATGACCCATCGCCGTTTTCAGTAATTGGCATATTTTCGGTATGAAACGTCGTAATTTGAAACTGAAAATAGGTGCAGAGAGTCAGAATTCGGCTCAAAAATTACGCTCAGGAGTCAAATTTCCGACATTTCAGACATTTTGAAAACTGCAGGGGGATTTGGGCAAAATATGACCCATCGCCGTTTTCAGTAATTAGCATATTTTCGGTATGAAACGTGGTAATTTAAAACTGAAAATAGATGCAGAGAGTCAGAATTCGGCTCAAAAATCACGCTCAGGAGTCAAATTTCCGACATTTCAGACATTTTAAAAACTTCAGGGTGGTTTGGGCAAAATATGACCCATCGCCGTTTACAGTAATTGGCATATTTTCGGTATGAAACTTCGTAATTTGAAACTGAAAATAGGTGCAGAGAGTCAGAATTCGGCTCAAAAATCACGCTCAGGAGTCAAATTTCCGACATTTCAGACGTTTTAAAAACTGCAGGGGGGTTTGGGCAAAATATGACCATTCGCCGTTTTCAGTAATTGGCATATTTTCGGTATGAAACGTCGTAATTTGAAACTGAAAATAGGTGCAGAGAATCAGAATTCTGCTCAAAAATCACGCTCAGGAGTCAAATTTCCGAGATTTCAGACATTTTGAAAACTGCAGGGGGGTTTGCGCAAAATATGACCCATCGATGTTTTCAGTAATTGGCATATTTTCGGTATGAAACGTCGTAATTTGAAACTGAAAATAGGTGCAGAGAGTCCGAATTCGGCTCAAAAATCACGCTCAGGAGTCAAATTTCCGATATTTCAGACATTTTGAAAACTGCAGGGGGTTTGGGCAAAATATGACCCATCGACGTTTTCAGTAATTGGCATATTTTCGGTATAAAAAGTCGTAATTTGAAACTGAAAATAGGTGCAGAGAGTCAGAATTCGGATAAAAAATCACGCTCAGGAGTCAAATTTCCGACATTTCAGACATTTTGAAAACTGCAGGGGGGTTTGGGCAAAATATGACCCATCGCCTTTTATAGTAATTGGCATATTTTTGGTAGGAAACGTCGTAATTTGAAACTGAAAATAGGTGCAGAAAGTCAGAATTCGGCTCAAAAATCACGCTCAGGAGTCAAATTTTCGACATTTCAGACATTTTAAAAACTGCAGGGGGGTTTGGGCAAAATATGACCCATCGCTGTTTTCAGTAATTGGCATATTTTCGGTATAAAAAGTCGTAATTTGAAACTGAAAATAGGTGCAGAGAGTTAGAATTCGGCTCGAAAATCACGCTCAGGAGTCAAATTTCCGACATTTCAGACATTTTGAAAACTGCAGGGGGGTTTGGGCAAAATATGACCCATCGCCGTTTTCAGTAATTGGCATATTTTCGGTATGAAACGACGTAATTTGAAACTGAAAATAGGTGCAGAGAGTCAGAATTCGGCTCAAAATTCACGTTCAGGAGTCAAATTTCCGACATTTCAGAGATTTTGAAAACTGCAGGGGGGTTTGGGCAAAATATGACCAATCGCCGTTTTCAGTAATTGGCATATTTTCGGTATAAAAAGTCGTAATTTGAAACTGAAAAAATGTGCAGAGAGTCAGAATTCGGTTCAAAAATTACGCTCAGGAATCAAATTTCCGACATTTCAGACATTTTGAAAATTGCAGGGGGATTTGGGCAAAATATGACCCATCGCCGTTTTCAGTAATTAGCATATTTTCGGTATGAAACTTGGTAATTTGAAACTGAAAATAGATGCAGAGAGTCAGAATTCGGCTCAAAAATCACGCTCAGGAGTCAAATTTCCGACATTTCAGACATTTTAAAAACTGTAGGGAGGTTTGGGCAAAATATGACCCATCGCCGTTTACAGTAATTGGCATATTTTCGGTATAAAACTTCGTAATTTGAAACTGAAAATAGGTGCAGAGAGTCAGAATTCGGCTCAAAAATCACGCTCAGGAGTCAAATTTCCGACATTTCAGACATTTTAAAAACTGCAGGGGGGTTTGGGCAAAATATGACCCTTCGCCGTTTTCAGTAATTGGCATATTTTCGGTATGAAACGTCGTAATTTGAAACTGAAAATAGGTGCAGAGAATCAGAATTCGGCTCAAAAATCACGCTAAGGAGTAAAATTTCCGACATTTCAGACATTTTGAAAACTGTAGGGGGGTTTGGGCAAAATATGACCCATCGCCGTTTTCAGTAATTGGCAAATTTTCGGTATAAAAAGTCGTAATTTGAAACTGAAAATAGCTGCAGAGAGTCAGAATTCGGATACAAAATCACACTCATGAGTCAAATTTCCGACATTTCAGACATTTTGAAAACTGCAGGGGGGTTTGGGCAAAATATGACCCATCGCCGTTTTCAGTAATTGGCATATTTTCGGTATAAAAACTCGTGATATGAAACTGAAAATAGGTGCAGAGATTCAGAATTCGGCTCGAAAAACACGCTCAGAAGTCAAATTTCCGACATTTCAGACATTTTGAAAACTGCAGGGGGGTTTGGGCCAAATATGACCCATCGCCGTTTTCAGTAATTGGCATATGTTCGGTATAAAAAGTCGTAATATGAAACTGAAAATAGGTGCAGAGAGTCAGAATTCGGCTCAAAAATCACGCTCAGGAGTCAAATTTCCGACATTTCAGACATTTTGAAAACTGCTGGGGGTTTGGGCAAAATATGACCCATCGCTGTTTTCAGTAATTGGCATATTTTCGATATAAAAATTCGTAATTTTAAACTGAAAATAGGTGCAGAGAGTCAGAATTCGGATAAAAAATCACGCCCAGGAGTCAAATTTCCGACATTTTAGACATGCAGGGGGCCATGCAGGGGGCCAAATATGACCCAAATACATGCAGGGGGCCAAATATGACCCATCGCCGTTTTCAGGAATTGGCATATGTTCGGTATAAAAAGTCGTAATATGAAACTGAAAATAGGTTCAGAGAGTCAGAATTCGGATAAAAAATCACGCTCAGGAGTCAAATTTCCGACATTTCAGACATTTTGAAAACTGCAGGGGGGTTTGGGCAAAATATGACCCATCGCCGTTTTCAGTAATTGGCATATTTTCGGTATGAAACGTCGTAATTTGAAACTGAAAATAGGTGCAGAGAGTCAGAATTCGGTTCAAAAATTACGCTCAGGAGTCAAATTTCCGACATTTCAGACATTTTGAAAACTGCAGGGGGATTTGGGCAAAATATGACCCATCGCCGTTTTCAGTAATTAGCATATTTTCGGTATGAAACGTGGTAATTTGAAACTGAAAATAGATGCAGAGAGTCAGAATTCGGCTCAAAAATCACGCTCAGGAGTCAAATTTCCGACATTTCAGACATTTTAAAAACTGTAGGGAGGTTTGGGCAAAATATGACCCATCGCCGTTTTCAGTAATTGGCATATTTTCGGTATGAAACGTCGTAATTTGAAACTGAAAATAGGTGCAGAGAATCAGAATTCGGCTCAAAAATCACGCTCAGGAGTCAAATTTCCGACATTTCAGACATTTTGAAAACTGTAGGGGGATTTGGGCAAAATATGACCCATCGCCGTTTACAGTAATTGGCATATTTTCGGTATGAAACATCGTAATTTGAAACTGAAAATAAGTGCAGAGAATCAGAATTCTGCTCAAAAATCACGCTCAGTAGTCAAATTTCGACATTTCAGACATTTTGAAAACTGCAGGGGGATTTGGGCCAAATATGACCCATCGATGTTTTCAGTAATTGGCATATTTTCGGTATGAAACGTCGTAATTTGAAACTGAAAATAGGTGCAGAGAGTCCGAATTCGGCTCAAAAATCACGCTCAGGAGTCAAATTTCCGATATTTCAGACATTTTGAAAACTGCAGGGGGTTTGGGCAAAATATGACCCATCGACGTTTTCAGTAATTGGCATATTTTCGGAATAAAAAGTCGTAATTTGAAACTGAAAATAGGTGCAGAGAGTCAGAATTCGGATAAAAAATCACGCTCAGGAGTCAAATTTCCGACATTTCAGACATTTTGAAAACTGCAGGGGGGTTTGGGCAAAATATGACCCATCGCCTTTTATAGTAATTGGCATATTTTTGGTAGGAAACGTCGTAATTTGAAACTGAAAATAGGTGCAGAAAGTCAGAATTCGGCTCAAAAATCACGCTCAGGAGTCAAATTTTCGACATTTCAGACATTTTTAAAACTGCAGGGGGGTTTGGGCAAAATATGACCCATCGCCGTTTTCAGTAATTGGCATATTTTCGGTATAAAAAGTCGTAATTTGAAACTGAAAATAGGTGCAGAGAGTTAGAATTCGGCTCGAAAATCACGCTCAGGAGTCAAATTTCCGACATTTCAGACACTTTGAAAACTGCAGGGGGGTTTGGGCAAAATATGACCCATCGCCGTTTTCAGTAATTGGCATATTTTCGGTATGAAACGACGTAATTTGAAACTGAAAATAGGTGCAGAGAGTCAGAATTCGGCTCAAAATTCACGTTCAGGAGTCAAATTTCCGACATTTCAGAGATTTTGAAAACTGCAGGGGGGTTTGGGCAAAATATGTCCAATCGGCGTTTTCAGTAATTGGCATATTTTCGGTATAAAAAGTCGTAATTTGAAACTGAAAAAATGTGCAGAGAGTCAGAATTCGGCTCAAAAATCACGCTCAGGAGTCAAATTTCCGACATTTCAGACATTTTGAAAACTGCAGGGGGGTTTGGGCAAAATATGACCCATCGCTGTTTTCAGTAATTGGAATATTTTCGGTATGAAACGTCGTAATTTGAAACTGAAAATAGGTGCAGAGAGTCCGAATTCGGCTAAAAAATCACGCTCAGGAGTCAAATTTCCGACATTTCAGACATTTTGAAAACTGCTGGGGGTTTGAGCAAAATATGACCCATCGCTGTTTTCAGTAATTGGCATATTTTCGGTATAAAAAGTCGTAATTTGAAACTGAAAATAGGTGCAGAGAGTCAGAATTCTGATAAAAAATCACGCTCAGGAGTCAAATTTCCGACATTTCAGACATTTTGAAAACTGCAGGGGGGTTTGGGCAAAATATGACCCATCGCCGTTTATAGTAATTGGCATATTTTCGGTAGGAAACGTCGTAATTTGAAACTGAAAAAAGGTGCAGAAAGTCAGAATTCGGCTCAAAAATCACGCTCAGGAGTCAAATTTTCGACATTTCAGACATTTTAAAAACTGCTGGGGGGTTTGGGCAAAATATGACCCATCGCCGTTTTCAGTAATTGGCATATTTTCGGTATAAAAAGTCGTAATTTGAAACTGAAAATAGTGGCAGAGAGTCAGAATTCGGCTCGAAAATCACGCTCAGGAGTCAAATTTCCGACATTTCAGACATTTTGAAAACTGCAGGGGGGTTTGGGCAAAATATGACCCATCGCCGTTTTCAGTAATTGGCATATTTTCGGTATGAAACGTCGTAATTTGAAACTGAAAATAGGTGCAGAGAGTCAGAATTCGGCTCAAAAATCACGCTCAGGGGTCAAATTTCCGACATTTCAGACATTTTGAAAACTGCAGGGGGGTTTGGGCAAAATATGACCCATCGCCGTTTTCAGTAATTAGCATATTTTCGGTATGAAACGTGGTAATTTGAAACTGAAAATAGATGCAGAGAGTCAGAATTCGGCTAAAAAATCACGCTCAGGAGTCAAATTTCCGACATTTCAGACATTTCGAAAACTGCAGGGGAGTTTGGGCAAAATATGACCCATCGCCGTTTTCAGTAATTGGCATATTTTCGGTATAAAAAGTCGTATTTTGAAACTGAAAATAGGTGCAGAGAGTCAGAATTCGGCTAAAAAATCACGCTCAGGAGTCAAATTTCCAACATTTCAGACATTTTGACAACTGCAGGGTGGTTTGGTCAAAATATGACCCATCGCCATTTACAGTAATTGGCATATTTTCCGTATGAAACGTCGTAATTTGAAACTGAAGATAGGTGCAGAGAGTCAGCATTCAGCTCAAAAATCACGGTCAGGAGTCAAATTTCCGACATTTCAGGCATTTTGAAAACTGCAGGGGGGTTTGGGCAAAATATGACCCATCGCCGTTTACAGTAATTGGCATATTTTCGGTATAAAAAGTCGTAATTTGAAACTGAAAATAGGTGCAGAGAGTCAGAATTCGGCTCGAAAATCACGCTCAGGAGTCAAATTTCCGACATTTCAGACATTTTAAAAACTGCAGGAGGGTTTGGGCCAAATATGACCCATCGCCTTTTTCAGTAATTGGCATATGTTCGGTATAAAAAGTCGTAATATGAAACTGAAAATAGGTGCAAAGAGTCAGAATTCGGCTCAAACATCCCGTTCAGGAGTCAAATTTCAGACATTTTGAAAACTGCAGTGGGGTTTGGGCAAAATATGACCCATCGCCGTTTTTAGTAATTGGCATATTTTCGGCATGAAACGTCGTAATTTGAAACTGAAAAAAGGTGCAGAGAGTCAGAATTCGGCTCAAAAATCACGCTCCGGAGTCAAATTTCCGACATTTCAGACATTTTAAAAACTGCAGGGGAGTTTGGGCAAAATATGACCCATCGCCGTTTTTAGTAATTGGCATATTTTCGGTATGAAACGTCGTAATTTGAAACTGAAAATAGGTGCAGAGAGTCAGAATTCGGCTCAAAAATCCCGTTCAGGAGTCAAATTTCCGACATTTTAGACATTTTGAAAACTGCAGGGGGGTTTGGGCAAAATATGACTCATCGCCGTTTTTAGTAATTGGCATATTTTCGGCATGAAACGTCGTAATTTGAAACTGAAAAAAGGTGCAGAGAGTCAGAATTCGGCTCAAAAATCACGCTCAGGAGTCAAATTTCCGACATTTCAGACATTTTAAAAACTGCAGGGGAGTTTGGGCAAAATATTACCCATCGCCGTTTTTAGTAATTGGCATTTTTTCGGTATGAAACGTCGTAATTTGAAACTGAAAATAGGTGCAGAGAGTCAGGATTCGGCTCAAAAATCACGCTCAGGAGTCAAATTTCCGACATTTCAGACATTTTGAAAACTGCAGGGGGGTTTGGGCAAAATATGACCCATCGCTGTTTTCAGTAATTGGAATATTTTCGGTATGAAACGTCGTAATTTGAAGCTGAAAATAGGTGCAGAGAGTCCGAATTCGGCTAAAAAATCACGCTCAGGAGTCAAATTTCCGACATTTCCGACATTTTGAAAACTGCTGGGGGTTTGGGCAAAATATGACCCATCGCTGTTTTCAGTAATTGGCATATTTTCGGTATAAAATGTCGTAATTTGAAACTGAAAATAGGTGCAGAGAGTCAGAATTCGGATAAAAATACACGCTCAGGAGTCAAATTTCCGACATTTCAGACATTTTGAAAACTGCAGGGGGGTTTGGGCAAAATATGACCCATCGCCGTTTTCAGTAATTGGCATATTTTCGGTATGAAACGTCGTAATTTGAAACTGAAAATAGGTGCAGAGAGTCAAAATTCGGCTCAAAAATCACGCTCAGGAGTCAAATTTCAGACATTTTGAAAACTGCAGGGGGGTTTGGGCAAAATATGACCCATCGCCGTTTTCAGTAATTAGCATATTTTTGGTATGAAACGCGGTAATTTGAAACTGAAAATAGATGCAGAGAGTCAGAATTCAGCTGAAAAATCACGCTCATGAGTCAAATTTCCGACATTTCAGACATTTTAAAAACTGCAGGGAGGTTTGTGCAAAATATGACCCATCGCCGTTTACAGTAATTGGCATATTTTCGGTATGAAACTTCGGAATTTGAAACTGAAAATAGGTGCAGAGAGTCAGAATTTCGGCTCAAAAATCACGCTCAGGAGTCAAATTTCCGACATTTCAGACATTTTAAAAACTGCAGGGGGGTTTGGGCAAAATATGACCCATCGCCGTTTTTAGTAATTGGCATATTTTCGGCATGAAACGTCGTAATTTGAAACTGAAAAAAGGTGCAGAGAGTCAGAATTCGGCTCAAAAATCACGCTCAGGAGTCAAATTTCCGACATTTCAGACATTTTGAAAACTGCAGGGGGGTTTGGCCTAAATATGACCCATTGCCGTTTTCAGTAATTGGCATATTTTCGGTATGAAACGTCGTAATTTGAAACTGAAAAAAATGTGCAGAGAGTCGGAATTTGGCTCAAAAATCACGCTCAGGAGTCAAAATTCAGACATTTTAAAAACTGCAGGGGAGTTTGGGCAAAATATGACCCATCGCTGTTTTTAGTAATTGGCATATTTTCGGTATGAAACTTCGTAATTTGAAACTGAAAATAGGTGCAGAGAGTCAGAATTCGGCTCAAAAATCACGCTCAGGAGTTAAATTTCCGACATTACAGACATTTTGAAAACTGCAGGGGGGTTTGGGCAAAATATGACCCATCGCCGTTTTAAGTAATTGGCATATTTTCGGTATAAAAAGTCGTAATTTGAAACTGAAATTAGGTGCAGAGAGTCAGAATTCAGATAAAACATCACGCTCAGGAGTCAAATTTCCGACATTTCAGACATTTTGAAAACTGCAGGGGGGTTTGGGAAAAATATGACCCATCGCCGTTTTCAGTAATTGGCATATTTTCGGTATGAAACGACGTAATTTGAAACTGAAAATAGGTGCAGAGAGTCAGAATTCGGCTCAAAAATCAAGCTCAGGAGTCAAATTTCCGACATTTCAGACATTTTGAAAACTGCAGTGGGGTTTGGGCAAAATATGACCCATCGCTGTTTTCAGTAATTGGAATATTTTCGGTATGAAACGTCGTAATTTGAAACTGAAAATAGGTGCAGAGAGTCCGAATTCGGCTAAAAAATCACGTTCAGGAGTCATATTTCCGACATTTCAGACATTTTGAAAACTGCAGGGGGTTTGGGCAAAATATGACCCATCGCCGTTTTCAGTAATTGGCTTATTTTCGGTATAAAAAGTCGTAATTTGAAACTGAAAATAGGTGCTGAGTCAGAATTCGGATAAAAAATCACGATCAGGAGTCAAATTTCCGACATTTCAGACATTTTGAAAACTGCAGGGGGGGTTTGGGCAAAATATGACCCATCGCCGTTTATAGTAATTGGCATTTTTTCGGTAGGAAACGTCGTAATTTGAAACTGAAAATAAGTGCAGAAAGTCAGAATTCGGCTCAAAAATCACGCTCCAGAGTCAAATTTTCGACATTTCAGACATTTTAAAAACTGCAGGGGGGTTTGGGCAAAATATGACCCATCGCCGTTTTCAGTAATTGGCATATTTTCGGTATAAAAAGTCGTAATTTGAAACTGAAAATAAGTGCAGAAAGTCCGAATTCGAATAAAAAATCACGCTCAGGAGTCAAATTTCCGACATTTCAAACATTTTGAAAACTGCAGGGGGGTTTGGGCAAAATATGACCCATCGCTGTTTTCAGTAATTGGAATATTTTCTGTATAAAAAGTCGTAATTTGAAACTGAAAATAGGTGCAGAGAGTCAGAATTCGGATAAAAAATAACACTCAGGAGTCAAATTTCCGACATTTCAAACATTTTGAAAACTGCAGGGGGGTTTGGGCAAAATATGACCCATCGCCGTTTGTAGTAATTCTCATATTTTCGGTAGGAAACGTCGTAATTTGAAACTGAAAATAGGTGCAGAAAGTCAGAATTCGGCTCAAAAATCACGCTCAGGAGTCAATTTTTCGACATTTCAGACATTAACTGCAGGGGGGTTTGGGCAAAATATGACCCATCGCCGTTTTCAGTAATTGGCATAATTTCGGTATAAAAAGTCGTTATTTGAAACTGAAAATAGGTGCAGAGAGTCAGAATTCGGCTCGAAAATCACGCTCAGGAGTCAAATTTCCGACATTTCAGATATTTTGAAAACTGCAGGGGGGTTTGGGCAAAATATGACCCATCGCCGTTTTCAGTAATTTGCATATGTTCGGTATAAAAAGTCGTAATTTGAAACTGAAAATAGGTGCAGAGAATCAGAATTCGTATAAAAAATCACGCTCAGGAGTCAAATTTCCGACATTTCAGACATTTTGAAAACTGCAGGGTCAGTTTACTGAATTACAGTCCAATTACTGAAAACGGCGATGGGTCATATTTTGCCCAAACCCCCCTGCAGTTTTCAAAATGTCTGAAATATCGGAAATTTGAATCCTGAGCGTGATTTTTTATCTGAATTCTGACTCTCTGCACCTAATTTCAGTTTCAAATTACGATTTTTGTACCGAAAATATGCCAATTACTGAAAACGGCGATGGGTCATATTTTGCTATATGCCAATTACTGAAAACGGCGATGGGTCATATTTTGCCCAAACCCCCCTGCAGTTTTCAAAATGTCTGAAACGTCGGAAATTTGACTCCTGAGCGTGATTTTTGAGCCAAATTCTGACTCTCTGCACCTATTTTCAGTTTCAAATTACGACTTTTTGTACCGAAAATATGCCAATTACTGAAAACGGCGATGGGTCATATTTTGCCCAAACCCCCTTGCAGTTTTCAAAATGTCTGAAATGTCGGAAATTTGACTCCTGAGCGTGATTTTTGAGCCGAATTCTGACTCTCTGCACCTATTTTCAGTTTCAAATTACATCGTTTCATACCGAAAATATGCCAATTACTGTAAACGGCGATGGGTCATATTTTGCCCAAACCCCCCTGCAGTTTTCAAAATGTCTGAAATGTCGGAAATTTGACTCCTGAGCGTGATTTTTGAGCCGAATTCTGACTCTCTGCACCTATTTTCAGTTTCAAATTACGACGTATCATACCGAAAATATGCCAATTACTGTAAACGGCGATGGGTCATATTTTACCCAAACCCACCTGCAGTTTTTAAAATGTCTGAAATGTCGGAAATTTGACTCCTGAGCGTGATTTTTGAGCCGAATTCTGATTCTCTGCACCTATTTTCAGTTTCAAATTACGACGTTTCATACCGAAAATATGCCAATTACTGAAAACGGCGATGGGTCATGTTTTGCCCAAACCCCCCTGCAGTTTTCAAAATGTCTGAAATGTCGGAAATTTGACTCCTGAGCGTGATTTTTTAGCCGAAGTCTGACTCTCTGCACCTATTTTCAGTTTCAAATTACGACTTTTTATACCGAAAATATGCCAATTACTGAAAACGGCGATGGGTCATATTTTGCCCAAACCCCCCTGCAGTTTCAAAATGTCTGAAATGTCGGAAATTTGACTCCTGAGCATGATTTTTGAGGCGAATTCTGACTCTCTGCACCTATTTTCAGTTTCAAATTACGACGTTTCATACCGAAAATATGCCAATTACTGAAAACGGCGATGGGTCATATTTTGCCCAAACCTCCATGCAGTTTTTAAAATGTCTGAAATGTCGGAAATTTGACTCCTGAGCGTGATTTTTGAACCGAATTCTGACTCTGCATCTATTTTCAATTTCAAATTACCACGTTTCCTACCGAAAATATGCTAATTACTGAAAACGGCGATGGGTCATATTTTGCCCAAACCCCCCTGCAGTTTTCAAAATGTCTGAAATGTCGGAAATTTGACTCCTGAGCGTGATTTTTGAGCCGAATTCTGACTCTCTGCACCTATTTTCAGTTTCACCCATCGTCGTTTTCAGTAATTGCCATATTTTTGGTATAAAAAGTCGGAATTTCAAACTGCGAATAGGTGCAGAGCGCCAGAATTTGGGTCTAAAATATGGCTCAGGTATCGAATTTGGGATGTTTGGGATATTTTGAAAACTGCAAGGGGGTTTGGGCAAAATGTGACTTATCGCCGCTTTCAGTAATTGGCATATTTTTGGTATAAAATTCGGAATTTTAAACTGCGAATAGGTGCAGAGAGCCAGAATTTGGGTCCAAAATATGGCTCAGGTATCGAATTTGGGATGTTTGGGATATTTTGAAAACTGCAGTGGGGTTTGGGCAAAATGTGACCCACCGCCGCTTTCAGTAATTGGCATATTTTTGGTACAAAAAGTCGGAATTTCAAACTCTGAATAGGTGCAGAGAGACAGAATTTGGGTCGAAAATATGGGTCAGGTATCGAATTTGGGATGTTTGGGATATTTTGAAAACTGCAGGGGGGTTTGGGCAAAAGGTGACCCACCGCCGCTTTCAGTAATTGGCAGATTTTTGGTATAAAAATTCGGAATTTGCAACGGCGAATAGGTGAAGAGAGCCAGAATTTGGGTCCAAAATATGGCTCACCTCAGGTATCGAATTTGGGATGTTTGGGATATTTTGAAAACTGCAGGGGGGTTTGTGCAAAATGTGACCCACCGCCGCTTTCAGTAATTGGCAGATTTTTGGTATAAAAATTCGGAATTTGAAAAGGCAAATAGGTGCAGAGAGCCGGAATTTGGGTCCAAAATATGGCTCAGGTATCGAAATTGGGATGTTTGGGATATTTTGAAAACTGCAGGGGGGGGGGGGGGTTTGGGCAAAATGTGACCCACCGCCGCTTTCAGTAATTGACATATTTTTTGGTATGGAAATTCGAATATTCAAACTGCGAATAGGTGCAGAGAGCCAGAATTTGGGTCGAAAATATGGCTCAGGTATCGAAATTGGGATGTTTGGGATATTTTGAAAACTGCAGGGGGGGGGGGGCAAAATGTGACCCACCGCCGCTTTCAGTAATTGACATATTTTTGGTATGGAAATTCGAAATTTCAAACTGCGAATAGGTGCAGAGAGCCAGAATTTGGGTCGAAAATATGGCTCAGGTATCGAATTTGGGATGTTTGGGATATTTTGAAAACTGTAGGGGGGTTTGGGCAAAATAAGACCCACCGCCGCTTTCAGTAATTGGCAGATTTCTTAAATAAAAAGTCGGAATTTAAAACGGCGAATAGGTGAAGAGAGCCAGAATTTGGGTCCAAAATATGGCTCACCTCAGGTATCGAATTTGGGATGTTTGGGATATTTTGAAAACTGCAGGTGGGGTTTGGGCAAAATGTGACCCACATCCGCTTTCAGTAATTGGCATATTTTTGGTATGGAAAGTCGAAATTTCAAACTGCGAATAGGTGCAGAGAGCCAGAATTTGCGTCCAAAATATGGCTCAGGTGTCGAATTTGGGATGTTTGGGATATTTTGAAAACTGCAGGGGGGGTTTGGGCAAAATGTGACCCACCGTCGCTTTCAGTAATTGGCAGATTTTTAAAATAAAAAGTTGGAATTTAAAACGGCGAATAGGTGCAGAGAGCCGGAATTTGGGTCCAAAATATGGCTCAGGTATCGAAATTGGGATGTTTGGGATATTTTGAAAACTGCAGGGGGGGGGGGGTTGGACAAAATGTGACCCACCGCCGCTTTCAGTAATTGACATATTTTTGGTATGGAAATTCGAAATTTCAAACTGCGAATAGGTGCAGAGAGCCAGAATTTGGGTCGAAAATATGGCTCAGGTATCGAATTTGGGATGTTTGGGATATTTTGAAAACTGTAGGGGGGTTTGGGCAAAATGTGACCCACCGCCGCTTTCAGTTATTGGCATATTTTGGGTATAAAATTTCGGAACTTCAAACTGCGAATAGGTGCAGAGAGCCAGAATTTGGGTCGAAAATATGGCTAAGGTATCTAATTTGGGATGTTTGGGATATTTTGAAAACTGCAGGGGGGTTTGGGCAAAATGTGATCGACCGCCGCTTTCAGTAATTGGAATATTTTTGGTATAAAAAGTCGTAATTTCAAACTGCGAATAGGTGCAGAGTGCCAGAATTTCTGTCCAAAATATGGCTCAGGTATCGAATTTGGGATGTTTGGGATATTTTGAAAACTGCAGGGGGGTTTGGGCAAAATAAGACCCAACGCCGCTTTGCGTAATTGGCATATTTTTGGTATAAAAAGTCGGAACTTCAAACTGCGAATAGGTGCAGAGAGACAGAATTTGGGTCGAAAATATGGCTCAGGTATCGAATTTGGGATGTTTGGGACATTTTGAAAACTGCAGGGGGGTTTGGGCAAAATGTCACCCACCGCCGCTTTCAGTAATTGGCAGATTTTTGGTATAAAAATTCGGAATTTGAAACGGCGAATAGGTGAAGAGAGCCAGAATTTGGGTCCAAAATATGGCTCACCTCAGGTATCGAATTTGGGATGTTTGGGATATTTTGAAAACTGCGGGGGGGGTTTGGGCAAAATGTGACCCACCGCCTCTTTCATTAATTGGCTTATTTTTGGTATAAAAATTCGGAATTTTTAACTGCGAATAGGTGCAGAGAGCCGGAATTTGGGTCCAAAATATGGCTCAGGTATCGAAATTGGGATGTTTGGGATATTTTGAAAACTGCAGGGGGGGGGGGCAAAATGTGACCCACCGCCGCTTTCAGTAATTGACATATTTTTGGTATAAAAAGTCGTAATTTCAAACTGCGAATAGGTGCAGAGCGCCAGAATTTGGGTCTAAAATATGGCTCAGGTATCGAATTTGGGATGTTTGGGATATTTTGAAAACTGTAGGGGGGTTTGGGCAAAATGTGACCCACCGCCGCTTTCAGTTATTGGCATATTTTGGGTATAAAATTTCGGAACTTCAAACTGCGAATAGGTGCAGAGAGCCAGAATTTGGGTCGAAAATATGGCTAAGGTATCTAATTTGGGATGTTTGGGATATTTTGAAAACTGCAGGGGGGTTTGGGCAAAATGTGATCGACCGCCGCTTTCAGTAATTGGAATATTTTTGGTATAAAAAGTCGTAATTTCAAACTGCGAATTGGTGCAGAGTGCCAGAATTTCTGTCCAAAATATGGCTCAGGTATCGAATTTGGGATGTTTTGGATATTTTGAAAACTGCAGGGGGGTTTGGGCAAAATAAGACCCAACGCCGCTTTGCGTAATTGGCATATTTTTGATATAAAAAGTCGGAACTTCAAACTGCGAATAGGTGCAGAGAGACAGAATTTGGGTCGAAAATATGGCTCAGGTATCGAATTTGGGATGTTTGGGACATTTTGAAAACTGCAGGGGGGTTTGGGCAAAATGTGTCCCACCGCCGCTTTCAGTAATTGGCAGATTTTTGGTATAAAAATTCGGAATTTGAAACTGCGAATAGGTGAAGAGAGCCAGAATTTGGGTCCAAAATATGGCTCACCTCAGGTATCAAATTTGGGATGTTTGGGATATTTTGAAAACTGCGGGGGGGGGTTTGGGCAAAATGTGACCCACCGCCTCTTTCAGTAATTGGTTTATTTTTGGTATAAAAATTCGGAATTTTTAACTGCGAATAGGTGCAGAGAGCCGGAATTTGGGTCCAAAATATGGCTCAGGTATCGAAATTGGGATGTTTGGGATATTTTGAAAACTGCAGGGGGGGGGGGGCAAAATGTGACCCACCGCCGCTTTCAGTAATTGACATATTTTTGGTATAAAAAGTCGTAATTTCAAACTGCGAATAGGTGCAGAGCGCCAGAATTTGGGTCTAAAATATGGCTCAGGTATCGAATTTGGGATGTTTGGGATATTTTGAAAACTGTAGGGGGGTTTGGGCAAAATGTGACCCACCGCCGCTTTCAGTTATTGGCATATTTTGGGTATAAAATTTCGGAACTTCAAACTGCGAATAGGTGCAGAGAGCCAGAATTTGGGTCGAAAATATGGCTAAGGTATCTAATTTGGGATGTTTGGGATATTTTGAAAACTGCAGGGGGGTTTGGGCAAAATGTGATCGACCGCCGCTTTCAGTAATTGGAATATTTTTGGTATAAAAAGTCGTAATTTCAAACTGCGAATAGGTGCAGAGTGCCAGAATTCCTGTCCAAAATATGGCTCAGGTATCGAATTTGGGATGTTTTGGATATTTTGAAAACTGCAGGGGGGTTTGGGCAAAATAAGACCCAACGCCGCTTTGCGTAATTGGCATATTTTTGGTATAAAAAGTCGGAACTTCAAACTGCGAATAGGTGCAGAGAGACAGAATTTGGGTCGAAAATATGGGTAAGGTATCTAATTTGGGATGTTTGGGATATTTTGAAAACTGCAGGGGGGTTTGGGCAAAATGTGATCGACCGCCGCTTTCAGTAATTGGAATATTTTTGGTATAAAAAGTCGTAATTTCAAACTGCGAATAGGTGCAGAGTGCCAGAATTTCTGTCCAAAATATGGCTCAGGTATCGAATTTGGGATGTTTTGGATATTTTGAAAACTGCAGGGGGGTTTGGGCAAAATAAGACCCAACGCCGCTTTCAGTAATTGGCAGATTTTTGGTATAAAAATTCGGAATTTGAAACGGCGAATAGGTGAAGAGAGCCAGAATTTGGGTCCAAAATATGGCTCACTTCAAGTATCGAATTTGGGATGTTTGGGATATTTTGAAAACTGCGGGGGGGGGTTTGGGCAAAATGTGACCCACCGCCTCTTTCAGTAATTGGCTTATTTTTGGTATAAAAATTCGGAATTTTTAACTGCGAATAGGTGCAGAGAGCCGGAATTTGGGTCGAAAATATGGCTCAGGTATCGAAATTGGGATGTTTGGGATATTTTGAAAACTGCAGGGGGGGGGGGGCAAAATGTGACCCACCGCCGCTTTCAGTAATTGACATATTTTTGGTATAAAAAGTCGTAATTTCAAACTGCGAATAGGTGCAGAGCGCCAGAATTTGGGTCTAAAATATGGCTCAGGTATCGAATTTGGGATGTTTGGGATATTTTGAAAACTGCAGGGGGGTTTGGGTAAAATGTGACCCATCGCAGCTTTCAGTAATTAGCATATTTTGGTATAAAATTCGGAATTTTAAACTGCGAATAGGTGCAGAGAGCCAGAATTTGGGTCCAAAATATGGCTCAGGTATCGAATTTGGGATGTTTGGGATATTTTGAAAACTGCAGGGGGGTTTGGGCAAAATGTGACCCACCGCCGCTTTCAGTAATTGGCATAATATTGGTGTAAAAAGTCGGAATTTCAAACTGTGAATAGGTGCAGAGAGCCAGAATTTGGGTCCAAAATATGGCTCAGGTATCGAATTTGATATGTCTGGGATATTTTGAAAACTGCAGGGGGGTTTGGGCAAAATGTGACCCACCGTCGCTTTCAGTAATTGGTAGATTTTTAATTCAGTAATTGGTAGATTTTTAAAATAAAAAGTCGGAATTTAAAACGGCGAATAGGTGTAGAGAGCCAGAATTTGGGTCCAAAATATGGCTAAGGTATCGAAATTGGGATGTTTGGGATATTTTGAAAATTGCAGGTGGGGTTTGGGCAAAATGTGACCCACCGCCGCTTTCAGTAATTGACATATTTTTGGTATAGAAATTCGAAATTTCAAACTGCGAACAGGTGCAGAGAGCCAGAATTTGGGTCGAAAATATGACTTAGGTATCGAATTTGGGATGTTTGGAATATTTTGAAAACTGCAGGGGGGTTTGGGCAAAATGTGACCCACCGCCGCTTTCAGTAATTGGCATATTTTTGGTATAAAAAGTCGGAATTTCAAACTGCGAATAGGTGCAGAGAGCCAGAATTTGGGTCCAAAATATGGCTCAGGTATCGAATTTGGGTTGTTTGGGATATTTTGAAAACTGTAGGGGGGTTTGGGCAAAATGTAACCCACCGCCGCTTTCAGTTATTGGCATATTTTGGGTATAAAATTTCGGAACTTCAAACTGCGAATAGGTGCAGAGAGCCAGAATTTGGGTCGAAAATATGGCTAAGGTATCTAATTTGGGATGTTTGGGATATTTTGAAAACTGCAGGGGGGTTTGGGCAAAATGTGATCGACCGCCGCTTTCAGTAATTGGAATATTTTTGGTATAAAAAGTCGTAATTTCAAACTGCGAATAGGTGCAGAGTGCCAGAATTTCTGTCCAAAATATGGCTCAGGTATCGAATTTGGGATGTTTTGGATATTTTGAAAACTGCAGGGGGGTTTGGGCAAAATAAGACCCAACGCCGCTTTGCGTAATTGGCATATTTTTGGTATAAAAAGTCGGAACTTCAAACTGCGAATAGGTGCAGAGAGACAGAATTTGGGTCGAAAATATGGCTCAGGTATCGAATTTGGGATGTTTGGGACATTTTGAAAACTGCAGGGGGGTTTGGGCAAAATGTGACCCACCGCCGCTTTCAGTAATTGGCAGATTTTTGGTATAAAAATTCGGAATTTGAAACGGCGAATAGGTGAAGAGAGCCAGAATTTGGGTCCAAAATATGGCTCACCTCAGGTATCGAATTTGGGATGTTTGGGATATTTTGAAAACTGCGGGGGGGGGGGGGGGGGTTTGGGCAAAATGTGACCCACCGCCTCTTTCATTAATTGGCTTATTTTTGGTATAAAAATTCGGAATTTTTAACTGCGAATAGGTGCAGAGAGCCGGAATTTGGGTCCAAAATATGGCTCAGGTATCGAAATTGGGATGTTTGGGATATTTTGAAAACTGCACGGGGGGGGGGGGGGGCAAAATGTGACCCACCGCCGCTTTCAGTAATTGACATATTTTTGGTATAAAAAGTCGTAATTTCAAACTGCGAATAGGTGCAGAGCGCCAGAATTTGGGTCTAAAATATGGCTCAGGTATCGAATTTGGGATGTTTGGGATATTTTGAAAACTGTAGGGGGGTTTGGGCAAAATGTGACCCACCGCCGCTTTCAGTTATTGGCATATTTTGGGTATAAAATTTCGGAACTTCAAACTGCGAATAGGTGCAGAGAGCCAGAATTTGGGTCGAAAATATGGCTAAGGTATCTAATTTGGGATGTTTGGGATATTTTGAAAACTGCAGGCGGGTTTGGGCAAAATGTGATCGACCGCCGCTTTCAGTAATTGGAATATTTTTGGTATAAAAAGTCGTAATTTCAAACTGCGAATAGGTGCAGAGTGCCAGAATTTCTGTCCAAAATATGGCTCAGGTATCGAATTTGGGATGTTTTGGATATTTTGAAAACTGCAGGGGGGTTTGGGCAAAATAAGACCCAACGCCGCTTTGCGTAATTGGCATATTTTTGGTATAAAAAGTCGGAACTTCAAACTGCGAATAGGTGCAGAGAGACAGAATTTGGGTCGAAAATATGGCTCAGGTATCGAATTTGGGATGTTTGGGACATTTTGAAAACTGCAGGGGGGTTTGGGCAAAATGTGACCCACCGCCGCTTTCAGTAATTGGCAGATTTTTGGTATAAAAATTCGGAATTTGAAACGGCGAATAGGTGAAGAGAGCCAGAATTTGGGTCCAAAATATGGCTCACCTCAGGTATCGAATTTGGGATGTTTGGGATATTTTGAAAACTGTAGGGGGGTTTGGGCAAAATGTGACCCACCGCCTCTTTCAGTAATTGGTTTATTTTTGGTATAAAAATTCGGAATTTTTAACTGCGAATAGGTGCAGAGAGCCGGAATTTGGGTCCAAAATATGGCTCAGGTATCGAAATTGGGATGTTTGGGATATTTTGAAAACTGCAGGGGGGGGGGGCAAAATGTGACCCACCGCCGCTTTCAGTAATTGACATATTTTTGGTATAAAAAGTCGTAATTTCAAACTGCGAATAGGTGCAGAGCGCCAGAATTTGGGTCTAAAATATGGCTCAGGTATCGAATTTGGGATGTTTGGGATATTTTGAAAACTGTAGGGGGGTTTGGGCAAAATGTGACCCACCGCCGCTTTCAGTTATTGGCATATTTTGGGTATAAAATTTCGGAACTTCAAACTGCGAATAGGTGCAGAGAGCCAGAATTTGGGTCGAAAATATGGCTAAGGTATCTAATTTGGGATGTTTGGGATATTTTGAAAACTGCAGGGGGGTTTGGGCAAAATGTGATCGACCGCCGCTTTCAGTAATTGGAATATTTTTGGTATAAAAAGTCGTAATTTCAAACTGCGAATAGGTGCAGAGTGCCAGAATTTCTGTCCAAAATATGGCTCAGGTATCGAATTTGGGATGTTTTGGTTATTTTGAAAACTGCAGGGGGTTTGGGCAAAATAAGACCCAACGCCGCTTTGCGTAATTGGCATATTTTTGGTATAAAAAGTCGGAACTTCAAACTGCGAATAGGTGCAGAGAGACAGAATTTGGGTCGAAAATATGACTAAGGTATCTAATTTGGGATGTTTGGGATATTTTGAAAACTGCAGGGGGGTTTGGGCAAAATGTGATCGACCGCCGCTTTCAGTAATTGGAATATTTTTGGTATAAAAAGTCGTAATTTCAAACTGCGAATAGGTGCAGAGTGCCAGAATTTCTGTCCAAAATATGACTCAGGTATCGAATTTGGGATGTTTTGGATATTTTGAAAACTGCAGGGGGGTTTGGGCAAAATAAGACCCAACGCCGCTCTCAGTAATTAGCAGATTTTTGGTATAAAAATTCGGAATTTGAAACGGCGAATAGGTGAAGAGAGCCAGAATTTGGGTCCAAAATATGGCTCACCTCAGGTATCGAATTTGGGATGTTTGGGATATTTTGAAAACTGCGAGGGGGGGTTTGGGCAAAAATGTGACCCACCGCCTCTTTCAGTAATTGGTTTATTTTTGGTATAAAAATTCGGAATTTTTAACTGCGAATAGGTGCAGAGAGCCGGAATTTGGGTCCAAAATATGGCTCAGGTATCGAAATTGGGATGTTTGGGATATTTTGAAAACTGCAGGGGGGGGGGCAAAATGTGACCCACCGCCGCTTTCAGTAATTGACATATTTTTGGTATAAAAAGTCGTAATTTCAAACTGCGAATAGGTGCAGAGCGCCAGAATTTGGGTCTAAAATATGGCTCAGGTATCGAATTTGGGATGTTTGGGATATTTTGAAAACTGTAGGGGGGTTTGGGCAAAATGTGACCCATCGCCGCTTTCAGTTATTGGCATATTTTGGGTATAAAATTTCGAAACTTCAAACTGCGAATAGGTGCAGAGAGCTAGAATTTGGGTCGAAAGTATGGCTAAGGTATCTAATTTGGGATGTTTGGGATATTTTGAAAACTGCAGGGGGGTTTGGGCAAAATGTGATCGACCGCCGCTTTCAGTAATTGGAATATTTTTGGTATAAAAAGTCGTAATTTCAAACTGCGAATAGGTGCAGAGTGCCAGAATTTCTGTCCAAAATATGGCTCAGGTATCGAATTTGGGATGTTTTGGATATTTTGAAAACTGCAGGGGGGTTTGGGCAAAATAAGACCCAACGCCGCTTTGCGTAATTGGCATATTTTTGGTATAAAAAGTCGGAACTTCAAACTGCGAATAGGTGCAGGGAGACAGAATTTGGGTCGAAAATATGGCTCAGGTATCGAATTTGGGATGTTTGAGACATTTTGAAAACTTCAGGGGGGTTTGGGCAAAATGTGACCCACCGCCGCTTTCAGTAATTGGCAGATTTTTGGTATAAAAATTCGGAATTTGAAACGGCGAATAGGTGAAGAGAGCCAGAATTTGGGTCCAAAATATGGCTCACTTCAGGTATCGAATTTGGGATGTTTGGGATATTTTGAAAACTGCGGGGGGGGTTTGGGCAAAATGTGACCCACCGCCTCTTTCAGTAATTGGCTTATTTTTGGTATAAAAATTCGGAATTTTTAACTGCGAATAGGTGCAGAGAGCCGGAATTTGGGTCCAAAATATGGCTCAGGTATCGAAATTGGGATGTTTGGGATATTTTGAAAACTGCAGGGGGGGGGGCAAAATGTGACCCACCGCCGCTTTCAGTAATTGACATATTTTTGGTATAAAAAGTCGTAATTTCAAACTGCGAATAGGTGCAGAGAGCCAGAATTTGGGTCCAAAATATGGCTCAGGTATCGAATTTGATATGTCTGGGATATTTTGAAAACTGCAGGGGGGTTTGGGCAAAATGTGACCCACCGTCGCTTTCAGTAATTGGTAGATTTTTAAAATAAAAAGTCGGAATTTAAAACGGCGAATAGGTGTAGAGAGCCAGAATTTGGGTCGAAAATATGACTTAGGTATCGAATTTGGGATGTTTGGAATATTTTGAAAACTGCAGGGGGGTTTGGGCAAAATGTGACCCACCGCAGCTTTCAGTAATTGGCATAATTTTGGAATAAAAATTCGGAACTTCAAACTGCGAATAGGTGCAGAGAGCCAGAATTTGGGTCCAAAATGTGGCTCAGGTATCGAATTTGGGATGTCTGGGATATTTTGAAAACTGCAGGGGAGTTCGGGCAAGATGTGACCCACAGCCGCTTTCAGTAATTGGCATATTTTTGTTATAAAAATTCGGAATTTCAAACTGCGAATAGGTGCAGAGAGCCAGAATTTGGGTCCAAAATATGGCTCAGGTATCGAATTTGGGATGTTTGGGATATTTTGAAAACTGCAGGGGGGTTTGGGCAAAATGTGACCCACCGCCGCTTTCAGTAATTGGCATATTTTTGGTATAAAAAGTCGGAATTTCAAACTGCGAATAGGTGCAGAGAGCCAGAATTTGGGTCCAAAATATGGCTCAGGTATCGAATTTGGGTTGTTTGGGATATTTTGAAAACTGCAAGGGGGTTTGGGCAAAATGTGACCCACCGCCGCTTTCAGTAATTGGCATATTTTTGGTATAAAAATTCGTTACTTCAAACTGCGAATAGGTGCAGAGAGCCAGAATTTGGGTCGAAAATATGGCTCAGGTATCGAATTTGAGATGTTTGGGATATTTTGAAAACTGCAGGGGGGTTTGGGCAAAATGTGATCCATCGCCGCTTTCAGTAATTGGCATATTTTTGGTATAAAATTCGGAATTTCAAACTGCGAATAGGTGCAGAGAGCCAGAATTTGGGTCGAAAATATGGCTCAGGTATCGAATTTGGGATGTTTGGGATATTTTGAAAACTGCAGGGGGGTTTGGGCAAAATGTGACCCACCGCCGCTTTCAGTAATTGGCTTATTTTTGGTATAAAAATTTGGAATTTTAAACTGCGAATAGGTGCAGAGAGCCAGAATTTGGCTCCAAAATACGGCTCAGGTATCGAATTTGGGATGTTTGGGATATTTTGAAAACTGCAGGGGGGTTTGGGTAAAATGTGACCCACCTCCACTTTCAGTAATTGGCATATTTTTGGTATAGAAAGTCGAAATTTCTAACTGCGAGTAGATGCAGAGAGCCAGAATTTGGGTCAAAAATATGGATCAGGTATCGAATTTGGGATGTTTGGGATATTTTGAAAACTGCAGGGGGGTTTGGGCAAAATGTGACCCACCGCCGCTTTCAGTAATTGGCATAATATTGGTATAAAAATTCAGAATTTCATACTGTGAATAGGTGCAGAGAGCCAGAATTTGGGTCGAAAATATGACTCAAGTATCGAATTTGATATGTCTGGGATATTTTGAAAACTGCAGGGGGGTTTGGGCAAAATGTGACCCACCGTCGCTTTCAGTAATTGGTAGATTTTTAAAATAAAAAGTCGGAATTTAAAACAGCGAATAGGTGTTGAGAGCCAGAATTTGGGTCCAAAATATGGCTAAGGTATCGAAATTGGGATGTTTGGGATATTTTGAAAATTGCAGGTGGGGTTTGGGCAAAATGTGACCCACCGCCGCTTTCAGTAATTGACATATTTTTGGTATAGAAATTCGATATTTCAAACTGCGAACAGGTGCAGAGAGCCAGAATTTGGGTCGAAAATATGACTTAGGTATCGAATTTGGGATGTTTTGAATATTTTGAAAACTGCAGGGGGGTTTGGGCAAAATGTGACCCACCGCAGCTTTCAGTAATTGGCATAATTTTGGAATAAAAAGTCTGAACTTCAAACTGCGAATAGGTGCAGAGAGCCAGAATTTGGGTCCAAAATGTGGCTCAGGTATCGAATTTGGGATGTCTGGGATATTTTGAAAACTGCAGGGGAGTTTGGGCAAGAAGTGACCCACCGCCGCTTTCAGTAATTGGCATATTTTTGTTATAAAAATTCGGAATTTCAAACTGCGAATAGGTGCAGAGAGCCAGAATTTGGGTCGAAAATATGGCTCAGGTATCGAATTTGGGATGTTTGGGATATTTTGAAAACTGCAGGGGGGTTTGGGCAAAATAAGACCAAACGCCGCTCTGCGTAATTGGCATATTTTTGGTATAAAAATTCGGAACTTCAAACTGCGAATAGGTGCAGAGAGCCAGAATTTGGGTCGAAAATATGGCTCAGGTATCGAATTTGGGATGTTTGGGACATTTTGAAAACTGCAGGGGGGTTTGGGCAAAATGTGACCCACCGCCGCTTTCAGTAATTGGCAGATTTTTTTTTTAAAAATTCGGAATTTCAAACTGCGAACAGGTGCAGAGAGCCAGAATTTGGGTCGAAAATAAAACTTAGGTATCGAATTTGGGATGTTTTGAATATTTTGAAAACTGCAGGGGGGTTTGGGCAAAATGTGACCCACCGCAGCTTTCAGTAATTGGCATAATTTTGGAATAAAAAGTCGGAACTTCAAACTGTGAATAGGTGCAGAGAGCCAGAATTTGGGTCCAAAATGTGGCTCAGGTATCGAATTTGGGATGTCTGGGATATTTTAAAAACTGCAGGGGAGTTTGGGCAAGATGTGACCCACCGCCGCTTTCAGTAATTGGCATATTTTTGTTATAAAAATTCGGAATTTCAAACTGCGAATAGGTGCAGAGAGCCAGAATTTGGGTCGAAAATATGGCTCAGGTATAGAATTTGGGATGTTTGGGATATTTTGAAAACTGCAGAGGGGTTTGGGCAAAATGTGACCCACCGCCGCTTTCAGTAATTGGCATATTTTTGGTATAAAAATTCGGAATTTCAAACTGCAAATAGGTGCAGAGAGCCAGAATTTGGGTCGAAAATATGGCTCAGGTATCGAATTTGAGATGTTTGGGATATTTTGAAAACTGCAGGGGGGTTTGGGCAAAATGTGACCCACCGCCGCTTTCAGTAATTGGCATAATATTGGTATAAAAATTCAGAATTTCATACTGTGAATAGGTGCAGAGAGCCAGAATTTGGGTCGAAAATATGGCTCAGGTATCGAATTTGGGATGTTTGGGATATTTTGAAAACTGCAGGGGGGGTTTGGGAAAAATAAGACCAAACGCCGCTTTGCGTAATTGGCATATTTTTGGTATAAAAATTCGGAACTTCAAACTGCGAATAGGTGCAGAGAGCCAGAATTTGGGTCGAAAATATGGCTCAGGTATCGAATTTGGGATGTTTGGGACATTTTGAAAACTGCAGGGGGGTTTGGGCAAAATGTGACCCACCGCCGCTTTCAGTAATTGGCAGATTTTTGTTATAAAAATTCGGAATTTCAAACGGCGAATAGGTGCAGAGAGCCAGAATTTGGGTCGAAAATATGGCTCAGGAATCGAATTCGGGATGTTTGGGATATTTTGAAAACTGCAGGGGGGTTTGGGCAAAATGTGACCCACCGCCGCTTTCAGTATTTGGCAGATTTTTGGTATAAGAAGTCGGAATTTCAAACTGCGAATAGGTGAAGAGAGCCAGAATTTGGGTCCAAAATATGGCTCAGGTATCGAATTTGATATGTCTGGGATATTTTGAAAACTGCAGGGGGGTTTGGGCAAAATGTGACCCACCGCCGCTTTCAGTAATTGGCATATTTTTGGTATAAAAAGTCGGAAATTTAAACTGCGAATAGGTGCAGAGAGCCAGAATTTGGGTCCAAAATACGACTCAGGTATCGAATTTGGGATGTTTCTGATATTTTGAAAACTGCAGGGGGGTTCGCGCAAAATGTGACCCACCGCCGCTTTCAGTAATTGGCATATTTTTGGTATAGAAAGTCGAAATTTCAAACTGCGAATAGGTGCAGAGAGCCAGAATTTGGGTCCAAAATATGGCTCAGGTATCGAATTTGGGTTGTTTGGGATATTTTGAAAACTGCAAGGGGGTTTGGGCAAAATGTGACCCACCGCCGATTTCAGTAATTGGCATATTTTTTGAGATAAAAAGTCGTAATTTCAAACTGCGAATAGGTGCAGAGAGCCAGAATTTGGGTCCAAAATATGGCTCAGGTATCGAATTTGGGATGTCTGGGATATTTTGAAAACTGCAGGGGAGTTTGGGCAAAATGTGACCCACCGCCGCTTTCAGTAATTGGCATATTTTTGTTATAAAATTCGGAATTTCAAACTGCGAATAGGTGCAGAAAGCCAGAATTTGGGTCGAAAATATGGCTCAGGTATCTAATTTGGGATGTTTGGGATATTTTGAAAACTGCAGGGGGTTTGGGCAAAATGTGACCCACCGCCGCTTTCAGTAATTGGCATATTTTTGGTATAAAAATTTGGAATTTTAAACTGCGAATAGGTGCAAAGAGCCAGAATTTGGCTCCAAAATACGGCTCAGGTATCGAATTTGGGATGTTTGGGACATTTTGAAAACTGCAGGGGGGTTTGGGCAAAATGTGACCCACCGCCGCTTTCAGTAATTGGCAGATTTTTTTTATAAAAATTCGGAATTTCAAACTGCGAACAGGTGCAGAGAGCCAGAATTTGGGTCGAAAATAAAACTTAGGTATCGAATTTGGGATGTTTGGGATATTTTGAAAACTGCAGAGGGGTTTGGGCAAAATGTGACCCACCGCCGCTTTCAGTAATTGGCATATTTTTGGTATAAAAATTCGGAATTTCAAACTGCAAATAGGTGCAGAGAGCCAGAATTTGGGTCGAAAATATGG
The DNA here is from genome assembly GCF_040958095.1 of Procambarus clarkii. NCBI lineage: Eukaryota > Metazoa > Arthropoda > Malacostraca > Decapoda > Cambaridae > Procambarus > Procambarus clarkii. The sequence continues at coordinate 396,788 of NC_091224.1, forward strand.
CTCAGGTATCGAATTTGAGATGTTTGGGATATTTTGAAAACTGCAGGGGGGTTTGGGCAAAATGTGACCCACCGCCGCTTTCAGTAATTGGCATAATATTGGTATAAAAATTCAGAATTTCATACTGTGAATAGGTGCAGAGAGCCAGAATTTGGGTCGAAAATATGGCTCAGGTATCGAATTTGGGATGTTTGGGATATTTTGAAAACTGCAGGGGGGTTTGGGTAAAATGTGACCCACCGCTGCTTTCAGAAATTGGCATATTTTAGGTATAAAAATTCGTAATTTCAAACTGCAAATAGGTGCAGAGAGCCAGAATTTGGGTCCAAAATATGACTCAGGTATCGAATTTGGGATGTCTGGGATATTTTGAAAACTGCAGGGGAGTTTGGGCAAAATGTGACCCACCGCCGCTTTCAGTAATTGGCATAATATTGGTATAAAAATTCAGAATTTCATACTGTGAATAGGTGCAGAGAGCCAGAATTTGGGTCGAAAATATGGCTCAGGTATCGAATTTGGGATGTTTGGGATATTTTGAAAACTGCAGGGGGGTTTGGGAAAAATAAGACCAAACGCCGCTTTGCGTAATTGGCATATTTTTGGTATAAAAATTCGGAACTTCAAACTGCGAATAGGTGCAGAGAGCCAGAATTTGGGTCGAAAATATGGCTCAGGTATCGAATTTGGGATGTTTGGGACATTTTGAAAACTGCAGGGGGGTTTGGGCAAAATGTGACCCACCGCCGCTTTCAGTAATTGGCAGATTTTTTTTTATAAAAATTCGGAATTTCAAACTGCGAACAGGTGCAGAGAGCCAGAATTTGGGTCGAAAATAAAACTTAGGTATCGAATTTGGGATGTTTTGAATATTTTGAAAACTGCAGGGGGGTTTGGGCAAAATGTGACCCACCGCAGCTTTCAGTAATTGGCATAATTTTGGAATAAAAAGTCGGAACTTCAAACTGTGAATAGGTGCAGAGAGCCAGAATTTGGGTCCAAAATGTGGCTCAGGTATCGAATTTGGGATGTCTGGGATATTTTAAAAACTGCAGGGGAGTTTGGGCAAGATGTGACCCACCGCCGCTTTCAGTAATTGGCCTTTTTTTTTTTTATAAAAATTCGGAATATCAAACTGCGAATAGGTGCAGAGAGCCAGAATTTGGGTCGAAAATATGGCTCAGGTATCGAATTTGGGATGTTTGGGATATTTTGAAAACTGCAGAGGGGTTTGGGCAAAATGTGACCCACCGCCGCTTTCAGTAATTGGCATATTTTTGGTATAAAAATTCGGAATTTCAAACTGCAAATAGGTGCAGAGAGCCAGAATTTGGGTCGAAAATATGGCTCAGGTATCGAATTTGAGATGTTTGGGATATTTTGAAAACTGCAGGGGGGTTTGGGCAAAATGTGACCCACCGCCGCTTTCAGTAATTGGCATAATATTGGTATAAAAATTCAGAATTTCATACTGTGAATAGGTGCAGAGAGCCAGAATTTGGGTCGAAAATATGGCTCAGGTATCGAATTTGGGATGTTTGGGATATTTTGAAAACTGCAGGGGGGTTTGGGAAAAATAAGACCAAACGCCGCTTTGCGTAATTGGCATATTTTTGGTATAAAAATTCGGAACTTCAAACTGCGAATAGGTGCAGAGAGCCAGAATTTGGGTCGAAAATATGGCTCAGGTATCGAATTTGGGATGTTTGGGACATTTTGAAAACTGCAGGGGGGTTTGGGCAAAATGTGACCCACCACCGCTTTCAGTAATTGGCAGATTTTTGTTATAAAAATTCGGAATTTCAAACGGCGAATAGGTGCAGAGAGCCAGAATTTGGGTCGAAAATATGGCTCAGGAATCGAATTCGGGATGTTTGGGATATTTTGAAAACTGCAGGGGGGTTTGGGCAAAATGTGACCCACCGCCGCTTTCAGTATTTGGCAGATTTTTGGTATAAGAAGTCGGAATTTCAAACTGCGAATAAGTGAAGAGAGCCAGAATTTGGGTCCAAAATATGGCTCAGGTATCGAATTTGATATGTCTGGGATATTTTGAAAACTGCAGGGGGGTTTGGGCAAAATGTGACCCACCGCCGCTTTCAGTAATTGGCATATTTTTGGTATAAAAAGTCGGAATTTTAAACTGCGAATAGGTGCAGAGAGCCAGAATTTGGGTCCAAAATACGACTCAGGTATCGAATTTGGGATGTTTCTGATATTTTGAAAACTGCAGGGGGGTTCGCGCAAAATGTGACCCACCGCCGCTTTCAGTAATTGGCATATTTTTGGTATAGAAAGTCGAAATTTCAAACTGCGAATAGGTGCAGAGAGCCAGAATTTGGGTCCAAAATATGGCTCAGGTATCGAATTTGGGTTGTTTGGGATATTTTGAAAACTGAAAGGGGGTTTGGGCAAAATGTGACCCACCGCCGCTTTCAGTAATTGGCATATTTTTTGAGATAAAAAGTCGTAATTTCAAACTGCGAATAGGTGCAGAGAGCCAGAATTTGGGTCCAAAATATGGCTCAGGTATCGAATTTGGGATGTCTGGGATATTTTGAAAACTGCAGGGGAGTTTGGGCAAAATGTGACCCACCGCCGCTTTCAGTAATTGGCATATTTTTGTTATAAAATTCGGAATTTCAAACTGCGAATAGGTGCAGAAAGCCAGAATTTGGGTCGAAAATATGGCTCAGGTATCTAATTTGGGATGTTTGGGATATTTTGAAAACTGCAGGGGGTTTGGGCAAAATGTGACCCACCGCCGCTTTCAGTAATTGGCATATTTTTGGTATAAAAATTTGGAATTTTAAACTGCGAATAGGTGCAAAGAGCCAGAATTTGGCTCCAAAATACGGCTCAGGTATCGAATTTGGGATGTTTGGGACATTTTGAAAACTGCAGGGGGGTTTGGGCAAAATGTGACCCACCGCCGCTTTCAGTAATTGGCAGATTTTTTTTATAAAAATTCGGAATTTCAAACTGCGAACAGGTGCAGAGAGCCAGAATTTGGGTCGAAAATAAAACTTAGGTATCGAATTTGGGATGTTTGGGATATTTTGAAAACTGCAGAGGGGTTTGGGCAAAATGTGACCCACCGCCGCTTTCAGTAATTGGCATATTTTTGGTATAAAAATTCGGAATTTCAAACTGCAAATAGGTGCAGAGAGCCAGAATTTGGGTCGAAAATATGGCTCAGGTATCGAATTTGAGCTGTTTGGGATATTTTGAAAACTGCAGGGGGGTTTGGGCAAAATGTGACCCACCGCCGCTTTCAGTAATTGGCATAATATTGGTATAAAAATTCAGAATTTCATACTGTGAATAGGTGCAGAGAGCCAGAATTTGGGTCGAAAATATGGCTCAGGTATCGAATTTGGGATGTTTGGGATATTTTGAAAACTGCAGGGGGGTTTGGGTAAAATGTGACCCACCGCTGCTTTCAGAAATTGGCATATTTTAGGTATAAAAATTCGTAATTTCAAACTGCAAATAGGTGCAGAGAGCCAGAATTTGGGTCCAAAATATGACTCAGGTATCGAATTTGGGATGTCTGGGATATTTTGAAAACTGCAGGGGAGTTTGGGCAAAATGTGACCCACCGCCGCTTTCAGTAATTGGCATAATATTGGTATAAAAATTCAGAATTTCATACTGTGAATAGGTGCAGAGAGCCAGAATTTGGGTCGAAAATATGGCTCAGGTATCGAATTTGGGATGTTTGGGATATTTTGAAAACTGCAGGGGGGTTTGGGAAAAATAAGACCAAACGCCGCTTTGCGTAATTGGCATATTTTTGGTATAAAAATTCGGAACTTCAAACTGCGAATAGGTGCCGAGAGCCAGAATTTGGGTCGAAAATATGGCTCAGGTATCGAATTTGGGATGTTTGGGACATTTTGAAAACTGCAGGGGGGTTTGGGCAAAATGTGACCCACCGCCGCTTTCAGTAATTGGCAGATTTTTTTTATAAAAATTCGGAATTTCAAACTGCGAAAAGGTGCAGAGAGCCAGAATTTGGGTCGAAAATAAAACTTAGGTATCGAATTTGGGATGTTTTGAATATTTTGAAAACTGCAGGGGGGTTTGGGCAAAATGTGACCCACCGCAGCTTTCAGTAATTGGCATAATTTTGGAATAAAAAGTCGGAACTTCAAACTGTGAATAGGTGCAGAGAGCCAGAATTTGGGTCCAAAATGTGGCTCAGGTATCGAATTTGGGATGTCTGGGATATTTTAAAAACTGCAGGGGAGTTTGGGCAAGATGTGACCCACCGCCGCTTTCAGTAATTGGCCTTTTTTTTTTTATAAAAATTCGGAATATCAAACTGCGAATAGGTGCAGAGAGCCAGAATTTGGGTCGAAAATATGGATCAGGTATCGAATTTGGGATGTTTGGGATATTTTGAAAACTGCAGAGGGGTTTGGGCAAAATGTGACCCACCGCCGCTTTCAGTAATTGGCATATTTTTGGTATAAAAATTCGGAATTTCAAACTGCAAATAGGTGCAGAGAGCCAGAATTTGGGTCGAAAATATGGCTCAGGTATCGAATTTGAGATGTTTGGGATATTTTGAAAACTGCAGGGGGGTTTGGGCAAAATGTGACCCACCGCCGCTTTCAGTAATTGGCATAATATTGGTATAAAAATTCAGAATTTCATACTGTGAATAGGTGCAGAGAGCCAGAATTTGGGTCGAAAATATGGCTCAGGTATCGAATTTGGGATGTTTGGGATATTTTGAAAACTGCAGGGGGGTTTGGGAAAAATAAGACCAAACGCCGCTTTGCGTAATTGGCATATTTTTGGTATAAAAATTCGGAACTTCAAACTGCGAATAGGTGCAGAGAGCCAGAATTTGGGTCGAAAATATGGCTCAGGTATCGAATTTGGGATGTTTGGGACATTTTGAAAACTGCAGGGGGGTTTGGGCAAAATGTGACCCACCGCCGCTTTCAGTAATTGGCAGATTTTTGTTATAAAAATTCGGAATTTCAAACGGCGAATAGGTGCAGAGAGCCAGAATTTGGGTCGAAAATATGGCTCAGGAATCGAATTCGGGATGTTTGGGATATTTTGAAAACTGCAGGGGGGTTTGGGCAAAATGTGACCCACCGCCGCTTTCAGTATTTGGCAGATTTTTGGTATAAGAAGTCGGAATTTCAAACTGCGAATAGGTGAAGAGAGCCAGAATTTGGGTCCAAAATATGGCTCAGGTATCGAATTTGATATGTCTGGGATATTTTGAAAACTGCAGGGGGGTTTGGGCAAAATGTGACCCACCGCCGCTTTCAGTAATTGGCATATTTTTGGTATAAAAAGTCGGAATTTTAAACTGCGAATAGGTGCAGAGAGCCAGAATTTGGGTCCAAAATACGACTCAGGTATCGAATTTGGGATGTTTCTGATATTTTGAAAACTGCAGGGGGGTTCGCGCAAAATGTGACCCACCGCCGCTTTCAGTAATTGGCATATTTTTGGTATAGAAAGTCGAAATTTCAAACTGCGAATAGGTGCAGAGAGCCAGAATTTGGGTCCAAAATATGGCTCAGGTATCGAATTTGGGTTGTTTGGGATATTTTGAAAACTGCAAGGGGGTTTGGGCAAAATGTGACCCACCGCCGCTTTCAGTAATTGGCATATTTTTTGAGATAAAAAGTCGTAATTTCAAACTGCGAATAGGTGCAGAGAGCCAGAATTTGGGTCCAAAATATGGCTCAGGTATCGAATTTGGGATGTCTGGGTTATTTTGAAAACTGCAGGGGAGTTTGGGCAAAATGTGACCCACCGCCGCTTTCAGTAATTGGCATATTTTTGTTATAAAATTCGGAATTTCAAACTGCGAATAGGTGCAGAAAGCCAGAATTTGGGTCGAAAATATGGCTCAGGTATCTAATTTGGGATGTTTGGGATATTTTGAAAACTGCAGGGGGTTTGGGCAAAATGTGACCCACCGCCGCTTTCAGTAATTGGCATATTTTTGGTATAAAAATTTGGAATTTTAAACTGCGAATAGGTGCAAAGAGCCAGAATTTGGCTCCAAAATACGGCTCAGGTATCGAATTTGGGATGTTTGGGACATTTTGAAAACTGCAGGGGGGTTTGGGCAAAATGTGACCCACCGCCGCTTTCAGTAATTGGCAGATTTTTTTTTTTAAAATTCGGAATTTCAAACTGCGAACAGGTGCAGAGAGCCAGAATTTGGGTCGAAAATAAAACTTAGGTATCGAATTTGGGATGTTTGGGATATTTTGAAAACTGCAGAGGGGTTTGGGCAAAATGTGACCCACCGCCGCTTTCAGTAATTGGCATATTTTTGGTATAAAAATTCGGAATTTCAAACTGCAAATAGGTGCAGAGAGCCAGAATTTGGGTCGAAAATATGGCTCAGGTATCGAATTTGAGATGTTTGGGATATTTTGAAAACTGCAGGGGGGTTTGGGCAAAATGTGACCCACCGCCGCTTTCAGTAATTGGCATAATATTGGTATAAAAATTCAGAATTTCATACTGTGAATAGGTGCAGAGAGCCAGAATTTGGGTCGAAAATATGGCTCAGGTATCGAATTTGGGATGTTTGGGATATTTTGAAAACTGCAGGTGGGTTTGGGTAAAATGTGACCCACCGCTGCTTTCAGAAATTGGCATATTTTAGGTATAAAAATTCGTAATTTCAAACTGCAAATAGGTGCAGAGAGCCAGAATTTGGGTCCAAAATATGACTCATGTATCGAATTTGGGATGTCTGGGATATTTTGAAAACTGCAGGGGAGTTTGGGCAAAATGTGACCCACCGCCGCTTTCAGTAATTGGCATAATATTGGTATAAAAATTCAGAATTTCATACTGTGAATAGGTGCAGAGAGCCAGAATTTGGGTCGAAAATATGGCTCAGGTATCGAATTTGGGATGTTTGGGATATTTTGAAAACTGCAGGGGGGTTTGGGAAAAATAAGACCAAACGCCGCTTTGCGTAATTGGCATATTTTTGGTATAAAAATTCGGAACTTCAAACTGCGAATAGGTGCAGAGAGCCAGAATTTGGGTCGAAAATATGGCTCAGGTATCGAATTTGGGATGTTTGGGACATTTTGAAAACTGCAGGGGGGTTTGGGCAAAATGTGACCCACCGCCGCTTTCAGTAATTGGCAGATTTTTGTTATAAAAATTCGGAATTTCAAACGGCGAATAGGTGCAGAGAGCCAGAATTTGGGTCGAAAATATGGCTCAGGAATCGAATTCGGGATGTTTGGAATATTTTGAAAACTGCAGGGGGGTTTGGGCAAAATGTGACCCACCGCCGCTTTCAGTATTTGGCAGATTTTTGGTATAAGAAGTCGGAATTTCAAACTGCGAATAGGTGAAGAGAGTCAGAATTTGGGTCCAAAATATGGCTCAGGTATCGAATTTGATATGTCTGGGATATTTTGAAAACTGCAGGGGGGTTTGGGCAAAATGTGACCCACCGCCGCTTTCAGTAATTGGCATATTTTTGGTATAAAAAGTCGGAATTTTAAACTGCGAATAGGTGCAGAGAGCCAGAATTTGGGTCCAAAATACGACTCAGGTATCGAATTTGGGATGTTTCTGATATTTTGAAAACTGCAGGGGGGTTCGCGCAAAATGTGACCCACCGCCGCTTTCAGTAATTGGCATATTTTTGGTATAGAAAGTCGAAATTTCAAACTGCGAATAGGTGCAGAGAGCCAGAATTTGGGTCCAAAATATGGCTCAGGTATCGAATTTGGGTTGTTTGGGATATTTTGAAAACTGCAAGGGGGTTTGGGCAAAATGTGACCCACCGCCGCTTTCATTAATTGGCATATTTTTTTGAGATAAAAAGTCGTAATTTCAAACTGCGAATAGGTGCAGAGAGCCAGAATTTGGGTCCAAAATATGGCTCAGGTATCGAATTTGGGATGTCTGGGATATTTTGAAAACTGCAGGGGAGTTTGGGCAAAATGTGACCCACCGCCGCTTTCAGTAATTGGCATATTTTTGTTATAAAATTCGGAATTTCAAACTGCGAATAGGTGCAGAAAGCCAGAATTTGGGTCGAAAATATGGCTCAGGTATCGAATTTGGGATGTTTGGGATATTTTGAAAACTGCAGGGGGTTTGGGCAAAATGTGACCCACCGCCGCTTTCAGTAATTGGCATATTTTTGGTATAAAAATTTGTAATTTTAAACTGCGAATAGGTGCAAAGAGCCAGAATTTGGCTCCAAAATACGGCTCAGGTATCGAATTTGGGATGTTTGGGATATTTTGAAAACTGCAGGGGGGTTTGGGTAAAATGTGACCCACCTCCACTTTCAGTAATTGGCATATTTTTGGTATTGAAAGTTGAAATTTCAAACTGCGAGTAGATGCAGAGAGCCAGAATTTGGGTCAAAAATATGGATCAGGTATCGAATTTGGGATGTTTGGCATATTTTGAAAACTGCAGGGGGGTTTGGGCAAAATGTGACCCACCGCCGCTTTCAGTAATTGGCATAATATTGGTATAAAAATTCAGAATTTCATACTGTGAATAGGTGCAGAGAGCCAGAATTTGGGTCGAAAATATGGCTCAGGTATCGAATTTGGGATGTTTGGGATATTTTGAAAACTGCAGGGGGGTTTGGGTAAAATGTGACCCACCGCCGCTTTCAGTAATTGGCATATTTTAGGTATAAAAATTCGTAATTTCAAACTGCAAATAGGTGCAGAGAGCCAGAATTTGGGTCCAAAATATGGCTCAGGTATCGAATTTGGGATGTCTGGGATATTTTGAAAACTGCAGGGGAGTTTGGGCAAAATGTGATCCACCGCCCCTTTCAGTAATTGTCATATTTTTGGTATAAAAAGTCGGAATTTCAAACTGCGAATAGGTGCAGAGAGCCAGAATGTCTGTCTAAAATATGGCTCAGGTATCGAATTTGGGATGTTTGGGATATTTTGAAAACTGCAGGGGGGTTTGGGCAAAATAAGACCAAACGCCGCTTTGCGTAATTGGCATATTTTTGGTATAAAAATTCGGAACTTCAAACTGCGAATAGGTGCAGAGAGCCAGAATTTGGGTCGAAAATATGGCTCAGGTATCGAATTTGTGATGTTTGGGACATTTTGAAAACTGCAGGGGGGTTTGGGCAAAATGTGACCCACCGCCGCTTTCAGTATCTGTCAGATTTTTGTTATAAAAATTCGGAATTTCAAACGGCGAATAAGTGCAGAGAGCCAGAATATGGGTCGAAAATATGGCTCAGGTATCGAATTTGGGATGTCTGGGATATTTTGAAAACTGCAGGGGAGTTTGGGCAAAATGTGATCCACCGACCCTTTCAGTAATTGTCATATTTTTGGTATAAAAAGTCGGAATTTCAAACTGCGAATAGGTGCAGAGAGCCAGAATGTCTGTCTAAAATATGGCTCAGGTATCGAATTTGGGATGTTTGGGATATTTTGAAAACTGCAGGGGGGTTTGGGCAAAATAAGACCAAACGCCGCTTTGCGTAATTGGCATATTTTTGGTATAAAAATTCGGAACTTCAAACTGCGAATAGGTGCAGAGAGCCAGAATTTGGGTCGAAAATATGGCTCGCGTATCGAATTTGTGATGTTTGGGACATTTTGAAAACTGCAGGGGGGTTTGGGCAAAATGTGACCCACCGCCGCTTTCAGTAATTGGCAGATTTTTGTTATAAAAATTCGGAATTTCAAACGGCGAATAGGTGCAGAGAGCCAGAATTTGGGTCGAAAATATGGCTCAGGAATCGAATTTGGGATGTTTGGGATATTTTGAAAACTGCAGGGGGGTTTGGGCAAAATGTGACCCACCGCCGCTTTCAGTATTTGGCAGATTTTTGGTATAAAAAGTCGGAACTTCAAACTGCGAATAGGTGCAGAGAGCCAGAATTTGGGTCCAAAATATGGCTCAGGTATCGAATTTGATATGTCTGGGATATTTTGAAAACTGCAGGGGGGGTTTGGGCAAAATGTGACCCACCGCCGCTTTCAGTAATTGGCATATTTTTGGTATAAAAAGTCGGAATTTTAAACTGCAAATAGGTGCAGAGAGCCAGAATTTGGGTCCAAAATACGACTCAGGTATCGAATTTGGGATGTTTCTGATATTTTGAAAACTGCAGGGGGGTTCGCGCAAAATGTGACCCACCGCCGCTTTCAGTAATTGGCATATTTTTGGTATAGAAAATCGAAATTTCAAACTGCGAATAGGTGCAGAGAGCCAGAATTTGGGTCCAAAATATGGCTCAGGTATCGAATTTGGGTTGTTTGGGATATTTTGAAAACTGCAAGGGGGTTTGGGCAAAATGTGACCCACCGCCGCTTTCAGTAATTGGCATATTTTTGGTATAAAAATTCGGAACTTCAAACTGCGAATAGGTGCAGAGACCCAGAATTTGGGTCGAAAATATGGCTCAGGTATCGAATTTGGGATGTTTGGGATATTTTGAAAACTGCAGGGGGTTTGGGCAAAATGTGACCCACCGCCGCTTTCAGTAATTGGCATATTTTTGGTATAAAAATTTGGAATTTTAAACTGCGAATAGGTGCAGAGAGCCAGAATTTGGCTCCAAAATACGGCTCAGGTATCGAATTTGGGATGTTTGAGATATTTTGAAAACTGCAGGGGGGTTTGGGTAAAATGTGACCCACCTCCACTTTCAGTAATTGGCATATTTTTGGTATAGAAAGTCGAAATTTCAAACTGCGAGTAGATGCAGAGAGCCAGAATTTGGGTCAAAAATATGGATCAGGTATTGAATTTGGGATGTTTAGCATATTTTGAAAACTGCAGGGGGGTTTGGGCAAAATGTGACCCACCGCCGCTTTCAGTAATTGGCATAATATTGGTATAAAAATTCAGAATTTCATACTGTGAATAGGTGCAGAGAGCCAGAATTTGGGTCGAAAATATGGCTCAGGTATCGAATTTGGGATGTTTGGGATATTTTGAAAACTGCAGGGGGGTTTGGGTAAAATGTGACCCACCGCAGCTTTCAGAAATTGGCATATTTTAGGTATAAAAATTCGTAATTTCAAACTGCAAATAGGTGCAGAGAGCCAGAATTTGGGTCCAAAATATGGCTCAGGTATCGAATTTGGGATGTCTGGGATATTTTGAAAACTGCAGGGGAGTTTGGGCAAAATGTGATCCACCGCCCCTTTCAGTAATTTGCATATTTTTGGAATAAAAAGTCGGAATTTCAAACTGCGAATAGGTGCAGAGTGCCAGAATGTCTGTCTAAAATATGGCTCAGGTATCGAATTTGGGATGTTTGGGATATTTTGAAAACTGCAGGGGGGTTTGGGAAAAATAAGACCAAACGCCGCTTTGCGTAATTGGCATATTTTTGGTATAAAAATTCGGAACTTCAAACTGCGAATAGGTGCAGAGAGCCAGAATTTGGGTCGAAAATATGGCTCAGGTATCGAATTTGGGATGTTTGGGACATTTTGAAAACTGCAGGGGGGTTTGGGCAAAATGTGACCCACCGCCGCTTTCAGTAATTGGCAGATTTTTGTTATAAAAATTCGGAATTTCAAACGGCGAATAGGTGCAGAGAGCCAGAATTTGGGTCCAAAATATGGCTCAGGTATCGAATTTGATATGTCTGGGATATTTTGAAAACTGCAGGGGGGTTTGGGCAAAATGTGACCCACCGCCGCTTTCAGTAATTGGCATATTTTTGGTATAAAAAGTCGGAATTTTAAACTGCGAATAGGTGCAGAGAGCCAGAATTTGGGTCCAAAATACGACTCAGGTATCGAATTTGGGATGTTTCTGATATTTTGAAAACTGCAGGGGGGTTCGCGCAAAATGTGACCCACCGCCGCTTTCAGTAATTGGCATATTTTTGGTATAGAAAGTCGAAATTTCAAACTGCGAATAGGTGCAGAGAGCCAGAATTTGGGTCCAAAATATGGCTCAGGTATCGAATTTGGGTTGTTTGGGATATTTTGAAAACTGCAAGGGGGTTTGGGCAAAATGTGACCCACCGCCGCTTTCAGTAACTGGCATATTTTTGGTATAAAAATTCGGAACTTCAAACTGCGATTAGGTGCAGAGACCCAGAATTTGGGTCGAAAATATGGATCAGGTATCGAATTTGGGATGTTTGGGATATTTTGAAAACTGCAGGGGGGTTTGGGCAAAATGTGATCCATCGCCGCTTTCAGTAATTGGCATATTTTTGGTATAAAATTCGGAATTTCAAACTGCGAATAGGTGCAGAGAGCCAGAATTTGGGTCGAAAATATGGCTCAGGTATCGAATTTGATATGTCTGGGATATTTTGAAAACAGCAGGGGGGTTTGGGCAAAATGTGACCCACCGCTGCTTTCAGTAATTGGCATATTTTTTTGAGATAAAAAGTCGTAATTTCAAACTGCGAATAGGTGCAGAGATCCAGAATTTGGGTCCAAAATATGGCTCAGGTATCGAATTTGGGATGTCTGGGATATTTTGAAAACTGCAGGGGAGTTTGGGCAAAATGTGACCCACCGCCGCTTTCAGTAATTGGCATATTTTTGGTATAGAAAGTCGAAATTTCAAACTGCGAATAGGTGCAGAGAGCCAGAATTTGGGTCCAAAATATGGCTCAGGTATCGAATTTGGGTTGTTTGGGATATTTTGAAAACTGCAAGGGGGTTTGGGCAAAATGTGACCCACCGCCGCTTTCAGTAACTGGCATATTTTTGGTATAAAAATTCGGAACTTCAAACTGCGATTAGGTGCAGAGACCCAGAATTTGGGTCGAAAATATGGATCAGGTATCGAATTTGGGATGTTTGGGATATTTTGAAAACTGCAGGGGGGTTTGGGCAAAATGTGATCCATCGCCGCTTTCAGTAATTGGCATATTTTTGGTATAAAATTCGGAATTTCAAACTGCGAATAGGTGCAGAGAGCCAGAATTTGGGTCGAAAATATGGCTCAGGTATCGAATTTGATATGTCTGGGATATTTTGAAAACAGCAGGGGGGTTTGGGCAAAATGTGACCCACCGCTGCTTTCAGTAATTGGCATATTTTTTTGAGATAAAAAGTCGTAATTTCAAACTGCGAATAGGTGCAGAGATCCAGAATTTGGGTCCAAAATATGGCTCAGGTATCGAATTTGGGATGTCTGGGATATTTTGAAAACTGCAGGGGAGTTTGGGCAAAATGTGACCCACCGCCGCTTTCAGTAATTGGCATATTTTTGTTATAAAATTCGTAATTTCAAACTGCGAATAGGTGCAGAGAGCCAGAATTTGGGTCGAAAATATGGCTCAGGTATCGAATTTGGGATGTTTGGGATATTTTGAAAACTGCAGGGGGTTTGGGCAAAATGTGACCCACCGCCGCTTTCAGTAATTGGCATATTTTTGGTATAAAAATTTGGAATTTTAAACTGCGAATAGGTGCAGAGAGCCAGAATTTGGCTCCAAAATACGGCTCAGGTATCGAATTTGGGATGTTTGGGATATTTTGAAAACTGCAGGGGGGTTTGGGTAAAATGTGACCCACCTCCACTTTCAGTAATTGGCATATTTTTGGTATAGAAAGTCGAAATTTCAAACTGCGAGTAGATGCAGAGAGCCAGAATTTGGGTAAAAAATATGGATCAGGTATCGAATTTGGGATGTTTGGCATATTTTGAAAACTGCAGGGGGGTTTGGGCAAAATGTGACCCACCGCCGCTTTCAGTAATTGGCATAATATTGGTATAAAAATTCAGAATTTCATACTGTGAATAGGTGCAGAGAGCCAGAATTTGGGTCGAAAATATGGCTCAGGTATCGAATTTGGGATGTTTGGGATATTTTGAAAACTGCAGGGGGGTTTGGGTAAAATGTGACCCACCGCCGCTTTCAGTAATTGGCATATTTTAGGTATAAAAATTCGTAATTTCAAACTGCAAATAGGTGCAGAGAGCCAGAATTTGGGTCCAAAATATGGCTCAGGTATCGAATTTGGGATGTCTGGGATATTTTGAAAACTGCAGGGGAGTTTGGGCAAAATGTGATCCACCGCCCCTTTCAGTAATTGGCATATTTTTGGTATAAAAAGTCGGAATTTCAAACTGCGAATAGGTGCAGAGAGCCAGAATTTGGGTCGAAAATATGGCTCAGGTATCGAATTTGGGATGTTTGGGATATTTTGAAAACTGCAGGGGGGTTTGGGCAAAATAAGACCAAAAGCCGCTTTGCGTAATTGGCATATTTTTGGTATAAAAATTCGGAACTTCAAACTGCGAATAGGTGCAGAGAGCCAGAATTTGGGTCGAAAATATGGCTCAGGAATCGAATTTGGGATGTTTGGGATATTTTGAAAACTGCAGGGGGGTTTGGGCAAAATGTGACCAACCGCCGCTTTCAGTAATTGGCATATTTTTGGTATAAAAAGTCGGAATTTTAAACTGCGAATAGGTGCAGAGAGCCAGAATTTGGGTCCAAAATACGACTCAGGTATCGAATTTGGGATGTTTCTGATATTTTGAAAACTGCAGGGGGGTTCGCGCAAAATGTGACCCACCGCCGCTTTCAGTAATTGGCATATTTTTGGTATAGAAAATCGAAATTTCAAACTGCGAATAGGTGCAGAGAGCCAGAATTTGGGTCCAAAATATGGCTCAGGTATCGAATTTGGGTTGTTTGGGATATTTTGAAAACTGCAAGGGGGTTTGGGCAAAATGTGACCCACCGCCGCTTTCAGTAATTGGCATATTTTTGGTATAAAAATTCGGAACTTCAAACTGCGAATAGGTGCAGAGACCCAGAATTTGGGTCGAAAATATGGCTCAGGTATCGAATTTGGGATGTTTGGGATATTTTGAAAACTGCAGGGGGGTTTGGGCAAAATGTGATCCATCGCCGCTTTCAGTAATTGGCATATTTTTGGTATAAAATTCGGAATTTCAAACTGCGAATAGGTGCAGAGAGCCAGAATTTGGGTCGAAAATATGGCTCAGGTATCGAATTTGATATGTCTGGGATATTTTTAAAACTGCAGGGGGGTTTGGGCAAAATGTAACCCACCGCCGCTTTCAGTAATTGACATATTTTTGGTATAAAAATTCGTTACTTCAAACTGCGAATAGGTGCAGAGAGCCAGAATTTGGGTCGAAAATATGGCTCAGGTATCGAATTTTAGATGTTTGGGATATTTTGAAAACTGCAGGGGGGTTTGCGCAAAATGTGATCCATCGCCGCTTTCAGTAATTGGCATATTTTTGGTATAAAATTCGGAATTTCAAACTGCGAATAGGTGCAGAGAGCCAGAATTTGGGTCGAAAATATGGCTCAGGTATCGAATTTGGGAAGTTTGGGATATTTTGAAAACTGCAGGGGTGTTTGGGCAAAATGTGACCCACCGCCGCTTTCAGTAATTGGCATATTTTTGGTAAAAAAATTTGGAATTTTAAACTGCGAATAGGTGCAGAGAGCCAGAATTTGGCTCCAAAATACGGCTCAGGTATCGAATTTGGGATGTTTGGGATATTTTGAAAACTGCGGGGGGGTTTGGGTAAAATGTGACCCACCTCCACTTTCAGTAATTGGCATATTTTTGGTATAGAAAGTCGAAATTTCAAACTGCGAGTAGATGCAGAGAGCCAGAATTTGGGTCAAAAATATGGATCAGGTATCGAATTTGGGATGTTTGGCATATTTTGAAAACTGCAGGGGGGTTTGGGCAAAATGTGACCCACCGCCGCTTTCAGTAATTGGCATAATATTGGTATAAAAATTCAGAACTTCAAACTGCGAATTCGTGCAGAGAGCCAGAATTTGGGTCGAAAATATGGCTCAGGTATCGAATTTGGGATGTTTGGGACATTTTGAAAACTGCAGGGGGGTTTGGGCAAAATGTGACCCACCGCCGCTTTCAGTAATTGGCAGATTTTTCTTATAAAAATTCGGAATTTCAAACGGCGAATAGGTGCAGAGAGCCAGAATTTGGGTCGAAAATATGGCTCAGGAATCGAATTTGGGATGTTTGGGATATTTTGAAAACTGCAGGGGGGTTTGGGCAAAATGTGACCCACCGCCGCTTTCAGTATTTGGCAGATTTTTGGTATAAAAAGTCGGAATTTCAAACTGCGAATAGGTGCAGAGAGCCAGAATTTGGGTCCAAAATATGGCTCAGGTATCGAATTTGATATGTCTGGGATATTTTGAAAACTGCAGGGGGGTTTGGGCAAAATGTGACCCACCGCCGCTTTCAGTATTTGGCAGATTTTTGGTATAAAAAGTCGGAATTTCAAACTGCGAATAGGTGCAGAGAGCCAGAATTTGGGTCCAAAATATGGCTCAGGTATCGAATTTGATATGTCTGGGATATTTTGAAAACTGCAGGGGGGTTTGGGCAAAATGTGACCCACCGCCGCTTTCAGTAATTGGCATATTTTTGGTATAAAAAGTCGGAATTTTAAACTGCGAATAGGTGCAGAGAGCCAGAATTTGGGTCCAAAATACGACTCAGGTATCGAATTTGGGATGTTTCTGATATTTTGAAAACTGCAGGGGGGTTCGCGCAAAATGTGACCCACCGCCGCTTTCAGTAATTGGCATATTTTTGGTATAGAAAATCGAAATTTCAAACTGCGAATAGGTGCAGAGAGCCAGAATTTGGGTCCAAAATATGGCTCAGGTATCGAATTTGGGTTGTTTGGGATATTTTGAAAACTGCAAGGGGGTTTGGGCAAAATGTGACCCACCGCCGCTTTCAGTAATTGGCATATTTTTGGTATAAAAATTCGGAACTTCAAACTGCGAATAGGTGCAGAGACCCAGAATTTGGGTCGAAAATATGGCTCAGGTATCGAATTTGGGATGTTTGGGATATTTTGAAAACTGCAGGGGGGTTTGGGCAAAATGTGATCCATCGCCGCTTTCAGTAATTGGCATATTTTTGGTATAAAATTCGGAATTTCAAACTGCGAATAGGTGCAGAGAGCCAGAATTTGGGTCGAAAATATGGCTCAGGTATCGAATTTGATATGTCTGGGATATTTTTAAAACTGCAGGGGGGTTTGGGCAAAATGTAACCCACCGCCGCTTTCAGTAATTGACATATTTTTGGTATAAAAATTCGTTACTTCAAACTGCGAATAGGTGCAGAGAGCCAGAATTTGGGTCGAAAATATGGCTCAGGTATCGAATTTTAGATGTTTGGGATATTTTGAAAACTGCAGGGGGGTTTGCGCAAAATGTGATCCATCGCCGCTTTCAGTAATTGGCATATTTTTGGTATAAAATTCGGAATTTCAAACTGCGAATAGGTGCAGAGAGCCAGAATTTGGGTCGAAAATATGGCTCAGGTATCGAATTTGGGAAGTTTGGGATATTTTGAAAACTGCAGGGGTGTTTGGGCAAAATGTGACCCACCGCCGCTTTCAGTAATTGGCATATTTTTGGTAAAAAAATTTGGAATTTTAAACTGCGAATAGGTGCAGAGAGCCAGAATTTGGCTCCAAAATACGGCTCAGGTATCGAATTTGGGATGTTTGGGATATTTTGAAAACTGCGGGGGGGTTTGGGTAAAATGTGACCCACCTCCACTTTCAGTAATTGGCATATTTTTGGTATAGAAAGTCGAAATTTCAAACTGCGAGTAGATGCAGAGAGCCAGAATTTGGGTCAAAAATATGGATCAGGTATCGAATTTGGGATGTTTGGCATATTTTGAAAACTGCAGGGGGGTTTGGGCAAAATGTGACCCACCGCCGCTTTCAGTAATTGGCATAATATTGGTATAAAAATTCAGAACTTCAAACTGCGAATTCGTGCAGAGAGCCAGAATTTGGGTCGAAAATATGGCTCAGGTATCGAATTTGGGATGTTTGGGGCATTTTGAAAACTGCAGGGGGGTTTGGGCAAAATGTGACCCACCGCCGCTTTCAGTAATTGGCAGATTTTTCTTATAAAAATTCGGAATTTCAAACGGCGAATAGGTGCAGAGAGCCAGAATTTGGGTCGAAAATATGGCTCAGGAATCGAATTTGGGATGTTTGGGATATTTTGAAAACTGCAGGGGGGTTTGGGCAAAATGTGACCCACCGCCGCTTTCAGTATTTGGCAGATTTTTGGTATAAAAAGTCGGAATTTCAAACTGCGAATAGGTGCAGAGAGCCAGAATTTGGGTCCAAAATATGGCTCAGGTATCGAATTTGATATGTCTGGGATATTTTGAAAACTGCAGGGGGGTTTGGGCAAAATGTGACCCACCGCCGCTTTCAGTAATTGGCATATTTTTGGTATAAAAAGTCGGAATTTTAAACTGCGAATAGGTGCAGAGAGCCAGAATTTGGGCCCAAAATACGACTCAGGTATCGAATTTGGGATGTTTCTGATATTTTGAAAACTGCAGGGGGGTTTGCGCAAAATGTGACCCACCGCCGCTTTCAGTAATTGGCATATTTTTGGTATAGAAAGTCGAAATTTCAAACTGCGAATAGGTGCAGAGAGCCAGAATTTGGGTCGAAAATATGGCTCAGGTATCGAATTTGGGATGTTTGGGATATTTTGAAAACTGCAGGGGGGTTTGGGCAAAATGTGATCCATCGCCGCTTTCAGTAATTGGCATATTTTTGGTATAAAATTCGGAATTTCAAACTGCGAATAGGTGCAGAGAGCCAGAATTTGGGTCGAAAATATGGCTCAGGTATCGAATTTGATATGTCTGGGATATTTTGAAAACTGCAGGGGGGTTTGGGCAAAATGTGACCCACCGCCGCTTTCAGTAATTGGCATATTTTTTTGAGATAAAAAGTCGTAATTTCAAACTGCGAATAGGTGCAGAGAGCCAGAATTTGGGTCCAAAATATGGCTCAAGTATCGAATTTGGGATGTCTGGGATATTTTGAAAACTGCAGGGGAGTTTGGGCAAAATGTGACCCACCGCCGCTTTCAATAATTGGCATATTTTTGTTATAAAATTCGGAATTTCAAACTGCGAATAGGTGCAGAGAGCCAGAATTTGGGTAAAAAATATGGCTCAGGTATCGAATTTGGGATGTTTGGGATATTTTGAAAACTGCAGGGGGGTTTGGGCAAAATTTGACCCACCGCCGCTTTCAGTAATTGGCATATTTTTGGTATAAAAAGTCGGAATTTCAAACTGCGAATACGTGCAGAGAGCCAGAATTTGGGTCGAAAATATGGCTCAGGTATCGAATTTGGGATGTTTGGGACATTTTGAAAACTGCAGGGGGGTTTGGGCAAAATGTGACCCACCGCCGCTTTCAGTAATTGGCAGATTTTTGGTATAAAAATTCGGAATTTCAAACTGCGAATAGGTGCAGAGAGCCAGAATTTGGGTCGAAAATATGGCTCAGGTATCGAATTTGATATGTCTGGGATATTTTGAAAACTGCAGGGGGGTTTGGACAAAATGTGACCCACCGTCGCTTTCAATAATTGGCAGATTTTTTAAATAAAAAGTCGTAATTTCAAACTGCGAACAGGTGCAGAGAGCCAGAATTTGGGTCCAAAATATGGATCAGGTATCTAATTTGGGATGTCTTGGATATTTTGAAAACTGCAGGGGGGTTTGGGCAAAATGTGACCCAACACCGCTTTCAGTAATTGGCATATTTTTGGTATAAAAATTCGGAATTTCAAACTGCGAATAGGTGCAGAGAGCCAGAATTTGGGTCCAAAATATGGCTCAGGTATCGAATTTGGGATGTTTGGGATATTTTGAAAACTGCAGGGGAGTTTGGGCAAAATGTGACCCACCGCCGCTCTCAGTAATTGACATATTTTTTTTTTAGATAAAAAGTCGTAATTTCAAACTGCGAATAGGTGCAGAGAGCCAGAATTTGGGTCCAAAATATGGCTGAGGTATCGAATTTGGGATATTTGGGACGTTTTGAAAACTGCACGGGGGGTTTGGACAAAATGTGACCCACCGCCGCTTTCAGTAATTGGCCGATTTTTGGTATAAAAAGACGGAATTTCAAACGGCGAATAGGTGCAGAGAGCCAGAATTTGGGTAAAAAATATGGCTCAGGTATCGAATTTGGGATGTTTGGGATATTTTGAAAACTGCAGGGGGGTTTGGGCAAAATTTGACCCACCGCCGCTTTCAGTAATTGGCATATTTTTGGTATAAAAAGTCGGAATTTCAAACTGCGAATACGTGCAGAGAGCCAGAATTTGGGTCGAAAATATGGCTCAGGTATCGAATTTGGGATGTTTGGGACATTTTGAAAACTGCAGGGGGGTTTGGGCAAAATGTGACCCACCGCCGCTTTCAGTAATTGACAGATTTTTGGTATAAAAATTCGGAATTTCAAACGGCGAATAGGTGCAGAGAGCCAGAATTTGGGTCGAAAATATGGCTCAGGTATCGAATTTGGAATATTTTGAAAACTGCAGGGGTGTTTGGGCAAAATGTGACCCACCGCCGCTTTCAGTATTTGGCAGATTTTTGGTATAAAAATTCGGAATTTCAAACTGAGAATAGGTGCAGAGAGCCAGAATTTGGGTCCAAAATATGGCTCAGGTATCGAATTTGATATGTCTGGGATATTTTGAAAACTACAGGGGGGTTTGGACAAAATGTGACCCACCGTCGCTCTCAATAATTGGCAGATTTTTGAAATAAAAAGTCGTAATTTCAAACTGCGAATAGGTGCAGAGAGCCAGAATTTGTGTCCAAAATATGGATCAGGTATCTAATTTGGGATGTCTTGGATATTTTGAAAACTGCAGGGGGGTTTGGGCAAAATGTGACCCAACACCGCTTTCAGTAATTGGCATATTTTTGGTATAAAAAGTCGGAATTTCAAACTGCGAATAGGTGCAGAGAGCCATAATTTGGGTCGAAAATATGGCTCAGGTATCGAATTTGGGATGTTTGGGATATTTTGAAAACTGCAGGGGAGTTTGGGCAAAATGTGACCCACCGCCGCTCTCAGTAATTGACATATTTTTTTTTGAGATAAAAAGTCGTAATTTCAAACTGCGAATAGGTGCAGAGAGCCAGAATTTGGGTCCAAAATATGGCTGAGGTATCGAATTTGGGATGTTTGGGATATTTTGAAAACTGCAGGGGGGTTTGGGCAAAATGTGACCCACCGCCGCTCTCAGTAATTGACATATTTTTTTTTTTTATATAAAAAGTCGTAATTTCAAACTGCGAATATGTGCAGAGAGCCAGAATTTGGGTCCAAAATATGGCTGAGGTATCGAATTTGGGATATTTGGGACGTTTTGAAAACTGCACGGGGGGTTTGGACAAAATGTGACCCACCGCCGCTTTCAGTAATTGGCCGATTTTTGGTATAAAAAGACGGAATTTCAAACGGCGAATAGGTGCAGAGAGCCAGAATTTGGGTAAAAAATATGGCTCAGGTATCGAATTTGGGATGTTTGGGATATTTTGAAAACTGCAGGGGGGTTTGGGCAAAATTTGACCCACCGCCGCTTTCAGTAATTGGCATATTTTTGGTATAAAAAGTCAGAATTTCAAACTGCGAATACGTGCAGAGAGCCAGAATTTGGGTCGAAAATATGGCTCAGGTATCGAATTTGGGATGTTTGGGACATTTTGAAAACTGCAGGGGGGTTTGGGCAAAATGTGACCCACCGCCGCTTTCAGTAATTGGCAGATTTTTGGTATAAAAATTCGGAATTTCAAACGGCGAATAGGTGCAGAGAGCAAGAATTTGGGTCGAAAATATGGCTCAGGTATCGAATTTGGAATATTTTGAAAACTGCAGGGGTGTTTGGGCAAAATGTGACCCACCGCCGCTTTCAGTATTTGGCAGATTTTTGGTATAAAAATTCGGAATTTCAAACTGCGAATAGGTGCAGAGAGCCAGAATTTGTGTCCAAAATATGGATCAGGTATCTAATTTGGGATGTCTTGGATATTTTGAAAACTGCAGGGGGGGTTTGGGCAAAATGTGACCCAACACCGCTTTCAGTAATTGGCATATTTTTGGTATAAAAAGTCAGAATTTCAAACTGCGAATACGTGCAGAGAGCCAGAATTTGGGTCGAAAATATGGCTCAGGTATCGAATTTGGGATGTTTGGGGCATTTTGAAAACTGCAGGGGGGTTTGGGCAAAATGTGACCCACCGCCGCTTTCAGTAATTGGCAGATTTTTCTTATAAAAATTCGGAATTTCAAACGGCGAATAGGTGCAGAGAGCCAGAATTTGGGTCGAAAATATGGCTCAGGAATCGAATTTGGGATGTTTGGGATATTTTGAAAACTGCAGGGGGGTTTGGGCAAAATGTGACCCACCGCCGCTTTCAGTATTTGGCAGATTTTTGGTATAAAAAGTCGGAATTTCAAACTGCGAATAGGTGCAGAGAGCCAGAATTTGGGTCCAAAATATGGCTCAGGTATCGAATTTGATATGTCTGGGATATTTTGAAAACTGCAGGGGGGTTTGGGCAAAATGTGACCCACCGCCGCTTTCAGTAATTGGCCTATTTTTGGTATAAAAAGTCGGAATTTTAAACTGCGAATAGGTGCAGAGAGCCAGAATTTGGGCCCAAAATACGACTCAGGTATCGAATTTGGGATGTTTCTGATATTTTGAAAACTGCAGGGGGGTTTGCGCAAAATGTGACCCACCGCCGCTTTCAGTAATTGGCATATTTTTGGTATAGAAAGTCGAAATTTCAAACTGCGAATAGGTGCAGAGAGCCAGAATTTGGGTCGAAAATATGGCTCAGGTATCGAATTTGGGATGTTTGGGATATTTTGAAAACTGCAGGGGGGTTTGGGCAAAATGTGATCCATCGCCGCTTTCAGTAATTGGCATATTTTTGGTATAAAATTCGGAATTTCAAACTGCGAATAGGTGCAGAGAGCCAGAATTTGGGTCGAAAATATGGCTCAGGTATCGAATTTGATATGTCTGGGATATTTTGAAAACTGCAGGGGGGTTTGGGCAAAATGTGACCCACCGCCGCTTTCAGTAATTGGCATATTTTTTTGAGATAAAAAGTCGTAATTTCAAACTGCGAATAGGTGCAGAGAGCCAGAATTTGGGTCCAAAATATGGCTCAAGTATCGAATTTGGGATGTCTGGGATATTTTGAAAACTGCAGGGGAGTTTGGGCAAAATGTGACCCACCGCCGCTTTCAATAATTGGCATATTTTTGTTATAAAATTCGGAATTTCAAACTGCGAATAGGTGCAGAGAGCCAGAATTTGGGTAAAAAATATGGCTCAGGTATCGAATTTGGGATGTTTGGGATATTTTGAAAACTGCAGGGGGGTTTGGGCAAAATTTGACCCACCGCCGCTTTCAGTAATTGGCATATTTTTGGTATAAAAAGTCGGAATTTCAAACTGCGAATACGTGCAGAGAGCCAGAATTTGGGTCGAAAATATGGCTCAGGTATCGAATTTGGGATGTTTGGGACATTTTGAAAACTGCAGGGGGGTTTGGGCAAAATGTGACCCACCGCCGCTTTCAGTAATTGGCAGATTTTTGGTATAAAAATTCGGAATTTCAAACTGCGAATAGGTGCAGAGAGCCAGAATTTGGGTCGAAAATATGGCTCAGGTATCGAATTTGATATGTCTGGGATATTTTGAAAACTGCAGGGGGGTTTGGACAAAATGTGACCCACCGTCGCTTTCAATAATTGGCAGATTTTTTAAATAAAAAGTCGTAATTTCAAACTGCGAACAGGTGCAGAGAGCCAGAATTTGGGTCCAAAATATGGATCAGGTATCTAATTTGGGATGTCTTGGATATTTTGAAAACTGCAGGGGGGTTTGGGCAAAATGTGACCCAACACCGCTTTCAGTAATTGGCATATTTTTGGTATAAAAATTCGGAATTTCAAACTGCGAATAGGTGCAGAGAGCCAGAATTTGGGTCCAAAATATGGCTCAGGTATCGAATTTGGGATGTTTGGGATATTTTGAAAACTGCAGGGGAGTTTGGGCAAAATGTGACCCACCGCCGCTCTCAGTAATTGACATATTTTTTTTTTAGATAAAAAGTCGTAATTTCAAACTGCGAATAGGTGCAGAGAGCCAGAATTTGGGTCCAAAATATGGCTGAGGTATCGAATTTGGGATATTTGGGACGTTTTGAAAACTGCACGGGGGGTTTGGACAAAATGTGACCCACCGCCGCTTTCAGTAATTGGCCGATTTTTGGTATAAAAAGACGGAATTTCAAACGGCGAATAGGTGCAGAGAGCCAGAATTTGGGTAAAAAATATGGCTCAGGTATCGAATTTGGGATGTTTGGGATATTTTGAAAACTGCAGGGGGGTTTGGGCAAAATTTGACCCACCGCCGCTTTCAGTAATTGGCATATTTTTGGTATAAAAAGTCGGAATTTCAAACTGCGAATACGTGCAGAGAGCCAGAATTTGGGTCGAAAATATGGCTCAGGTATCGAATTTGGGATGTTTGGGACATTTTGAAAACTGCAGGGGGGTTTGGGCAAAATGTGACCCACCGCCGCTTTCAGTAATTGACAGATTTTTGGTATAAAAATTCGGAATTTCAAACGGCGAATAGGTGCAGAGAGCCAGAATTTGGGTCGAAAATATGGCTCAGGTATCGAATTTGGAATATTTTGAAAACTGCAGGGGTGTTTGGGCAAAATGTGACCCACCGCCGCTTTCAGTATTTGGCAGATTTTTGGTATAAAAATTCGGAATTTCAAACTGAGAATAGGTGCAGAGAGCCAGAATTTGGGTCCAAAATATGGCTCAGGTATCGAATTTGATATGTCTGGGATATTTTGAAAACTACAGGGGGGTTTGGACAAAATGTGACCCACCGTCGCTCTCAATAATTGGCAGATTTTTGAAATAAAAAGTCGTAATTTCAAACTGCGAATAGGTGCAGAGAGCCAGAATTTGTGTCCAAAATATGGATCAGGTATCTAATTTGGGATGTCTTGGATATTTTGAAAACTGCAGGGGGGTTTGGGCAAAATGTGACCCAACACCGCTTTCAGTAATTGGCATATTTTTGGTATAAAAAGTCGGAATTTCAAACTGCGAATAGGTGCAGAGAGCCATAATTTGGGTCGAAAATATGGCTCAGGTATCGAATTTGGGATGTTTGGGATATTTTGAAAACTGCAGGGGAGTTTGGGCAAAATGTGACCCACCGCCGCTCTCAGTAATTGACATATTTTTTTTTGAGATAAAAAGTCGTAATTTCAAACTGCGAATAGGTGCAGAGAGCCAGAATTTGGGTCCAAAATATGGCTGAGGTATCGAATTTGGGATGTTTGGGATATTTTGAAAACTGCAGGGGGGTTTGGGCAAAATGTGACCCACCGCCGCTCTCAGTAATTGACATATTTTTTTTTTTTATATAAAAAGTCGTAATTTCAAACTGCGAATATGTGCAGAGAGCCAGAATTTGGGTCCAAAATATGGCTGAGGTATCGAATTTGGGATATTTGGGACGTTTTGAAAACTGCACGGGGGGTTTGGACAAAATGTGACCCACCGCCGCTTTCAGTAATTGGCCGATTTTTGGTATAAAAAGACGGAATTTCAAACGGCGAATAGGTGCAGAGAGCCAGAATTTGGGTAAAAAATATGGCTCAGGTATCGAATTTGGGATGTTTGGGATATTTTGAAAACTGCAGGGGGGTTTGGGCAAAATTTGACCCACCGCCGCTTTCAGTAATTGGCATATTTTTGGTATAAAAAGTCAGAATTTCAAACTGCGAATACGTGCAGAGAGCCAGAATTTGGGTCGAAAATATGGCTCAGGTATCGAATTTGGGATGTTTGGGACATTTTGAAAACTGCAGGGGGGTTTGGGCAAAATGTGACCCACCGCCGCTTTCAGTAATTGGCAGATTTTTGGTATAAAAATTCGGAATTTCAAACGGCGAATAGGTGCAGAGAGCAAGAATTTGGGTCGAAAATATGGCTCAGGTATCGAATTTGGAATATTTTGAAAACTGCAGGGGTGTTTGGGCAAAATGTGACCCACCGCCGCTTTCAGTATTTGGCAGATTTTTGGTATAAAAATTCGGAATTTCAAACTGCGAATAGGTGCAGAGAGCCAGAATTTGTGTCCAAAATATGGATCAGGTATCTAATTTGGGATGTCTTGGATATTTTGAAAACTGCAGGGGGGGTTTGGGCAAAATGTGACCCAACACCGCTTTCAGTAATTGGCATATTTTTGGTATAAAAAGTCGGAATTTCAAACTGCGAATAGGTGCAGAGAGCCATAATTTGGGTCGAAAATATGGCTCAGGTATCGAATTTGGGATGTTTGGGATATTTTGGAAACTGCAGGGGAGTTTGGGCAAAATGTGACCCACCGCCGCTCTCAGTAATTGACATATTTTTTTTTGAGATAAAAAGTCGTAATTTCAAACTGCGAATAGGTGCAGAGAGCCAGAATTTGGGTCCAAAATATGGCTGAGGTATCGAATTTGGGATATTTTGAAAACTGCACGGGGGTTTGGGCAAAATGTGACCCAACGCCGCTTTCAGTAATTGGCACATTTTTGGTATAAAAAGTCGGAATTTCAAACTGCGAATAGGTACAGAGAGCCAGAATTTGGGTCCAAAATATGGCTCAGGTATCGAATTTGGGATGTTTGTGATATTTTGAAAACTGCAGTGGGGTTTGGGTCAAAATGTGACCCACCGCCGCTTTCAGTAATTGGCATATTTTTGGTATAAAAAGTCGGAATTTTAAACTGCGAATAGGTGCAGAGAGCCAGAATTTGGGTCCAAAATACGACTCAGGTATCGAATTTGGGATGTTTCTGATATTTTGAAAACTGCAGGGGGGTTTGCGCAAAATGTGACCCACCTCCGCTTTCAGTAATTGGCATATTTTTGGTATAGAAAGTCGAAATTTCAAACTGCGAATAGGTGCAGAGAGCCAGAATTTGTGTCCAAAATATGGATCAGGTATCTAATTTGGGATGTCTTGGATATTTTGAAAACTGCAGGGGGGTTTGGGCAAAATGTGACCCAACACCGCTTTCAGTAATTGGCATATTTTTGGTATAAAAAGTCGGAATTTCAAACTGCGAATAGGTGCAGAGAGCCATAATTTGGGTCGAAAATATGGCTCAGGTATCGAATTTGGGATGTTTGGGATATTTTGAAAACTGCAGGGGAGTTTGGGCAAAATGTGACCCACCGCCGCTCTCAGTAATTGACATATTTTTTTTTGAGATAAAAAGTCGTAATTTCAAACCGCGAATAGGTGCAGAGAGCCAGAATTTGGGTCCAAAATATGGCTCAGGTATCGAATTTGATATGTCTGGGATATTTTGAAAACTGCAGGGGGGTTTGGGCAAAATGTGACCCACCGCCGCTTTCAGTTATTGGCATATTTTTGGTATAAAAAGTCGGAATTTTAAACTGCGAATAGGTGCAGAGAGCCAGAATTTGGGTCCAAAATACGACTCAGGTATCAAATTTGGGATGTTTCTGATATTTTGAAAACTGCAGGGGGGTTTGCGCAAAATGTGACCCACCGCCGCTTTCAGTAATTGGCATATTTTTGGTATAGAAAGTCGAAATTTCAAACTGCGAATAGGTGCAGAGAGCCAGAATTTGGGTCGAAAATATGGCTCAGGTATCGAATTTGGGATGTTTGGGATATTTTGAAAACTGCAGGGGGGTTTGGGCAAAATGTGATCCATCGCCGCTTTCAGTAATTGGCATATTTTTGGTATAAAATTCGGAATTTCAAACTGCGAATAGGTGCAGAGAGCCAGAATATGGGTCGAAAATATGGCTCAGGTATCGAATTTGATATGTCTGGGATATTTTGAAAACTGCAGGGGGGATTGGGCAAAATGTGACCCACCGCCGCTTTCAGTAATTGGCATATTTTTTTGAGATAAAAAGTCGTAATTTCAAACTGCGAATAGGTGCAGAGAGCCAGAATTTGGGTCCAAAATATGGCTCAAGTATCGAATTTGGGATGTCTGGGATATTTTGAAAACTGCAGGGGAGTTTGGGCAAAATGTGACCCACCGCCGCTTTCAGTAATTGGCATATTTTTGTTATAAAATTCGGAATTTCAAACTGCGAATAGGTGCAGAGAGCCAGAATTTGGGTAAAAAATATGGCTCAGGTATCGAATTTGGGATGATTGGGATATTTTGAAAACTGCAGGGGGGTTTGGGCAAAATTTGACCCACCGCCGCTTTCAGTAATTGGCATATTTTTGGTATAAAAAGTCGGAATTTCAAACTGCGAATACGTGCAGAGAGCCAGAATTTGGGTCGAAAATATGGCTCAGGTATCGAATTTGGGATGTTTGGGACATTTTGAAAACTGCAGGGGGGTTTGGGCAAAATGTGACCCACCGCCGCTTTCAGTAATTGGCAGATTTTTGGTATAAAAATTCGGAATTTCAAACTGCGAATAGGTGCAGAGAGCCAGAATTTGGGTCGAAAATATGGCTCAGGTATCGAATTTGATATGTCTGGGATATTTTGAAAACTGCAGGGGGGTTTGGACAAAATGTGACCCACCGTCGCTTTCAATAATTGGCAGATTTTTGAAATAAAAATTCGTAATTTCAAACCGCGAATAGGTGCAGAGAGCCAGAATTTGGGTCCAAAATATGGATCAGGTATCTAATTTGGAATGTCTTGGATATTTTGAAAACTGCAGGGGGGTTTGGGCAAAATGTGACCCAACACCGCTTTCAGTAATTGGCATATTTTTGGTATAAAAATTCGGAATTTCAAACTGCGAATAGGTGCAGAGAGCCAGAATTTGGGTCCAAAATATGGCTCAGGTATCGAATTTGGGATGTTTGGGATATTTTGAAAACTGCAGGGGAGTTTGGGCAAAATGTGACCCAACGCCGCTCTCAGTAATTGACATATTTTTTTTTTAGATAAAAAGTCGTAATTTCAAACTGCGAATAGGTGCAGAGAGCCAGAATTTGGGTCCAAAATATGGCTGAGGTATCGAATTTGGGATATTTGGGACGTTTTGAAAACTGCACGGGGGGTTTGGACAAAATGTGACCCACCGCCGCTTTCAGTAATTGGCCGATTTTTGGTATAAAAAGACGGAATTTCAAACGGCGAATAGGTGTAGAGAGCCAGAATTTGGGTAAAAAATATGGCTCAGGTATCGAATTTGGGATGTTTGGGACATTTTGAAAACTGCAGGGGGGTTTGGCCAAAATGTGACCCACCGCCGCTTTCAGTAATTGACAGATTTTTGGTATAAAAATTCGGAATTTCAAACGGCGAATAGGTGCAGAGAGCCAGAATTTGGGTCGAAAATATGGCTCAGGTATCGAATTTGGAATATTTTGAAAACTGCATGGGTGTTTGGGCAAAATGTGACCCACCGCCGCTTTCAGTATTTGGCAGATTTTTGGTATAAAAATTCGGAATTTCAAACTGAGAATAGGTGCAGAGAGCCAGAATTTGGGTCCAAAATATGGCTCAGGTATCGAATTTGATATGTCTGGGATATTTTGAAAACTACAGGGGGGTTTGGACAAAATGTGACCCACCGTCGCTTTCAATAATTGGCAGATTTTTGAAATAAAAAGTCGTAATTTCAAACTGCGAATAGCTGCAGAGAGCCAGAATTTGTGTCCAAAATATGGATCAGGTATCTAATTTGGGATGTCTTGGATATTTTGAAAACTGCAGGGGGGTTTGGGCAAAATGTGACCCAACACCGCTTTCAGTAATTGGCATATTTTTGGTATAAAAAGTCGGAATTTCAAACTGCGAATAGGTGCAGAGAGCCATAATTTGGGTCGAAAATATGGCTCAGGTATCGAGTTTGGGATGTTTGGGATATTTTGAAAACTGCAGGGGAGTTTGGGCAAAATGTGACCCACCGCCGCTCTCAGTAATTGACATATTTTTTTTTGAGATAAAAAGTCGTAATTTCAAACTGCGAATAGGTGCAGAGAGCCAGAATTTGGGTCCAAAATATGGCTGAGGTATCGAATTTGGGATGTTTGGGATATTTTGAAAACTGCAGGGGGGTTTGGGCAAAATGTGACCCACCGCCGCTCTCAGTAATTGACATATTTTTTTTTTAGATAAAAAGTCGTAATTTCAAACTGCGAATAGGTGCAGAGAGCCAGAATTTGGGTCCAAAATATGGCTGAGGTATCGAATTTGGGATATTTGGGACGTTTTGAAAACTGCACGGGGGGGTGGACAAAATGTGACCCACCGCCGCTTTCAGTAATTGGCCGATTTTTGGTATAAAAAGACGGAATTTCAAACGGCGAATAGGTGCAGAGAGCCAGAATTTGGGTAAAAAATATGGCTCAGGTATCGAATTTGGGATGTTTGGGATATTTTGAAAACTGCAGGGGGGTTTGGGCAAAATTTGACCCACCGCCGCTTTCAGTAATTGGCATATTTTTGGTATAAAAAGTCAGAATTTCAAACTGCGAATACGTGCAGAGAGCCAGAATTTGGGTCGAAAATATGGCTCAGGTATCGAATTTGGGATGTTTGGGACATTTTGAAAACTGCAGGGGGGTTTGGGCAAAATGTGACCCACCGCCGCTTTCAGTAATTGGCAGATTTTTGGTATAAAAATTCGGAATTTCAAACGGCGAATAGGTGCAGAGAGCCAGAATTTGGGTCGAAAATATGGCTCAGGTATCGAATTTGGAATATTTTGAAAACTGCAGGGGTGTTTGGGCAAAATGTGACCCACCGCCGCTTTCAGTATTTGGCAGATTTTTGGTATAAAAATTCGGAATTTCAAACTGCGAATAGGTGCAGAGAGCCAGAATTTGGGTCCAAAATATGGCTCAGGTATCGAATTTGATATGTCTGGGATATTTTGAAAACTACAGGGGGGTTTGGACAAAATGTGACCCACCGTCGCTTTCAATAATTGGCAGATTTTTGAAATAAAAAGTCGTAATTTCAAACTGCGAATAGGTGCAGAGAGCCAGAATTTGTGTCCAAAATATGGATCAGGTATCTAATTTGGGATGTCTTGGATATTTTGAAAACTGCAGGGGGGTTTGGGCAAAATGTGACCCAACACCGCTTTCAGTAATTGGCATATTTTTGGTATAAAAAGTCGGAATTTCAAACTGCGAATAGGTGCAGAGAGCCATAATTTGGGTCGAAAATATGGCTCAGGTTTCGAATTTGGGATGTTTGGGATATTTTGAAAACTGCAGGGGAGTTTGGGCAAAATGTGACCCACCGCCGCTCTCAGTAATTGACATATTTTTTTTGAGATAAAAAGTCGTAATTTCAAACTGCGAATAGGTGCAGAGAGCCAGAATTTGGGTCCAAAATATGGCTGAGGTATCGAATTTGGGATATTTTGAAAACTGCACGGGGGTTTGGGCAAAATGTGACCCAACGCCGCTTTCAGTAATTGGCACATTTTTGGTATAAAAAGTCGGAATTTCAAACTGCGAATAGGTACAGAGAGCCAGAATTTGGGTCCAAAATATGGCTCAGGTATCGAATTTGGGATGTTTGTGATATTTTGAAAACTGCAGTGGGGTTTGGGTCAAAATGTGACCCACCGCCGCTTTCAGTAATTGGCATATTTTTTGTATAAAAAGTCGGAATTTTAAACTGCGAATAGGTGCAGAGAGCCAGAATTTGGGTCCAAAATACGACTCAGGTATCGAATTTGGGATGTTTCTGATATTTTGAAAACTGCAGGGGGGTTTGCGCAAAATGTGACCCACCTCCGCTTTCAGTAATTGGCATATTTTTGGTATAGAAAGTCGAAATTTCAAACTGCGAATAGGTGCAGAGAGCCAGAATTTGTGTCCAAAATATGGATCAGGTATCTAATTTGGGATGTCTTGGATATTTTGAAAACTGCAGGGGGGTTTGGGCAAAATGTGACCCAACATCGCTTTCAGTAATTGGCATATTTTTGGTATAAAAAGTCGGAATTTCAAACTGCGAATAGGTGCAGAGAGCCATAATTTGGGTCGAAAATATGGCTCAGGTATCGAATTTGGGATGTTTGGGATATTTTGAAAACTGCAGGGGAGTTTGGGCAAAATGTGACCCACCGCCGCTCTCAGTAATTGACATATTTTTTTTTTGAGATAAAAAGTCGTAATTTCAAACTGCGAATAGGTGCAGAGAGCCAGAATTTGGGTCCAAAATATGGCTGAGGTATCGAATTTGGGATATTTTGAAAACTGCACGGGGGTTTGGGCAAAATGTGACCCAACGCCGCTTTCAGTAATTGGCACATTTTTGGTATAAAAAGTCGGAATTTCAAACTGCGAATAGGTACAGAGAGCCAGAATTTGGGTCCAAAATATGGCTCAGGTATCGAATTTGGGATGTTTGTGATATTTTGAAAACTGCAGTGGGGTTTGGGTCAAAATGTGACCCACCGCCGCTTTCAGTAATTGGCATATTTTTGGTATAAAAAGTCGGAATTTTAAACTGCGAATAGGTGCAGAGAGCCAGAATTTGGGTCCAAAATACGACTCAGGTATCGAATTTGGGATGTTTCTGATATTTTGAAAACTGCAGGGGGGTTTGCGCAAAATGTGACCCACCTCCGCTTTCAGTAATTGGCATATTTTTGGTATAGAAAGTCGAAATTTCTAACTGCGAATAGGTGCAGAGAGCCAGAATTTGGGTCCAAAATATGGCTCAGGTATCGAATTTGGGTTGTTTGGGATATTTTGAAAACTGCAAGGGGGTTTGGGCAAAATGTTACTCACCGCCGCTTTCAGTAATTGGCATATTTTTGGTATAAAAATTCGGAACTTCAAACTGCGAATAGGTGCAGAGACCCAGAATTTGGGTCGAAAATATGGCTCAGGTATCGAATTTGGGATGTTTGGGATATTTTGAAAACTGCAGGGGGGTTTGGGCAAAATGTGATCCATCGCCGCTTTCAGTAATTGGCATATTTTTGGTATAAAATTCGGAATTTCAAACTGCGAATAGGTGCAGAGAGCCAGAATTTGGGTCGAAAATATGGCTCAGGTATCGAATTTGGGATGTTTGGGATATTTTGAAAACTGCAGGTGGGTTTGGGTAAAATGTGACCCACCGCCACTTTCAGTATTTGGCATATTTTTGGTATAGAAAGTCGAAATTTCAAACTGCGAATAGATGCAGAGAGCCAGAATTTGGGTCAAAAATATGGATCAGGTATCGAATTTGGGATGTTTGGGATATTTTGAAAACTGCAAGGGGGTTTGGGCAAAATGTGACCCACCGCGCTTTCAGTAATTGGCATAATATTGGTATAAAAATTCAGAATTTCATACTGTTAATAGATGCAGAGACCCAGAATTTGGGTCGAAAATATGGCTCAGGTATCGAATTTGGGATGTTTGGGATATTTTGAAAGCTGCAGGGGGGTTTGGGCAAAATGTGATCCACCGCCGCTTTCAGTAATTGGCATATTTTTGGTATAAAATTCGGAATTTCAAACTGCGAATAGGTGCAGAGAGCCAGAATTTGGGTCGAAAATATGGCTCAGGTATCGAATTTGATATGTCTGGGATATTTTGAAAACTGCAGGGGGGTTTGGGCAAAATGTGACCCACCGCCGCTTTCAGTAATTGGCATATTTTTTTGAGATAAAAAGTCGTAATTTCAAACTGCGAATAGGTGCAGAGAGCCAGAATTTGGGTCCAAAATATGGCTCAAGTATCGAATTTGGGATGTCTGGGATATTTTGAAAACTGCAGGGGAGTTTGGGCAAAATGTGACCCACCGCCGCTTTCAGTAATTGGCATATTTTTATTATAAAATTCGGAATTTCAAACTGCGAATAGGTGCAGAGAGCCAGAATTTGGGTAAAAAATATGGCTCAGGTATCGAATTTGGGATGTTTGGGATATTTTGAAAACTGCAGGGGGGTTTGGGCAAAATTTGACCCACCGCCGCTTTCAGTAATTGGCATATTTTTGGTATAAAAAGTCGGAATTTCAAACTGCGAATACGTGCAGAGAGCCAGAATTTGGGTCGAAAATATGGCTCAGGTATCGAATTTGGGATGTTTGGGACATTTTGAAAACTGCAGGGGGGTTTGGGCAAAATGTGACCCACCGCCGCTTTCAGTAATTGGCAGATTTTTGGTATAAAAATTCGGAATTTCAAACGGCGAATAGGTGCAGAGAGCCAGAATTTGGGTCGAAAATATGGCTCAGGTATCGAATTTGGAATATTTTGAAAACTGCAGGGGTGTTTGGGCAAAATGTGACCCACCGCCGCTTTCAGTATTTGGCAGATTTTTGGTATAAAAATTCGGAATTTCAAACTGCGAATAGGTGCAGAGAGCCAGAATTTGGGTCCAAAATATGGCTCAGGTATCGAATTTGATATGTCTGGGATATTTTGAAAACTACAGGGGGGTTTGGACAAAACGTGACCCACCGTCGCTTTCAATAATTGGCAGATGTTTTAAATAAAAAGTCGTAATTTCAAACTGCGAATAGGTGCAGAGAGCCAGAATTTGGGTCCAAAATATGGATCAGGTATCTAATTTGGGATGTCTTGGATATTTTGAAAACTGCAGGGGGGTTTGGGCAAAATGTGACCCAACACCGCATTCAGTAATTGGCATATTTTTGGTATAAAAAGTCGGAATTTCAAACTGCGAATAGGTGCAGAGAGCCATAATTTGGGTCGAAAATATGGCTCAGGTATCAAATTTGGGATGTTTGGGATATTTTGAAAACTGCAGGGGAGTTTGGGCAAAATGTGACCCACCGCCGCTCTCAGTAATTGACATATTTTTTTTGAGATAAAAAGTCGTAATTTCAAACTGCGAATAGGTGCAGAGAGCCAGAATTTGGGTCCAAAATATGGCTGAGGTATCGAATTTGGGATATTTGGGACATTTTGAAAACTGCACAGGGGGTTTGGGCAAAATGTGACCCACCGCCGCTTTCAGTAATTGGCACATTTTTGGTATAAAAAGACGGAATTTCAAACGGCGAATAGGTGCAGAGAGCCAGAATTTGAGTCCACAATATGGCTCAGGTATCGAATTTGGGATGTTTGGGATATTTTGAAAACTGCACGGGAGTTTGGGCAAAATGTGACCCAACGCCGCTTTCAGTAATTGGCACATTTTTGGCATAAAAAGTCGGAATTTCAAACTGCGAATAGGTACAGAGAGCCAGAATTTGGGTCCAAAATATGGCTGAGGTATCGAATTTGGGATGTTTGTGATATTTTGAAAACTGCAGTGGGGTTTGGGTCAAAATGTGACCCACCGCCGCTTTCAGTAATTGGCATATTTTTGGTATAAAAAGTCGGAATTTTAAACTGCGAATAGGTGAAGAGAGCCAGAATTTGGATCCAAAATATGGCTCAGGTATCGAATTTGATATGTCTGGGATATTTTGAAAACTGCAGGGGGGTTTGGGCAAAATGTGACCCACCGTCGCTTTCAGTAATTGGCAGATTTTTAAAATAAAAAGTCGGAATTTAAAACGGCGAATAGGTGTAGAGAGCCAGAATTTGGGTCCAAAATATGGCTAAGGTATCGAAATTGGGATGTTTGGGATATTTTGAAAACTGCAGGTGGGGTTTGGGCAAAATGTGATCCACCGCCGATTTCAGTAATTGACATATTTTTGGTATAGAAATTCGAAATTTCAAACTGCAAACAGGTGCAGAGAGCCAGAATTCGGGTAGAAAATATGGCTTAGGTATCGAATTTGGGATGTTTGGGATATTTTGAAAACTGCAGGGGGGTTTGGGCAAAATGTGACCCACCGCAGCTTTCAGTAATTGGCATAATTTTGGAATAAAAAGTCGGAACTTCAAACTGCGAATAGGTGCAGAGAGCCAGAATTTGGGTCGAAAATATGGCTCAGGTATCGAATTTGGGATGTTTGGGATATTTTGAAAACTGCAGAGGGGTTTGGGCAAAATGTGACCCACCGCTGCTCTCAATAATTGGCATATTTTTTAGATCAAAAGACGTAATTTTAAACTGCGAATAGGTGCAGAGAGCCAGAATTTGGGTACAAAATATGGCTCAGGTATCGAATTTGTGATGTCTGGGATATTTTGAAAACTGCAGGGGAGTTTGGGCAAAATGTGACCCACCGCCGCTTTCAGTAATTGGCATATTTTTGTTATAAAAATTCAGAATTTCAAACTGCGAATAGGTGCAGAGAGCCAGAATTTGGGTCGAAAATATGGCTCAGGTATCGAATTTGGGATGTTTGGGATATTTTGAAAATTGCAGGGGGGTTTGGGCAAAATGTGACCCACCGCCGTTTTCAGTAATTGGCATATTTTTGGTATAAAAAGTCGGAATTTCAAACTGCGAATACGTGCAGAGAGCCAGAATTTGGGTCCAAAATACGACTCAGGTATCGAATTTGGGATGTTTCTGATATTTTGAAAACTGCAGGGGGGTTCGCGCAAAATGTGACCCACCGCCGCTTTCAGTAATTGGCATATTTTTGGTATAGAAAATCGAAATTTCAAACTGCGAATAGGTGCAGAGAGCCAGAATTTGGGTCCAAAATATGGCTCAGGTATCGAATTTGGGTTGTTTGGGATATTTTGAAAACTGCAAGGGGGTTTGGGCAAAATGTGACCCACCGCCGCTTTCAGTAATTGGCATATTTTTGGTATAAAAATTCGGAACTTCAAACTGCGAATAGGTGCAGAGACCCAGAATTTGGGTCGAAAATATGGCTCAGGTATCGAATTTGGGATGTTTGGGATATTTTGAAAACTGCAGGGGGTTTGGGCAAAATGTGACCCACCGCCGCTTTCAGTAATTGGCATATTTTTGGTATAAAAATTTGGAATTTTAAACTGCGAATAGGTGCAGAGAGCCAGAATTTGGCTCCAAAATACGGCTCAGGTATCGAATTTGGGATGTTTGGGATATTTTGAAAACTGCAGGGGGGTTTGGGTAAAATGTGACCCACCTCCACTTTCAGTAATTGGCATATTTTTGGTATAGAAAGTCGAAATTTCAAACTGCGAGTAGATGCAGAGAGCCAGAATTTGGGTCAAAAATATGGATCAGGTATCGAATTTGGGATGTTTAGCATATTTTGAAAACTGCAAGGGGGTTTGGGCAAAATGTGACCCACCGCCGCTTTCAGTAATTGGCATAATATTGGTATAAAAATTCAGAATTTCATACTGTGAATAGGTGCAGAGAGCCAGAATTTGGGTCGAAAATATGGCTCAGGTATCGAATTTGGGATGTTTGGGATATTTTGAAAACTGCAGGGGGGGTTGGGTAAAATGTGACCCATCGCCGCTTTCAGAAATTGGCATATTTTAGGTATAAAAATTCGTAATTTCAAACTGCAAATAGGTGCAGAGAGCCAGAATTTGGGTCCAAAATATGGCTCAGGTATCGAATTTGGGATGTCTGGGATATTTTGAAAACTGCAGGGGAGTTTGGGCAAAATGTGATCCACCGCCCCTTTCAGTAATTTGCATATTTTTGGAATAAAAAGTCGGAATTTCAAACTGCGAATAGGTGCAGAGTGCCAGAATGTCTGTCTAAAATATGGCTCAGGTATCGAATTTGGGATGTTTGGGATATTTTGAAAACTGCAGGGGGGTTTGGGAAAAATAAGACCAAACGCCGCTTTGCGTAATTGGCATATTTTTGGTATAAAAATTCGGAACTTCAAACTGCGAATAGGTGCAGAGAGCCAGAATTTGGGTCGAAAATATGGCTCAGGTATCGAATTTGGGATGTTTGGGACATTTTGAAAACTGCAGGGGGGTTTGGGCAAAATGTGACCCACCGCCGCTTTCAGTAATTGGCAGATTTTTGTTATAAAAATTCGGAATTTCAAACGGCGAATAGGTGCAGAGAGCCAGAATTTGGGTCCAAAATATGGCTCAGGTATCGAATTTGATATGTCTGGGATATTTTGAAAACTGCAGGGGGGTTTGGGCAAAATGTGACCCACCGCCGCTTTCAGTAATTGGCATATTTTTGGTATAAAAAGTCGGAATTTTAAACTGCGAATAGGTGCAGAGAGCCAGAATTTGGGTCCAAAATACGACTCGGGTATCGAATTTGGGATGTTTCTGATATTTTGAAAACTGCAGGGGGGTTCGCGCAAAATGTGACCCACCGCCGCTTTCAGTAATTGGCATATTTTTGGTATAGAAAGTCGAAATTTCAAACTGCGAATAAGTGCAGAGAGCCAGAATTTGGGTCCAAAATATGGCTCAGGTATCGAATTTGGGTTGTTTGGGATATTTTGAAAACTGCAAGGGGGTTTGGGCAAAATGTGACCCACCGCCGCTTTCAGTAACTGGCATATTTTTGGTATAAAAATTCGGAACTTCAAACTAGGAATAGGTGCAGAGACCCAGAATTTGGGTCGAAAATATGGATCAGGTATCGAATTTGGGATGTTTGGGATATTTTGAAAACTGCAGGGGGGTTTGGGCAAAATGTGATCCATCGCCGCTTTCAGTAATTGGCATATTTTTGGTATAAAATTCGGAATTTCAAACTGCGAATAGGTGCAGAGAGCCAGAATTTGGGTCGAAAATATGGCTCAGGTATCGAATTTGATATGTCTGGGATATTTTGAAAACTGCAGGGGGGTTTGGGCAAAATGTGACCCACCGCTGCTTTCAGTAATTGGCATATTTTTTTGAGATAAAAAGTCGTAATTTCAAACTGCGAATAGGTGCAGAGATCCAGAATTTGGGTCCAAAATATGGCTCAGGTATCGAATTTGGGATGTCTGGGATATTTTGAAAACTGCAGGGGAGTTTGGGCAAAATGTGACCCACCGCCGCTTTCAGTAATTGGCATATTTTTGTTATAAAATTCGTAATTTCAAACTGCGAATAGGTGCAGAGAGCCAGAATTTGGGTCGAAAATATGGCTCAGGTATCGAATTTGGGATGTTTGGGATATTTTGAAAACTGCAGGGGGTTTGGGCAAAATGTGACCCACCGCCGCTTTCAGTAATTGGCATATTTTTGGTATAAAAATTTGGAATTTTAAACTGCGAATAGGTGCAGAGAGCCAGAATTTGGCTCCAAAATACGGCTCAGGTATCGAATTTGGGATGTTTGGGATATTTTGAAAACTGCAGGGGGGTTTGATTAAAATGTGACCCACCTCCACTTTCAGTAATTGGCATATTTTTGGTATAGAAAGTCGAAATTTCAAACTGCGAGTAGATGCAGAGAGCCAGAATTTGGGTAAAAAATATGGATCAGGTATCGAATTTGGGATGTTTGGCATATTTTGAAAACTGCAGGGGGGTTTGGGCAAAATGTGACCCACCGCCGCTTTCAGTAATTGGCATAATATTGGTATAAAAATTCAGAATTTCATACTGTGAATAGGTGCAGAGAGCCAGAATTTGGGTCGAAAATATGGCTCAGGTATCGAATTTGGGATGTTTGGGATATTTTGAAAACTGCAGGGGGGTTTGGGTAAAATGTGACCCACCGCCGCTTTCAGTAATTGGCATATTTTAGGTATAAAAATTCGTAATTTCAAACTGCAAATAGGTGCAGAGAGCCAGAATTTGGGTCCAAAATATGGCTCAGGTATCGAATTTGGGATGTCTGGGATATTTTGAAAACTGCAGGGGAGTTTGGGCAAAATGTGATCCACCGCCCCTTTCAGTAATTGGCATATTTTTGGTTATAAAAAGTCGGAATTTCAAACTGCGAATAGGTGCAGAGAGCCAGAATTTGGGTCGAAAATATGGCTCAGGTATCGAATTTGGGATGTTTGGGATATTTTGAAAACTGCAGGGGGGTTTGGGCAAAATAAGACCAAAAGCCGCTTTGCGTAATTGGCATATTTTTGGTATAAAAATTCGGAACTTCAAACTGCGAATAGGTGCAGAGAGCCAGAATTTGGGTCGAAAATATGGCTCAGGAATCGAATTTGGGATGTTTGGGATATTTTGAAAACTGCAGGGGGGTTTGGGCAAAATGTGACCAACCGCCGCTTTCAGTAATTGGCATATTTTTGGTATAAAAAGTCGGAATTTTAAACTGCGAATAGGTGCAGAGAGCCAGAATTTGGGTCCAAAATACGACTCAGGTATCGAATTTGGGATGTTTCTGATATTTTGAAAACTGCAGGGGGGTTCGCGCAAAATGTGACCCATCGCCGCTTTCAGTAATTGGCATATTTTTGGTATAGAAAATCGAAATTTCAAACTGCGAATAGGTGCAGAGAGCCAGAATTTGGGTCCAAAATATGGCTCAGGTATCGAATTTGGGTTGTTTGGGATATTTTGAAAACTGCAAGGGGGTTTGGGCAAAATGTGACCCACCGCCGCTTTCAGTAATTGGCATATTTTTGGTATAAAAATTCGGAACTTCAAACTGCGAATAGGTGCAGAGACCCAGAATTTGGGTCGAAAATATGGCTCAGGTATCGAATTTGGGATGTTTGGGATATTTTGAAAACTGCAGGGGGGTTTGGGCAAAATGTGATCCATCGCCGCTTTCAGTAATTGGCATATTTTTGGTATAAAATTCGGAATTTCAAACTGCGAATAGGTGCAGAGAGCCAGAATTTGGGTCGAAAATATGGCTCAGGTATCGAATTTGATATGTCTGGGATATTTTTAAAACTGCAGGGGGGTTTGGGCAAAATGTAACCCACCGCCGCTTTCAGTAATTGACATATTTTTGGTATAAAAATTCGTTACTTCAAACTGCGAATAGGTGCAGAGAGCCAGAATTTGGGTCGAAAATACGGCTCAGGTATCGAATTTTAGATGTTTGGGATATTTTGAAAACTGCAGGGGGGTTTGCGCAAAATGTGATCCATCGCCGCTTTCAGTAATTGGCATATTTTTGGTATAAAATTCGGAATTTCAAACTGCGAATAGGTGCAGAGAGCCAGAATTTGGGTCGAAAATATGGCTCAGGTATCGAATTTGGGATGTTTGGGATATTTTGAAAACTGCAGGGGTGTTTGGGCAAAATGTGACCCACCGCCGCTTTCAGTAATTGGCATATTTTTGGTAAAAAAATTTGGAATTTTAAACTGCGAATAGGTGCAGAGAGCCAGAATTTGGCTCCAAAATACGGCTCAGGTATCGAATTTGGGATGTTTGGGATATTTTGAAAACTGCAGGGGGGTTTGGGTAAAATGTGACCCACCTCCACTTTCAGTAATTGGCATATTTTTGGTATAGAAAGTCGAAATTTCAAACTGCGAGTAGATGCAGAGAGCCAGAATTTGGGTCAAAAATATGGATCAGGTATCGAATTTGGGATGTTTGGCATATTTTGAAAACTGCAGGGGGGTTTGGGCAAAATGTGACCCACCGCCGCTTTCAGTAATTGGCATAATATTGGTATAAAAATTCAGAACTTCAAACTGCGAATTCGTGCAGAGAGCCAGAATTTGGGTTGAAAAAATGGCTCAGGTATCGAATTTGGGATGTTTGGGACATTTTGAAAACTGCAGGGGGGTTTGGGCAAAATGTGACCCACCGCCGCTTTCAGTAATTGGCAGATTTTTCTTATAAAAATTCGGAATTTCAAACGGCGAATAGGTGCAGAGAGCCAGAATTTGGGTCGAAAATATGGCTCAGGAATCGAATTTGGGATGTTTGGGATATTTTGAAAACTGCAGGGGGGTTTGGGCAAAATGTGACCCACCGCCGCTTTCAGTATTTGGCAGATTTTTGGTATAAAAAGTCGGAATTTCAAACTGCGAATAGATGCAGAGAGCCAGAATTTGGGTCCAAAATATGGCTCAGGTATCGAATTTGGGATGTTTGGCATATTTTGAAAACTGCAGGGGGGTTTGGGCAAAATGTGACCCACCGCCGCTTTCAGTAATTGGCATAATATTGGTATAAAAATTCAGAACTTCAAACTGCGAATTCGTGCAGAGAGCCAGAATTTGGGTTGAAAAAATGGCTCAGGTATCGAATTTGGGATGTTTGGGACATTTTGAAAACTGCAGGGGGGTTTGGGCAAAATGTGACCCACCGCCGCTTTCAGTAATTGGCAGATTTTTCTTATAAAAATTCGGAATTTCAAACGGCGAATAGGTGCAGAGAGCCAGAATTTGGGTCGAAAATATGGCTCAGGAATCGAATTTGGGATGTTTGGGATATTTTGAAAACTGCAGGGGGGTTTGGGCAAAATGTGACCCACCGCCGCTTTCAGTATTTGGCAGATTTTTGGTATAAAAAGTCGGAATTTCAAACTGCGAATAGATGCAGAGAGCCAGAATTTGGGTCCAAAATATGGCTCAGGTATCGAATTTGATATGTCTGGGATATTTTGAAAACTGCAGGGGGGTTTGGGCAAAATGTGACCCACCGCCGCTTTCAGTAATTGGCATATTTTTGGTATAAAAAGTCGGAATTTTAAACTGCGAATAGGTGCAGAGAGCCAGAATTTGGGTCCAAAATACGACTCAGGTATCGAATTTGGGATGTTTCTGATATTTTGAAAACTGCAGGGGGGTTTGCGCAAAATGTGACCCACCGCCGCTTTCAGTAATTGGCATATTTTTGGTATAGAAAGTCGAAATTTCAAACTGCGAATAGGTGCAGAGAGCCAGAATTTGGGTCGAAAATATGGCTCAGGTATCGAATTTGGGATGTTTGGGATATTTTGAAAACTGCAGGGGGGTTTGGGCAAAATGTGATCCATCGCCGCTTTCAGTAATTGGCATATTTTTGGTATAAAATTCGGAATTTCAAACTGCGAATAGGTGCAGAGAGCCAGAATTTGGGTCGAAAATATGGCTCAGGTATCGAATTTGATATGTCTGGGATATTTTGAAAACTGCAGGGGGGTTTGGGCAAAATGTGACCCACCGCCGCTTTCAGTAATTGGCATATTTTTTTGAGATAAAAAGTCGTAATTTCAAACTGCGAATAGGTGCAGAGAGCCAGAATTTGGGTCCAAAATATGGCTCAAGTATCGAATTTGGGATGTCTGGGATATTTTGAAAACTGCAGGGGAGTTTGGGCAAAATGTGACCCACCGCCGCTTTCAATAATTGGCATATTTTTGTTATAAAATTCGGAATTTCAAACTGCGAATAGGTGCAGAGAGCCAGAATTTGGGTAAAAAATATGGCTCAGGTATCGAATTTGGGATGTTTGGGATATTTTGAAAACTGCAGGGGGGTTTGGGCAAAATTTGACCCACCGCCGCTTTCAGTAATTGGCATATTTTTGGTATAAAAAGTCGGAATTTCAAACTGCGAATACGTGCAGAGAGCCAGAATTTGGGTCGAAAATATGGCTCAGGTATCGAATTTGGGATGTTTGGGACATTTTGAAAACTGCAGGGGGGTTTGGGCAAAATGTGACCCACCGCCGCTTTCAGTAATTGGCAGATTTTTGGTATAAAAATTCGGAATTTCAAACTGCGAATAGGTGCAGAGAGCCAGAATTTGGGTCGAAAATATGGCTCAGGTATCGAATTTGATATGTCTGGGATATTTTGAAAACTGCAGGGGGGTTTGGACAAAATGTGACCCACCGTCGCTTTCAATAATTGGCAGATTTTTGAAATAAAAAGTCGTAATTTCAAACTGCGAATAGGTGCAGAGAGCCAGAATTTGGGTCCAAAATATGGATCAGGTATCTAATTTGGGATGTCTTGGATATTTTGAAAACTGCAGGGGGGTTTGGGCAAAATGTGACCCAACACCGCTTTCAGTAATTGGCATATTTTTGGTATAAAAATTCGGAATTTCAAACTGCGAGTAGGTGCAGAGAGCCAGAATTTGGGTCCAAAATATGGCTCAGGTATCGAATTTGGGATGTTTGGGATATTTTGAAAACTGCAGGGGAGTTTGGGCAAAATGTGACCCACCGCCGCTCTCAGTAATTGACATATTTTTTTTTTAGATAAAAAGTCGTAATTTCAAACTGCGAATAGGTGCAGAGAGCCAGAATTTGGGTCCAAAATATGGCTGAGGTATCGAATTTGGGATATTTGGGACGTTTTGAAAACTGCACGGGGGGTTTGGACAAAATGTGACCCACCGCCGCTTTCAGTAATTGGCCGATTTTTGGTATAAAAAGACGGAATTTCAAACGGCGAATAGGTGCAGAGAGCCAGAATTTGGGTAAAAAATATGGCTCAGGTATCGAATTTGGGATGTTTGGGATATTTTGAAAACTGCAGGGGGGTTTGGGCAAAATTTGACCCACCGCCGCTTTCAGTAATTGGCATATTTTTGGTATAAAAAGTCGGAATTTCAAACTGCGAATACGTGCAGAGAGCCAGAATTTGGGTCGAAAATATGGCTCAGGTATCGAATTTGGGATGTTTGGGACATTTTGAAAACTGCAGGGGGGTTTGGGCAAAATGTGACCCACCGCCGCTTTCAGTAATTGACAGATTTTTGGTATAAAAATTCGGAATTTCAAACGGCGAATAGGTGCAGAGAGCCAGAATTTGGGTCGAAAATATGGCTCAGGTATCGAATTTGGAATATTTTGAAAACTGCAGGGGTGTTTGGGCAAAATGTGACCCACCGCCGCTTTCAGTATTTGGCAGATTTTTGGTATAAAAATTCGGAATTTCAAACTGAGAATAGGTGCAGAGAGCCAGAATTTGGGTCCAAAATATGGCTCAGGTATCGAATTTGATATGTCTGGGATATTTTGAAAACTACAGGGGGGTTTGGACAAAATGTGACCCACCGTCGCTTTCAATAATTGGCAGATTTTTGAAATAAAAAGTCGTAATTTCAAACTGCGAATAGGTGCAGAGAGCCAGAATTTGTGTCCAAAATATGGATCAGGTATCTAATTTGGGATGTCTTGGATATTTTGAAAACTGCAGGGGGGTTTGGGCAAAATGTGACCCAACACCGCTTTCAGTAATTGGCATATTTTTGGTATAAAAAGTCGGAATTTCAAACTGCGAATAGGTGCAGAGAGCCATA
Organism: Procambarus clarkii; assembly: GCF_040958095.1. Lineage (NCBI taxonomy): Eukaryota > Metazoa > Arthropoda > Malacostraca > Decapoda > Cambaridae > Procambarus > Procambarus clarkii. The sequence goes on from NC_091224.1 coordinate 441,596, forward strand.
ATTTGGGTCGAAAATATGGCTCAGGTATCGAATTTGGGATGTTTGGGATATTTTGAAAACTGCAGGGGAGTTTGGGCAAAATGTGACCCACCGCCGCTCTCAGTAATTGACATATTTTTTTTTGAGATAAAAAGTCGTAATTTCAAACTGCGAATAGGTGCAGAGAGCCAGAATTTGGGTCCAAAATATGGCTGAGGTATCGAATTTGGGATATTTTGAAAACTGCACGGGGGTTTGGGCAAAATGTGACCCAACGCCGCTTTCAGTAATTGGCACATTTTTGGTATAAAAAGTCGGAATTTCAAACTGCGAATAGGTACAGAGAGCCAGAATTTGGGTCCAAAATATGGCTCAGGTATCGAATTTGGGATGTTTGTGATATTTTGAAAACTGCAGTGGGGTTTGGGTCAAAATGTGACCCACCGCCGCTTTCAGTAATTGGCATATTTTTGGTATAAAAAGTCGGAATTTTAAACTGCGAATAGGTGCAGAGAGCCAGAATTTGGGTCCAAAATACGACTCAGGTATCGAATTTGGGATGTTTCTGATATTTTGAAAACTGCAGGGGGGTTTGCGCAAAATGTGACCCACCTCCGCTTTCAGTAATTGGCATATTTTTGGTATAGAAAGTCGAAATTTCAAACTGCGAATAGGTGCAGAGAGCCAGAATTTGTGTCCAAAATATGGATCAGGTATCTAATTTGGGATGTCTTGGATATTTTGAAAACTGCAGGGGGGTTTGGGCAAAATGTGACCCAACACCGCTTTCAGTAATTGGCATATTTTTGGTATAAAAAGTCGGAATTTCAAACTGCGAATAGGTGCAGAGAGCCATAATTTGGGTCGAAAATATGGCTCAGGTATCGAATTTGGGATGTTTGGGATATTTTGAAAACTGCAGGGGAGTTTGGGCAAAATGTGACCCACCGCCGCTCTCAGTAATTGACATATTTTTTTTTTAGATAAAAAGTCGTAATTTCAAACTGCGAATAGGTGCAGAGAGCCAGAATTTGGGTCCAAAATATGGCTCAGGTATCGAATTTGATATGTCTGGGATATTTTGAAAACTGCAGGGGGGTTTGGGCAAAATGTGACCCACCGCCGCTTTCAGTTATTGGCATATTTTTGGTATAAAAAGTCGGAATTTTAAACTGCGAATAGGTGCAGAGAGCCAGAATTTGGGTCCAAAATACGACTCAGGTATCGAATTTGGGATGTTTCTGATATTTTGAAAACTGCAGGGGGGTTTGCGCAAAATGTGACCCACCGCCGCTTTCAGTAATTGGCATATTTTTGGTATAGAAAGTCGAAATTTCAAACTGCGAATAGGTGCAGAGAGCCAGAATTTGGGTCGAAAATATGGCTCAGGTATCGAATTTGGGATGTTTGGGATATTTTGAAAACTGCAGGGGGGTTTGGGCAAAATGTGATCCATCGCCGCTTTCAGTAATTGGCATATTTTTGGTATAAAATTCGGAATTTCAAACTGCGAATAGGTGCAGAGAGCCAGAATTTGGGTCGAAAATATGGCTCAGGTATCGAATTTGATATGTCTGGGATATTTTGAAAACTGCAGGGGGGTTTGGGCAAAATGTGACCCACCGCCGCTTTCAGTAATTGGCATATTTTTTTGAGATAAAAAGTCGTAATTTCAAACTGCGAATAGGTGCAGAGAGCCAGAATTTGGGTCCAAAATATGGCTCAAGTAGCGAATTTGGGATGTCTGGGATATTTTGAAAACTGCAGGGGAGTTTGGGCAAAATGTGACCCACCGCCGCTTTCAGTAATTGGCATATTTTTGTTATAAAATTCGGAATTTCAAACTGCGAATAGGTGCAGAGAGCCAGAATTTGGGTAAAAAATATGGCTCAGGTATCAAATTTGGGATGTTTGGGATATTTTGAAAACTGCAGGGGGGTTTGGGCAAAATTTGACCCACCGCCGCTTTCAGTAATTGGCATATTTTTTGTATAAAAAGTCGGAATTTCAAACTGCGAATACGTGCAGAGAGCCAGAATTTGGGTCGAAAATATGGCTCAGGTATCGAATTTGGGATGTTTGGGACATTTTGAAAACTGCAGGGGGGTTTGGGCAAAATGTGACCCACCGCCGCTTTCAGTAATTGGCAGATTTTTGGTATAAAAATTCGGAATTTCAAACTGCGAATAGGTGCAGAGAGCCAGAATTTGGGTCGAAAATATGGCTCAGGTATCGAATTTGATATGTCTGGGATATTTTGAAAACTGCAGGGGGGTTTGGACAAAATGTGACCCACCGTCGCTTTCAATAATTGGCAGATTTTTGAAATAAAAAGTCGTAATTTCAAACTGCGAATAGGTGCAGAGAGCCAGAATTTGGGTCCAAAATATGGATCAGGTATCTAATTTGGGATGTCTTGGATATTTTGAAAACTGCAGGGGGGTTGGGTTCAAAATGTGACCCAACACCGCTTTCAGTAATTGGCATATTTTTGGTATAAAAATTCGGAATTTCAAACTGCGAATAGGTGCAGAGAGCCAGAATTTGGGTCCAAAATATGGCTCAGGTATCGAATTTGGGATGTTTGGGATATTTTGAAAACTGCAGGGGAGTTTGGGCAAAATGTGACCCACAGCCGCTCTCAGTAATTGACATATTTTTTTTTTAGATAAAAAGTCGTAATTTCAAACTGCGAATAGGTGCAGAGAGCCAGAATTTGGGTCCAAAATATGGCTGAGGTATCGAATTTGGGATATTTGGGACGTTTTGAAAACTGCACGGGGGGTTTGGACAAAATGTGACCCACCGCCGCTTTCAGTAATTGGCCGATTTTTGGTATAAAAAGACGGAATTTCAAACGGCGAATAGGTGCAGAGAGCCAGAATTTGGGTAAAAAATATGGCTCAGGTATCGAATTTGGGATGTTTGGGATATTTTGAAAACTGCAGGGGGGTTTGGGCAAAATTTGACCCACCGCCGCTTTCAGTAATTGGCATATTTTTGGTATAAAAAGTCGGAATTTCAAACTGCGAATACGTGCAGAGAGCCAGAATTTGGGTCGAAAATATGGCTCAGGTATCGAATTTGGGATGTTTGGGACATTTTGAAAACTGCATGGGGGTTTGGCCAAAATGTGACCCACCGCCGCTTTCAGTAATTGACAGATTTTTGGTATAAAAATTCGGAATTTCAAACGGCGAATAGGTGCAGAGAGCCAGAATTTGGGTCGAAAATATGGCTCAGGTATCGAATTTGGAATATTTTGAAAACTGCAGGGGTGTTTGGGCAAAATGTGACCCACCGCCGCTTTCAGTATTTGGCAGATTTTTGGTATAAAAATTCGGAATTTCAAACTGAGAATAGGTGCAGAGAGCCAGAATTTGGGTCCAAAATATGGCTCAGGTATCGAATTTGATATGTCTGGGATATTTTGAAAACTACAGGGGGGTTTGGACAAAATGTGACCCACCGTCGCTTTCAATAATTGGCAGATTTTTGAAATAAAAAGTCGTAATTTCAAACTGCGAATAGGTGCAGAGAGCCAGAATTTGTGTCCAAAATATGGATCAGGTATCTAATTTGGGATGTCTTGGATATTTTGAAAACTGCAGGGGGGTTTGGGCAAAATGTGACCCAACACCGCTTTCAGTAATTGGCATATTTTTGGTATAAAAAGTCGGAATTTCAAACTGCGAATAGGTGCAGAGAGCCATAATTTGGGTCGAAAATATGGCTCAGGTATAGAATTTGGGATGTTTGGGATATTTTGAAAACTGCAGGGGAGTTTGGGCAAAATGTGACCCACCGCCGCTCTCAGTAATTGACATATTTTTTTTTGAGATAAAAAGTCGTAATTTCAAACTGCGAATAGGTGCAGAGAGCCAGAATTTGGGTCCAAAATATGGCTGAGGTATCGAATTTGGGATGTTTGGGATATTTTGAAAACTGCAGGGGGGTTTGGGCAAAATGTGACCCACCGCCGCTCTCAGTAATTGACATATTTTTTTTTTAGATAAAAAGTCGTAATTTCAAACTGCGAATAGGTGCAGAGAGCCAGAATTTGGGTCCAAAATATGGCTGAGGTATCGAATTTGGGATATTTGGGACGTTTTGAAAACTGCACGGGGGGTTTGGACAAAATGTGACCCACCGCCGCTTTCAGTAATTGGCCGATTTTTGGTATAAAAAGACGGAATTTCAAACGGCGAATAGGTGCAGAGAGCCAGAATTTGGGTAAAAAATATGGCTCAGGTATCGAATTTGGGATGTTTGGGATATTTTGAAAACTGCAGGGGGGTTTGGGCAAAATTTGACCCACCGCCGCTTTCAGTAATTGGCATATTTTTGGTATAAAAAGTCAGAATTTCAAACTGCGAATACGTGCAGAGAGCCAGAATTTGGGTCGAAAATATGGCTCAGGTATCGAATTTGGGATGTTTGGGACATTTTGAAAACTGCAGGGGGGTTTGGGCAAAATGTGACCCACCGCCGCTTTCAGTAATTGGCAGATTTTTGGTATAAAAATTCGGAATTTCAAACGGCGAATAGGTGCAGAGAGCCAGAATTTGGGTCGAAAATATGGCTCAGGTATCGAATTTGGAATATTTTGAAAACTGCAGGGGTGTTTGGGCAAAATGTGACCCACCGCCGCTTTCAGTATTTGGCCGATTTTTGGTATAAAAATTCGGAATTTCAAACTGCGAATAGGTGCAGAGAGCCAGAATTTGGGTCCAAAATATGGCTCAGGTATCGAATTTGATATGTCTGGGATATTTTGAAAACTACAGGGGGGTTTGGACAAAATGTGACCCACCGTCGCTTTCAATAATTGGCAGATTTTTGAAATAAAAAGTCGTAATTTCAAACTGCGAATAGGTGCAGAGAGCCAGAATTTGTGTCCAAAATATGGATCAGGTATCTAATTTGGGATGTCTTGGATATTTTGAAAACTGCAGGGGGGTTTGGGCAAAATGTGACCCAACACCGCTTTCAGTAATTGGCATATTTTTGGTATAAAAAGTCGGAATTTCAAACTGCGAATAGGTGCAGAGAGCCATAATTTGGGTCGAAAATATGGCTCAGGTATCGAATTTGGGATGTTTGGGATATTTTGAAAACTGCAGGGGAGTTTGGGCAAAATGTGACCCACCGCCGCTCTCAGTAATTGACATATTTTTTTTTGAGATAAAAAGTCGTAATTTCAAACTGCGAATAGGTGCAGAGAGCCAGAATTTGGGTCCAAAATATGGCTGAGGTATCGAATTTGGGATATTTTGAAAACTGCACGGGGGTTTGGGCAAAATGTGACCAAACGCCGCTTTCAGTAATTGGCACATTTTTGGTATAAAAAGTCGGAATTTCAAACTGCGAATAGGTGCAGAGAGCCAGAATTTGGGTCCAAAATACGACTCAGGTATCGAATTTGGGATGTTTGTGATATTTTGAAAACTGCAGTGGGGTTTGGGTCAAAATGTGACCCACCGCCGCTTTCAGTAATTGGCATATTTTTGGTATAAAAAGTCGGAATTTTAAACTGCGAATAGGTGCAGAGAGCCAGAATTTGGGTCCAAAATACGACTCAGGTATCGAATTTGGGATGTTTCTGATATTTTGAAAACTGCAGGGGGGTTTGCGCAAAATGTGACCCACCTCCGCTTTCAGTAATTGGCATATTTTTGGTATAGAAAGTCGAAATTTCAAACTGCGAATAGGTGCAGAGAGCCAGAATTTGGGTCCAAAATATGGCTCAGGTATCGAATTTGGGTTGTTTGGGATATTTTGAAAACTGCAAGGGGGTTTGGGCAAAATGTTACTCACCGCCGCTTTCAGTAATTGGCATATTTTTGGTATAAAAATTCGGAACTTCAAACTGCGAATAGGTGCAGAGACCCAGAATTTGGGTCGAAAATATGGCTCAGGTATCGAATTTGGGATGTTTGGGATATTTTGAAAACTGCAGGGGGGTTTGGGCAAAATGTGATCCATCGCCGCTTTCAGTAATTGGCATATTTTTGGTATAAAATTCGGAATTTCAAACTGCGAATAGGTGCAGAGAGCCAGAATTTGGGTCGAAAATATGGCTCAGGTATCGAATTTGGGATGTTTGGGATATTTTGAAAACTGCAGGTGGGTTTGGGTAAAATGTGACCCACCGCCACTTTCAGTATTTGGCATATTTTTGGTATAGAAAGTCGAAATTTCAAACTGCGAATAGATGCAGAGAGCCAGAATTTGGGTCAAAAATATGGATCAGGTATCGAATTTGGGATGTTTGGGATATTTTGAAAACTGCAAGGGGGTTTGGGCAAAATGTGACCCACCGCGCTTTCAGTAATTGGCATAATATTGGTATAAAAATTCAGAATTTCATACTGTTAATAGATGCAGAGACCCAGAATTTGGGTCCAAAATATGGCTCAAGTATCGAATTTGGGATGTCTGGGATATTTTGAAAACTGCAGGGGAGTTTGGGCAAAATGTGACCCACCGCCGCTTTCAGTAATTGGCATATTTTTGGTATAAAAAGTCGGAATTTCAAACTGCGAATAGGTTCAGAGAGCCATAATTTGGGTAAAAAATATGGCTCAGGTATCGAATTTGGGATGTTTGGGATATTTTGAAAACTGCAGGGGGGTTTGGGCAAAATTTGACCCACCGCCGCTTTCAGTAATTGGCATATTTTTGGTATAAAAAGTCGGAATTTCAAACTGCGAATACGTGCAGAGAGCCAGAATTTGGGTCGAAAATATGGCTCAGGTATCGAATTTGGGATGTTTGGGACATTTTGAAAACTGCAGGGGGGTTTGGGCAAAATGTGACCCACCGCCGCTTTCAGTAATTGGCAGATTTTTGGTATAAAAATTCGGAATTTCAAACGGCGAATAGGTGCAGAGAGCCAGAATTTGGGTCGAAAATATGGCTCAGGTATCGAATTTGGAATATTTTGAAAACTGCAGGGGTGTTTGGGCAAAATGTGACCCACCGCCGCTTTCAGTATTTGGCAGATTTTTGGTATAAAAATTCGGAATTTCAAACTGCGAATAGGTGCAGAGAGCCAGAATTTGGGTCCAAAATATTGCTCAGGTATCGAATTTGATATGTCTGGGATATTTTGAAAACTACAGGGGGGTTTGGACAAAACGTGACCCACCGTCGCTTTCAATAATTGGCAGATTTTTTAAATAAAAAGTCGTAATTTCAAACTGCGAATAGGTGCAGAGAGCCAGAATTTGGGTCCAAAATATGGATCAGGTATCTAATTTGGGATGTCTTGGATATTTTGAAAACTGCAGGGGGGTTTGGGCAAAATGTGACCCAACACCGCTTTCAGTAATTGGCATATTTTTGGTATAAAAAGTCGGAATTTCAAACTGCGAATAGGTGCAGAGAGCCATAATTTGGGTCGAAAATATGGCTCAGGTATCAAATTTGGGATGTTTGGGATATTTTGAAAACTGCAGGGGAGTTTGGGCAAAATGTGACCCACCGCCGCTCTCAGTAATTGACATATTTTTTTTGGTATAAAAAGTCGGAATTTCAAACTGCGAATAGGTACAGAGAGCCAGAATTTGGGTCCAAAATATGGCTGAGGTATCGAATTTGGGATGTTTGTGATATTTTGAAAACTGCAGTGGGGTTTGGGTCAAAATGTGACCCACCGCCGCTTTCATTAATTGGCATATTTTTGGTATAAAAAGTCGGAATTTTAAACTGCGAATAGGTGCAGAGACCCAGAATTTGGGTCCAAAATTTGGCTCAGGTATCGAATTTGATATGTCTGGGATATTTTGAAAACTGCAGGGGGGTTTGGGCAAAATGTGACCCACCGTCGCTTTCAGTAATTGGCAGATTTTTAAAATAAAAAGTCGGAATTTAAAACGGCGAATAGGTGTAGAGAGCCAGAATTTGGGTCCAAAATATGGCTAAGGTATCGAAATTGGGATGTTTGGGATATTTTGAAAACTGCAGGTGGGGTTTGGGCAAAATGTGATCCACCGCCGATTTCAGTAATTGACATATTTTTGGTATAGAAATTCGAAATTTCAAACTGCAAACAGGTGCAGAGAGCCAGAATTCGGGTAGAAAATATGGCTTAGGTATCGAATTTGGGATGTTTGGGATATTTTGAAAACTGCAGGGGGGTTTGGGCAAAATGTGACCCACCGCAGCTTTCAGTAATTGGCATAATTTTGGAATAAAAAGTCGGAACTTCAAACTGCGAATAGGTGCAGAGAGCCAGAATTTGGGTCGAAAATATGGCTCAGGTATCGAATTTGGGATGTTTGGGATATTTTGAAAACTGCAGAGGGGTTTGGGCAAAATGTGACCCACCGCTGCTCTCAGTAATTGGCATATTTTTTAGATCAAAAGTCGTAATTTTAAACTGCGAATAGGTGCAGAGAGCCAGAATTTGGGTACAAAATATGGCTCAGGTATCGAATTTGTGATGTCTGGGATATTTTGAAAACTGCAGGGGAGTTTGGGCAAAATGTGACCCACCGCCGCTTTCAGTAATTGGCATATTTTTGTTTTAAAAATTCAGAATTTCAAACTGCGAATAGGTGCAGAGAGCCAGAATTTGGGTCGAAAATATGGCTCAGGTATCGAATTTGGGATGTCTGGGATATTTTGAAAATTGCAGGGGGGTTTGGGCAAAATGTGACCCACCGCCGTTTTCAGTAATTGGCATATTTTTGGTATAAAAAGTCGGAATTTCAAACTGCGAATACGTGCAGAGAGCCAGAATTTGGGTCGAAAATATGGCTCAGGTATCGAATTTGGGATGTTTGGGACAATTTGAAAACTGCAGGGGGGTTTGGGCAAAATGTGACCCACAGCCGCTTTCAGTAATTGACAGATTTTTGGTATAAAATTCGGAATTTCAAACTGCGAATAGGTGCAGAGAGCCAGAATTTGGGTCGAAAATATGGCTCAGGTATCGAATTTGGGATGTTTGGGATATTTTGAAAACTGCAGGGGGGTTTGGGCAAAATGTGACCCACCGCTGCTTTCAGTAATTGGCAGATTTTTTGTATAAAAATTCGGAATTTCAAATTGCGAATAGGTGCAGAGAGCTAGAATTTGAGTCCAAAATATGGCTCAGGTATCGAATTTGGGATGTTCGGCATATTTTGAAAACTGCAGGGTGTGTTAGGGCAAAATATGACCCACCCCCGATTTCAGTAATTGCCATATTTTTGGCATAAAAATTCGGAATTTCAAACTAGGAATAAGTGCAGAGAGCCAGAATTTGGATCTAAAATATGGCTCAGGTATCTAATTTGGGATGTTTGGGATATTTTGAAAACTGCAGGTGGGTTTGGGCAAAATGTGACCCACAGCCGCTTTCAGTAATTGGCATTATTTTGGTATAAAAAGTCGGAATTTCTAACTAGGAATAAGTGCAGAGAGCCAGAATTTGGGTCCAAAATTTGGCTCAGGTATCTAATTTGGGATGATTGGGATATTTTGAAAACTGCAGGGGGGTTTGGGCAAAATGTGACCCACCGCCGCTTTCAGTAATTGACAGATTTTTGGTATAAAAAGTCGGAATTTCAAACTACGAATAGGTGAAGAGAGCCAGAATTTGGATCCAAAATATTGCTCAGGTATCGAATTTGGGATGTTTGGGATATTTTGAAAACTGCAGGGGAGTTTGGGCAAAATGTGACCCACCACCACTTTCAGTAATTGGCAGATTTTTGGTATAAAAAGTCAGAATTTCAAACTGCGAATAGGTGCAGAGAGCCAGAATTTGGGTCCAAAATATGGCTCAGGTATCGAATTTGGGATGTTTGGGATATTTTGAAAATTGCAGGGGGGGTTTGGGCAAAATGTGACCCACCCTCGCTTTCAGTAATTGGCAGATTTTTGGTATAAAAACTCGGAAATTCAAACTGCGAATAGGTGCAGAGAGCCAAAATTTGGGTCCAAAATATGGCTCAGGTATCGAAATTGGGATTGTTTGGGATATTTTGAAAACTGCAGGGGTGTTTGTGCAAAATGTGACCCACCGCTGCTTTCAGTAATTGGCATATGTTTGGTATAAAAATTCGGAATTTCAAACTGCGAATAGGTGCAGAGAGCCAGAATTTGGGTCCAAAATATGGCTCAGGTATCGAATTTGGGATGTTTGGGATATTTTGAAAACTGCAGGAGGGTTTGGGCAAAATGTGACCCACCGCGGCTTTCAGTAATTGGCATATTTTTGGTAAAAAAAGTCAGAATTGCAAACTGCGAATTGGTGCAGAGAGCCAGAATTTGGGTCCAAAATATGGCTCAGGTATCGAATTTGGGATGTTTGGGATATTTTGAAAACTGCAGGGGTGTTTGGGCAAAATGTGACCCACCGCCGCTTTCAGTAATTGGCATATTTTTGGTAAAAAAAAGTCAGAATTGCAAACTGCGAATAGGTGCAGAGAGCCAGAATTTGGGTCCAAAATATGGCTCAGGTATCGAATTTGGGATGTTTGGGATTTTTTGAAAACTGCAGGGGAGTTTGGGCAAAATGTGACCCACCGCCGCTTTCAGTAATTGGCATATTTTTGGTATAAAAAGTCGGAAATTCAAACTGCAATAAGGTGCAGAGAGCCAGTATTTGGGTCCAAAATATGGCTCAGGTATCGAATTTGGGATGTTTGAGATATTTTGAAAACTGCAGGAGGGTTTGGGCACAATGTGACCCAACGCTGCTTTCAGTAATTGGCATATTTTTGGTATAAAAAGTCGGAATTTCAAACTCCGAATAGGTGCAGAGAGCCAGAATTGGGGTCCAAAATGTGGCTCTGGTATCGAATTTGGGATGTTTTGGATATTTTGAAAACTGCAAGGGGGTTTGAACAAAATGTCACCCTCCGCCGCTTTCAGTAATTGGCATATTTTTGGTATAAAAATTCGGAATTTCAAACTGCGAATAGGTGCAGAGAGCCAGAATTTGGGTCCAAAATATGGCTCAGGTATCGATTTTGGGATGTTTTGGATTTTTTGAAAACTGCAGGGGAGTTTGGGCAAAATGTGACCCACCGTCGCTTTCAGTAATTGGCATATTTTTGGTATAAAAAGTCGGAAATTCAAACTGCAATAAGGTGCAGAGAGCCAGTATTTGGGTCCAAAATATGGCTCAGGTATCGAATTTGGGATGTTTGAGATATTTTGAAAACTGCAGGAGGGTTTGGGCACAATGTGACCCACCGCTGCTTTCAGTAATTGGCATATTTTTGGTATAAAAAGTCGGAATTTCAAACTGCGAATAGGTGCAGAGAGCCAGAATTTGGGTCCAAAATATGGCTCACGTATCGAATTTGGGATGTTTTGGATATTTTGAAATCTGCAGGGGGGTTTGGGCAAAATGTGACCCACAGCCGCTTTCAGTAATTGGCATATTTTTGGTATAATAAGTCGGAATTTCAAACTGCGAATAGGTGCAGAGAGCCAGAATTTGGGTCCAAAATATGGCTCTGGCGTCGAATTTGGGATGTTTGGGATATTTTGAAAACTGCAGGGGGTTTGGGCAAAATGTGACCCACTGCTGTTTTCAGTAATGGGCATATTATTGGTATAATAAGTTGGTACTTCAAACTGCGAATACGTGCAGAGAGCCAGATTTTGGCTCCAAAATGTGGATCTGATGTGGAATTTGGGATGTCTGGGATATTTTGAAAACTGCAGGGGGATTTGAGCAATTCGAACAATTCGATACCAAAATGAAAGACGTAGTATGAAAATTGAGGTGAGAAAATTGAAAAAGAGTACACACATTTTAGTGCGTGTGAGCGCTCACAGGCTCATCTTGAAGTGAATCGGCCAGGTCGACCTTAGGGTGGGCTGAGCCTCGCGCGTCAGGCTAGGCAAAGTGTTAATCAGCAATGATAGCTTCACGGAGCCTCTGGGGTTCAGCCAGAAACGGGCGTTTTCGCTGACATTCAATGCTGTTTTTTTTATTTTAATAATTATTTATTGGTATAGGATTTAGGATTTGAAGTACTGTTTGATTGCTTATTAATAAAAAGACATGGTTTGCATTTTAATTTAATAACTGTATTTGCAGGTATTCTTTTATCCCAGGAGCAAGTGGAGAAGGAAGAGATTGACAAACTAATAATGTATGATTCATCTACAAAACCTAACGGGGAGAAGACACTTCCAGAATACATTAGTCGAATGGCTGATAACCAGAAAGATATTTATTACCTAACAGCTCCCTCAAGAGAATTATCAGAGACTTCTCCATATTTTGAGCGAAACTAGAAAGTAGCGAAAGTAGCCCATTTTTGGGCTACTAGTAGCAAAAGTAGCCCAATTGTTATGATACTAGTAGCGAAAGTTGCCCAATTTTTAGGCTACTAGTAGCAAAAGTAGCCCAATTTGGGGCTACTAGTAGGAAAAGTAGCCCAATTTTTAGGCTACTAGTATCAAAAGTATCCCAATTTTTGAGTTACTAATAGCAAAAGTAGCCCAATTTCTGGGCTATAAGTAGCCCAATTTTTGGGCTAATAGTAGCAAAATTAGCCCAATTTTTGGGCTACTAGTAGCGAAAAAAGCCCAATTTTTAGGCTACTAGCAGCAAAAGTAGCTCAATTTATGGGCTACTAGTAGCGAAAGTATCCTTAATTTTGGGCTAAGTACCCCAATTTTTGGGCTAAGTAGCCCAATTTTTGGGCTATAAGTAGCCCAATTTTGGCCTACCAGTAGCGAAAGTAGCCCAATTTTTGGGCAATAAGTAGCCCAATTTTGGGCTACTAGTAGTAAAAGTAGCCCAATTTTTGGGCTTCTAGTAGCAAAAGTAGCGCAATTTTTGGGCTGCTAGTAGCGAAATTAGCCCAGTTTTTAGGGCTGAATACCCCAATTTTTGGGCTGTAAGTAGCCCAATTTTGGGCTACTAGTAGCGAAAGTAGCCCAATTTTTGGGCTATTAGTAGCCCAATTTTGGGCTACTAGTAGTAAAAGTAGCCCAATTTTAGGGCTACAAGTAGCAAAAGTAGCCCAATTTTTGGGCTACAAGTAGTAAAAGTAGCCCAATTTTTGGGCTTCTAGTAGCAAAAGTAGCGCAATTTCTGGGCTGCTAGTAGCGAAATTAGCCCAGTTTTGGGGCTGAATACCCCAATTTTTGGGCTGTAAGTAGCCCAACTTTGGGCTACTAGTAGCGAAAGTAGCCCAATTTTTTGGGCTTCTAGTAGCAAAAGTAGCCCAATTTTTGGGCTATTAGTAGCGAAAGTAGTCAATGTTAGGCTAATAGTAGCAAAGGTAGCCCAATTTGGGGCTACTAGTAGTAAAAGTAGCCCAATTTTTGGGCTACTAGTAGCAAAAGTAGCCCAATTTTGGGGCAATTAGTAGCCAAATTTTTGGGCTACCAGTAGCGACTTAAATGCTACTAGTAGCATTTAAGTCGACAAAGAACATTTTGTTCCTGACTCAGTTATCGAACAAAATACGAATATAAAATACGCAGTATTTTGTTGTCGTATTTTGGAAGGTACGATCTCCTATACACACCCAACTTGTATAATATACAAACCTTAAGTATTGCGCTTAAAAGCTTGACTTTCACAACACTGTAACTTGCCCATTCCAGACATATATAATGATTAGTTTGGTTGTTTGTGGATGGACACATACTGCTCCAGGGCTGGGCAGGGAGCTGCCCTCGGCCCTGGTAGGCCAGCCAGAGTTTTACCTGGTGAGAGACCGGGCCCTAGGGACGTTGAGTCCTGGAACCAGCAAACGTTACAGCAACCTTCACTGTCTGTCTTTGCCATAGTCCATGGTATTCATATAACTGCAGAGTGAATGCTAGACCAATTGAGGTGCTGTAACTGGTGTTAGAAATAGTAAGACTGTGAGAAATGTATCAACAAATTTGGCTTTGTGTTACCAGGCGGCTGTTGGTCTGTGGTAACCATGTTGTAGCCACTAATTGTCACCAGCTATTAATTCATTTGCGATATTTTGTCCATCCTGAAAGTTAAACTTATAATATCTTTATTACCAGTATTTATATGTTCCAGAGAACATGCCATACATGAGTTATAAATTATGTTGCTGTCGTTTGACTTGTGGTCCACGGCGGCAGTTGTGTCGTAGAGGGTTAAGCGCTAAACCTTGGGGCATATAAACACACTGGTGAGGAGAGTGTGTTTAGAGCCCCAACAGTCCCTCAGGGAGGCTGGCACCCGCACCCTACACTGAAAACTCGTGGTAGTCAAAGTCGTGACAGCGATGCAATGACCCATCATAAACTAGTGGCCAATTGGGTAAAGAACTGAGAAACATCTTCCAGAGAGTGTCGACGGGGCTGGAGTCAATATATATATAATGTTAATTTGTATATCAGGGATGTTTTAAACTTCCCGTTATATCCTAAATTATCTTGCCCCCAGACAGTGTTTTATAATAGGAGGTAAAAGAGCAAGCCCTACAGGAACTAAGTCAACATTGTGTGGATTCCTTCCCATTGATGATACAATGTTATGATTGACCAAGGTCATCACTGTTAGTAAGGTCATAACGGGGTCAGGCCACAAGTGGAGACACTGAACCACCGTAAGTGGTTGATTCACCTAATTGAGCTTGAGGTCAATCCCCTTAAGAATAATTCTTCGACTTCGGCTCTTTTAAGTGCTTAGAGCTCAATTAGGTGCTTGAGCTTCGGCTCTTTGGTCCCGCCTCTCAACTATCAAATAACTAGTGTACAGATTCCTGAGCCTACTGGGCTCTATTATATCTACAATTGAAACTGTGTATGGAGTCTCCCTCCACCACATCACTTTCACCAGTAATCCTTAATACGTGTGCCCCCTGTGTTAAATAAACTATTTTTACAGACCCTATTAATTCCTTTGAGAATCTTGTATGTGGTGAGCATGTCTCGCCTAACTCTTCTGTTCTCCAGCAACGTGAGGTTTAGTTTCCGTAGTCTCTCCTCGTAGCTCATACCCCTCAGCTCGTGTCCTAGCCTGGTGGCATGACTTTCAACCTTCTCCAATTTAGTTTTGTGCTTGACTCCATGCTGGAGATGCATACTCCAAAATTAATCTGACATATGTGGTATACAAGAGGTCTGAATGATTCCTTACACAAGTTTCTAAAGGCCGTTCTTATGTTGACCAAACTGGCATATGCCGCTGATGATATCCTCTTGATGTGGGCTTCAGGGGACAGGTCTGGCGTGATATTAGCCCCCAAGGCTTTCTCAATCTCAGATTCTTGAAGAATTTCATATGGTACCTTGTATCTGGCCTCCTGCTCCCTACACTTATCTTCATTACTTTGCATTTGCTCGGGTTAAACTCTGACAGTCATTTGTTAGACGATTCCTTCAGTTTATCCAAGTCAGCTGGTTCCTCATGCTGTCCACCTATGTCTTAATCCTTCTCATAATTTTGGCATCTTCTCCAAACATTGAGAGGAATGAGTCTATACAATCTGGGAGATCAATTACGTATATCAGAAGCAGGACAGGACCGAGTTCAGAGCCCTGTGGGACTCCATATGTGACATCGCGTCATTCTGAGAACTCACCCCTCACAGTAACTCTCTGCATCTTGTTGCTTAGGTACTCCTTTATCCACTGGAGCACCCAACCAGTTACTCCTTGCTGTTTCTCATACTTTTGCACTATGCAACCTCTTATGGGGTACTGTGTCAAAGGTTTCCGACAGTCCAAGAAAATTCAGTCTTCCCATCCCTCTCTTTCGTGCTTAATCTTTGTCATCTAGCCGGAAAAATCTATTAAACCTGTGAGGCAAGATTTACCATCCCTGAACCAAATGTGTGTTCTCACCTAGTTGTGATTGCAGAGGGAGTGCTTCGGCTCTTTGGTCCCGTCTCTCAACTGTCAATCAACTGGTGTACAGGTTCCTGAGTCTATTGGGCTCTATTATATGTACATTTGTAACTGTGTATAGAGTCAGCCTCCACCACATCACTGCCTAATGCAGTGATGTTAACTAATCTGACACTGAAAAAGTTCATTCGAACGTCCCTGTGGCTCATTTGGGTACTCAGTTTTCACCTGTGTCCCCTTGTTCGCGTTCCAACCGTGTTAAAAAAGTTTATCCTTATGAACCCTGTCAATTCCTCAGATAATTTTGTACGTAGTGATCATATCTCCCCCTTACTCTTCTGTCTAGTGTGTATATTCACCTAGTTTTATTCACCTAGTTTTGCTTTGCGGGGAGTTGAGCTCTGCTCTTTCGGCCCGCCTCTCAACTGTCAATCAACTGTTATTAATTACTATTTTTTCACACCACACACACCCCAGGAAGTAGCCCGTGAGAGCTGACTAACTCCCAGGTACCTATTTACTGCTAGGTAATAGGGGCATTCAGGGTGAAAGAAACTTTGCCCATTTGTTTCTGCCTCGTGCGGGAATCGAACCCGCGCCACAGAATTATGAGTCCTGCGCGCTATCCACCAGGCTACCAGGCCCCTTACTGTGTTTGTGTGTGTGTGTACTCACCTATTTGTACTCACCTATTTATGCTTGCAGGATCGAGCATTGACTTTTGGATCCCGCCTTTCCAGCTATCGGTTGTTTACAGCAATGACTCCTGTCCCATTTCCATGTGTGTGTGCGTGTGCGTGTGTGCGTGTGCGTGTGCGTGTGTGTGTGTGTGTGTGTGTGTGTGTGTGTGTGTGTGTGTGCGTGCGTGTGCGTGTTTGTGTGTGATGCCTATGATATTTCTAAAGTCAGTCAGGCCGCGAGCAGACACAAACATTACCTTCAACAGACAGGAGAATGACGGCAGAGCTCTGATATAATCTACTAAAATATGTAAAAATATTTTTGGTATAGTAAAAACCCAGAACATTACTGGGAGCCCCAACACCATCCAGCACAGAGGCCGGGGAAAATTGGGTAGCGGGAAGCACGAGGCACATTTTCATAAAACGTTTTCAGAGTGAAAATAAAATGTTAATTGAACTGAATTATTTACGGAAAACGGATTCTGGGATGTATTTTGCAAGTGTAATATGAATGTGAGGGTGAAATGATAGATGAATGTGAGGAGGAAATGATAGATGAATTTGAGGAGGAAATGATAGATGAATGTGAGGAGGAATGAGAGGGAGTAACAGGTAGGGAAAGTGAGAGATGAGGAGGGATAATGAGAGGTGAGTTTACCTACGTGGATGAAGTGAGTATAAATGGTTTTTGTTGAGGGAAGTGAAGTTGTTGTCGTATAAATGACTTACTATGCAAGACCTACAATGAACATTAGCTTCCATCTGCAGGTGAAATTCGGAGTATGAAAATGTTTTTTATAATGAACATTTAAACAAACGTAAACAATTACAGCTCTTGGATATACTGTTATATTAGAGATCTGTTAAACATACAGGTCAGTGATTTATTGAACAATCAACCACAGAAGGTGATTGCTGTGCTTTTAAAATACTAATCTAACCTACATACATAAATACATAAAAAAACATATTTACGTGAGTCTTACACAAACAGTAGGAAGTGGTAGATATATTACGTGAAATCTTAATTAAATTAATCAGTGGCTGAGAGTTGTCCACGGAGAAAGTGTAGGAGGAGAGTAATGATAATGGTGAATGACACGACGCATATACACACAAGAAACAGCGTCATACCAAGAGCTGACACAGACAAGAACAGAAAATGTATTTATGTAAATTCCAGAAGAGGAGCCAAAGTGGTGAGGAAACAGGGAAGAAAATCTGTGAGGAGAGATACGAGACATTGTTGGCTCAAGATGTTGTCGGAGAAATACCAGACTTTGCTGCCTGCCGGATGTGTTTGTTGAGAGATACGAGACATTGCAAGCCGGATGTGTTTATTCAGAGATACGAGACATTGCAAGCCGGATGTGTTTATTCAGAGATACGAGACATTGCAAGCCGGATGTGTTTGTTGAGAGATACGAGACATTGCAAGCCGGATGTGTTTATTCAGAGATACGAGACATTGCAAGCCGGATGTGTTTATTCAGAGATACGAGACATTGCAAGCCGGATGTGTTTGTTGAGAGATACGAGACATTGCAAGCCGGATGTGTTTGTTGAGAGATACGAGACATTGCAAGCCGGATGTGTTGGTAAAAAGATATGAAATATTACAGAATATAAACCTTGGAAGAGATACAGGAGATATTACAGGCTGCTGGAGATATACATCTTAACAGGTGAAGATATTGGTGGAGAGATAAAACAAAAAAAATATTGATGACTGCATATATACAAGTCGCTACAGGCGGCATCAATACAAGACGCTACAGGCTACATCAATACAAGACACTACAGGTGAAATCAATGCAAGACGCTACAGGCTACATCAATACAAGACGCTACAGGCTACATCAATACAAGACGCTACAGGCTACATCAATACAAGATGCTACAGGCGACATCAATACAAGAGGCTAGAGGCTACATCAATACAAGACGCTACAGGCTACATCAATGCAAGACGCTACAGGCTACATCAATGCAAGACGCTACAGGCTACATCAATGCAAGAGGCTACAGGCTACATCAATACAAGATGCTACAGGCGACATCAATACAAGAGGCTAGAGGCTACATCAATACAAGACGCTACAGGCTACATCAATGCAAGACGCTACAGGCTACATCAATGCAAGACGCTACAGGCTACATCAATGCAAGAGGCTACAGGCTACATCAATGCAAGAGGCTACAGGCTACATCAATGCAAGAGGCTACAGGCTACATCAATACAAGACGCTTCAGGCTACATCTATACAAGACGCTACAGGCTACATCAATACAAGACGCTACAGGCTACATCAATGCAAGAGGCTACAGGCTACATCAATACAAGACGCTACAGGCTACATCAATAAAAGACGCTACACGATACATCAATACAAGACGCTACAGGATACATCAATACAAGACGCTACAGGCTACATCAATACAAGACGCTACAGGCTACATCAATACAAGACGCTACAGGATACATCAATACAAGACGCTACAGGCTACATCAATACAAGACGCTGCAGGATACATCAATACAAGACGCTACAGGCTACATCAATACAAGACGCTACAGGATACATCAATACAAGACGCTACAGGCTACATCAATACAAGACGCTACAGGCTACATCAATACAAGTCGCTACAGGCTACATCAATACAAGACGCTACAGGCTACATCAATACAAGACGCTACAGGCTACATCAATACAAGACGCTACAGGCTACATCAATACAAGACGCTACAGGCTACATCAATACAAGTCGCTACAGGCTACATCAATACAAGTCGCTATAGGCTACATCAATACAAGACGCTACAGGCTACATCAATACAAGACGCTACAGGATACATGAACACAAGACGCTACAGGCTACATCAATACAAGACGCTACAGGATACAGCAATACAAGACGCTAAAGGATACAGCAATACAAGACGCTACAGGATACATCAATACAAGACGCTACAGGATACATCAATACAAGACGCTACAGGATACATCAATACAAGACACTACAGGATACAGCAATACAAGACGCTACAGGATACATCAATACAAGACACTACAGGATACATCAACACAAGACACTACAGGATACATCAACACAAGACACTACAGGATACATCAATACAAGACACTACAGGCTATACCGTGACAACACCGCCGACCATCGTGACAACACCACCGACCACCGTGACAACACCACCGACCACCGTGACAACACCACCGACCACCGTGACAACACCGCCGACCACCGTGACAACACCGCCGACCACCGTGACAACACCGCCGACCACCGTGACAACACCACCGACCACCGTGACAACACCACCGACCACCGTGACAACACCGCCGACCACCGTGACAACACCGCCGACCACCGTGACAACACCGCCGACCACCGTGACAACACCGCCGACCACCGTGACAACACCGCCGACCACCGTGACAACACCGCCGACCACCGTGACAACACCGCCGACCACCGTGACAACACCGCCGACCACCGTGACAACACCGCCGACCACCGTGACAACACCGCCGACCACCGTGACAACACCGCCGACCACCGTGACAACACCGCCGACCACCGTGACAACACCGCCGACCACCGTGACAACACCGCCGACCACCGTGACAACACCGCCGACCTTGAGAGCCTCACAAACATGTTGTAGTTCTTGTGGGAAAATATAATTTGAGTGATAATATTGACGCCAGGTGAAGGCTGTGTATGTTAAGAGTTCACTTATTACTAAGTAATGTCTTTATTACTAAGTAATATCTTTATTACTAAGTAATATCTTTATTACTAAGTAATATCTTTATTACTAAGTAATATCTTTATTACTAAGTAATGTCTTTATTACTAAGTAATATCTTTATTACTAAGTAATATCTTTATTACTAAGTAATGTCTTTATTACTAAGTAATGTCTTTATTACTAAGTAATATCTTTATTACTAAGTAATATCTTTATTACTAAGTAATATCTTTATTACTAAGTAATATCTTTATTACTAAGTAATATCTTTATTACTAATATCTTTATTACTAAGTAATATCTTTATTACTAAGTAATGTCATTATTACTAAGTAATATCTTTATTACTAAGTAATATCTTTATTACTAAGTAATATCTTTATTACTAAGTAATATCTTTATTACTAAGCAATATCTTTATTACTAAGTAATATCTATTACTAAGTAATATCTATTACTAAGTAATATCTTTATTACTAATATCTTTATTACTAAGTAATATCTTTATTACTAAGTAATATCTTTATTACTAAGTAATATCTTTATTACTAAGTAATATCTATTACTAAGTAATATCTTTATTACTAATATCTTTATTACTAAGTAATATCTTTATTACTAATATCTTTATTACTAAGTAATATCTTTATTACTAAGTAATATCTTTATTACTAAGTAATGTCATTATTACTAAGTAATGTCATTATTACTAAGTAATATCTTTATTACTAAGTAATATCTTTATTACTAAGTAATATCTTTATTACTAAGTAATATCTTTATTACTAAGTAATATCTTTATTACTAAGTAATATCATTATTACTAAGTAATATCATTATTACTAAGTAATATCATTTTTACTAAGTAATAAGAGTATTATTAAAAGATCTGCGAACGCTTCCAACTGTTGCTTTTCTTGTAAGCGTCGTTAACTGGACCATCTGAAGTTCAGTATAAGGGGGATCTCGTGGCTCAGCAGGAGAGCCTGAAGACCAACTCCTCAGCAGCCGGGGTGACTGGTCTCAAGATGCTGTTGCGAGACCAGTAAAAAGGTGGAGAGTGATCACCCGTGTAACAGTAAGTTACTTTGGTGATGGTGTGTGTGTGGGGGGGGGGGGGGTCAACTACCAGTGTCCGTGTGGTGTGAGGACTCAACAACACGTCAGTGGTAGTCTGGGGGGGGGGGGGGGGGTCAACTACCAGTGTCCGTGTGGTGTGAGGACTCAACAACACGTCAGTGGTAGTCTGGGGGGGGGGGGTCAACTACCAGTGTCCGTGTGGTGTGAGGACTCAACAACACGTCAGTGGTAGTCTGGGGGGGGGGGGGTCAACTATCAGTGTCCGTGTGGTGTGAGGACTCAACAACACGTATGTGGTAGTCTGGGGGGAGGGTCAACTACCAGTGTCCGTGTGGTGTGAGGACTCAACAACACGTCAGTGGTAGTCTGGGGGGGGGTCAACTACCAGTGTCCGTGTAGTGTGAGGACTCAACAACACGTCAGTGGTAGTCTGGGGGGGGGGGGGCGTCAACTACCAGTGTCTGTGTGGTGTGAGGACTCAACAACACGTCAGTGGTAGTCTGGGGGGGGGGGGGTCAACTACCAGTGTCCGTGTGGTGTGAAGACTCAACAACACGTCAGTGGTAGTCTGGGGGGGGGGGGGGGTCAACTACCAGTGTCTGTGTGGTGTGAGGACTCAACAACACGTCAGTGGTAGTCTGGGGGGGGGGGTCAACTACCAGTGTCCGTGTGGTGTGAGGACTCAACAACACGTCAGTGGTAGTCTGGGGGGGGGGGTCAACTACCAGTGTCCGTGTGGTGTGTGTGTCTGTGTATTCACCTAGTTGTTCTTGCGGGGGTTCAGCTCTGCTCTTTCGGCCCGACTCTCAATTGTCAATCAACTGTGACTAACTATTCCCCCCCCCCCCCCCACACACACACACCCAGGAAGCAGCTCCGTAACAGCTGTCTAACTCCCAGGTACCTATTAACTGCTAGGTAACATGGCCATCAAGTGAAAGAAACATTGCCCATGTGCTTCTGCCTGGTCCGGGAATCGAACCCGGGCCACAGAATTATGAGTCCTGCACACTGACTACTTTGTTACCAGACCCCTGCGTAATTATCTAAGTAATTACTTAAGTGATTATCTTAAGTTATTACTTACGTTTCTAAGCCAAATATACGATATCTGAGGCTACCAGGCTATAATACATATGCGTGTCCTATGTTAGGCCTATCTTGAGGTTATCTTGAGATGATTTCGGGGCTTTAGTGTCCCCGCGGCCCGGTCCTCGACCAGGCCTCCACCCCCAGGAAGCCCGTGACAGCTGACTAACTCCCAGGTACCTATTTACTGCTAGGTAACAGGGGCATTCAGAGTGAAAGAAACTTTGCCCATTTGTTTCTGCCTCGTGCGGGAATCGAACCCGCGCCACAGAATTACGAGTCCTGCGCGCTATCCACCAGGCTACGAGGCCCCCTAGGAATGGCCTAGGAATATTTAAGTTAGTTTTTTAGCTTCAATTTATTTTTAAAGATAATGAATTTCTTACTACTCAGTATACTGCTATCTATAAACTAAGTGCGGATGAATTCGTTGTTTTTGACGATCGTCACAACAGGTACTATCTAAAAAGGAGGAAGGGTTGGACATTATCACGAGCACAGCAATCTTTGAAAGATAAATTGACAATATTTGCCCGAAACGCATTGCGTAATAGTGGCTTTAGGCATTGTATGTACTAGCTCTATCTATATATCAATCCATTAATGTAACATCACTTGTATGTATGTACCGTACCTGAATAAACATATTTATTTATTTATTTATATGCCCATGCACTCAGACCCGGGCCCGGACTCCTGGAATTCCATACTGAAAAAGAAATGTAGAGTGGCAGAAGCACGAGCACTCAGTGTGAATTGGAGAAAAAGTTAGGTTACAAGGAGACATCAGAAGCACTCGCAAGCTCCACTACACAAGGGAGATATTCACTATAACTCTGCCACTATGACAGCACCACGGAACCATCAACATAAGAAGAGTGTAGATGTATTATACATGAGTATTGCTGAGGCATTTGGTAAATGTGAGAATCAAGTGACAGCCCATAAAATGAGATCAGAAGCAATAACAAATAAAGTAGGGCAATGGATATTTAATTTCTTGTCAAACACAATTCCCAGAGTAGACAAGTTACAGACTCTTGATGACCAAACCCCACAACGGAAGAAGGAGCAGCGACGACGTTTCTGGTCCGTCCTGGACCATTATCAGGTCATATCATGACACATATGACCTGATAATGGTCCAGGAGGGCCCGGGACGTCCTGGACCCATTATCAGGTCATATCATGACACATATGACCTGATAATGGTCCAGGAGGGACCGGTCCTTGCTGGACCATTATCAGGTCGTATCATAACACATATGACCTCATAATGGTCCAGGAGGGCCCGGGACGTGCTGGACCATTATCAGGTCGTGTCATGACACATATGACCTCATAATGGTCCAGGAGGGCCCGGGACGTGCTGGACCATTATCAGGTCGTATCATAACACATATGACCTCATAATGGTCCAGGAGGGCCCGGGACGTGCTGGACCATTATCAGGTCGTGTCATGACACATATGACCTCATAATGGTCCAGGAGGGACCGGGACGTGCTGGACCATTATCAGGTCGTGTCATGACACATATGACCTCATAATGGTCCAGGAGGGCCCGGGACGTGCTGGACCATTATCAGGTCGTGTCATGACACATATGACCTGATAATGGTCCAGGAGGGACCGGGACGTGCTGGACCATTATCAGGTCGTGTCATGACACATATGACCTCATAATGGTCCAGGAGGGACCGAGACGTGCTGGACCTATGACTGGGGTCGTCTCCCCATCTTCAGGTGTGTGGGTTGGTCATCATACCTTCAGCCCCGTTATTGTGACTCATCGTCAGCATACAGATTCTTGTGATCCGTTATAGATAATATAAATATCAGCATGAAAATTTGTACTGTATAAGACACTGAAAAATTACAAGCTGATATTAGGAAAATTTTCGAGTTGCCAACGGAAAATAATTTGATGTTTAAGATTGAAAAATTCCATGTACTTAGGTGTGGTAAAAATGAAGAACATATAATAAATACAGCATATAGGACATAATCGATCTACTAATACAAGGAAATTAGCATGTAAATGATATGTAATAATGGTATCTGGCGACTTTATGAACTGACCGTATCGTAGCAAATTTGCTGTAGCATCAGTCAGAGAAAATTATAGGATTGATTATGAGACCCTTCAAATCCTGGGAGTCCACTACAATGTTCATAGTATTCAAGTTACTTGCGCTGCCCCGCCTTGAGTACTGCTCGGTACTCACTTCCCCACTCAGAGCACCAGAGATTGTTGAAACAGAAGGAATACAAACAGAAACTTAACACAAACTCTATAAATCATCTAAATTATTGAGATCGTCTGGAAGCTCTCATAAAGTACTCACTAGAAAGGAGACGAGAGAGGTATCACATAATTTATACATATAAGATACTGCAGGACCAGGTGCCAATTTTATGCAGGGAAATACTTGAATACTGGAGCAAATGATGTGGTGGGAAATACAGAATGGCACCACTGAAGAGTACTGTAGAGGCTCCATTGGCACAATCATTGAGCACTGTGTGAACATCAGAGGTCCCCGAATATTCAATTCCTTCCCAAGCATCATAATAACAATTGCAGGAATACGAGATAAAATTTGACAGTTTCCTGCAAGAAGTGCCAGATTAAGAGGGCATTAGAGTGGTGTTGGAAAAGTTGTTCAATGTCAACCAATATTATTTGACTAGTTATATATGAAAAGTGCTGAAATTGTTCCAAGTTTCAGTACTGCAGCGTAAATAGAAAGGGAGATTTTTTTTCAACGTTTTTTACACATTTTCAAGTCTACACTTCAGAACACACGTTTCAGATATAATTATTCTGTGACACTTTTCTGACACATTAGCATATAATAAAGGATTGCATGGCTTAGAATTTCCAAAACATCTTTAGTTTTCCTAATACAAATGTTCAAAGTTCTCCCCAAAAATTATGCAAATATGGCATGTTTATTGCTATTATAAAATAAATAAATGAACTTAGAGAAAAATGAAAACAACCAAATGTGGAGACATGCCCTACACATATACTGTGTAAGTTTCATGTAAATTGAATAAAAAATGAATCAGTTATGTAAACGTTTGTGTCAATTGAAAAAAAACTGAAAAGAATAAAGTCTAAGGTTCTAAAATCTGTGGCTGAGGTTGACATCAACCAATTTTCTCCAAAATTGGCATCCTTACAGATAGGCTTACGTACAGTCATGTGTGTTAGTTTGATGCAAATCGGCCAAAAAAAAAAAAAAAAAAAACATTTTGAAAAAAAAAACATTTTTTTTCTTAATTTTTTTTTCCAATTAAACTAATTATAATATTTGTTTAATATATGCTATTGTGATAGCAAAGAGTCATAGCTATGATTTCAGTTGACACTTTTGATTGATAATCGATTTTGACCATTTTTTGCATAATTTTCACAACTACTACAATATTTTTTTTCTCCCTTCCTATTTATGCTACGATGCTGAAACTTGGACCAGATGAAACACTTTTCATATAGAACTTGTCAAAAAAAGTTTGATTGAAATCGAACGAGTTTTCATTTTTGCATTTTTGGACTTAAACCCTTTTGAGATGGCTCCTTAACCGGGTTGTAGTGGATATTTAGCCCTGCGGGTCGCTCCAGGCAACAACCTGTTGAACCAAGTTATCAGAAGTCAAGCCTGGCCCCGGACAGGGTTTGGAGAGTGGAACAACTACCGGAATGCACTTCAGAGACCATTGAGGCTTCGACTCCAACACTGGGTAAGTGCAGCTGGTGTGGGGATATGGGCAGGTTGGACACACCTGATAGAAGGGAGGGAGAGAGGGAACTATCAGGAAAAAGCGCCAAGCCATTACGGCTAAATAACACTGGGAAGTGGTCGGGAAAAGGATTTGGGATGGGACGGAAGGTAAGAAATGGTACCCAACCACTTGGACGGTCGGGGATTGAACCAGATGGCCGGTAGTAGGACACCCAGAGGTACAGGTGTTATGAGTAAGAGCTACAACCTTGTGGAGTCTAGTGGACAGCCCTGAGCTAACAACACATTCACAACCGGGAGCGACTTCAGCAGGACTCGAACCCCGAACAGGAAGGGCGACTGGAAACACTTTCAGCACTTTTCTCCCACTCAGTCAGGAGTGATTGGGGACCTGGTAGTAAACAAATTACCGGGTCACGTTCCAGGGGAAGCACGTGAAGGGGAAGGCCCAAGATCAGTTACTGGAAGGGAAAGTGTTACGCTTCCTGTGAGTCCGGGACCACACCACCAGAGAAGGTGATGTTACTGAAGCAACATCACTATACTCACCTGACTGTAACTTTACCAATACAGTAGTTAAGTAACTATCAACTAGTACACCATTCTGTACGCTACTGTCCCAACGAACTAAGCTCCAAAGAACTATGAGAAGTAGACGCCCACACAACAATCAAGTATTCTATGCAGGTTAGGCGGGTTGCTTGAGTCTGTACGTTTCTGCCTTCTTAAACACCGTATTGTGTACGTTGAGTCATATCAAGAGAACAGGTTGAGCCGTGTGTGGTGGCCGGCGTGATGGGAGCTCAACGTGAGCCCCGCGACACCGCTACCCTATTATCCTATTAATTAAAAATCATTTTGAGACAATGGAGTGACTCGAACCAGCGTTCTGGCGAGTCCCAGGCACCGGACCCAACCGATAATAAATCCAATTTATTATTACGTGATCTGTCTATAAGGGGCGGCTGCCCAGCCCGAAGACAACATCCAACTTTGAGAGAAATATATATAATATAATTACTAAAAGTTTTAAGCATGTGATGGCGAGTTAGAAGTGAAAGAAGCAGAGAGGCATGAAAGAGCTACAACACAAGAGTTACAAGAGCTACAACACAAGAGCTATAAGAGTTACAACACAAGAGTTACAAGAGCTGCAACACAAGAGCTACAACACAAGAGCTACAAGAACCACAACACAGGAGTTACAAGAGCTATAGCACAAGAGCTACAACACGAGTTACAAGAACTACAACACAAGAGTTACAAGAGCCACAACACAAGAGTTACAAGAGCTATGTTACGGCCTCTTAAGACCAGTAACCGGGTTCTTGATGTTATAACCTCTTTTAGTGTGTCCGACCCCAAGTAGGTAGAAGGCTTTCAAGAAACTGGCTATATCAAGCAGTAGTGCAATGCATAAACAAAAGGGGGGGGGGGGAGGGGGGCTAAGCCATACTCAATTCCCTTCACCAATATATATTAATATTTAAGTATATATACACTTATGTGCAATAGCATCTCTTTCACACAGGACACAAATACTTTAGCAGTTCATCAACTCCAGTGATTCCACAGTCCCAGTACTTTGTCCACTCGTACTGGCGAACACACCTTCTACATGGGCCAGTCCACACACACAGTATCACGATGTGCCTACACCCCATCTTCGCTCTACAGCTACCCAATGGCAGAGGGCTTCAGCGACACGCTGACAGGGATCCCAAACTAACTTATACAGGGGTGGCTAACTCCCTGGCAGAAGCCTCTAGCAGTTTCCTAACAGCACTTCACGATAGACACATCACTGTCTTCTGTAACCCTTAATAGCCAGTCCCGGGTACGCCGATCTTCACCAACACTGCGTATACCAGCAGCTAACACTCTGCTTAGATCGACGGCGGCTGCTTAGTCTTCTTGCAGGACCAAGCTAAGGGTTCGTGGACTGCCCAAGGTAAACTGCCTTCCTCAGTACAACCGCCTCCACATGTCACCTCTGTGGACATAAAAACGAAACACTCGTTCACCGGGGAGTTGATATTATGCTCTGTAGCCACAACCTAGATGGCGCTGATCTTGATACGCCGGCCACAAGAGGGCATCACATCGACCTCTCTTTCTGACTAAGGCACGAAACTGGGGGGGGGGGGGGGGCACCGATACCAGGCCACAACCAACAGATGGCCTTGTCTACATATCGTCCAATACTGGGGGAGTTGGAGTGCAGACCCATAGATGGCGCTGGCATTGCCACTCAACACTCCGACGATGGTGTCGATACCGCAACAAGCTGCAACACAAGAGTTACAAGAGCCACAACACAAGAGCTACAAGAGCCACAACACAAGAGTTACAAGAGCCACAACACAAGAGTTACAAGAACTACAACACAAGAGCTACAAGAGCTACAACACAAGAGTTACAAGAGCCACAACACAAGAGTTACAAGAACTACAACACAAGAGCTACAAGAGCCACAACACAAGAGTTACAAGAGCCACAACACAAGAGTTACAAGAACTACAACACAAGAGCTACAAGAGCTACAAGAACTACAACACAAGAGCTACAAGAGCTACAAGAACTACAACACAAGAGCTACAAGAGCTACAAGAACTACAACACAAGAGCTACAAGAGCTACAAGAACTACAACACAAGAGCTACAAGAGCTACAAGAACTACAACACAAGAGCTACAAGAACTACAACACAAGAGCTACAAGAGCCACAACACAAGAGCTACAAGAGCCACAACACAAGAGCTACAAGAGCCACAACACAAGAGCTACAAGAGCCACAACACAAGAGTTACAAGAACTACAACACAAGAGTTACAAGAGCTACAAGAACTACAACACAAGAGCTACAACACAAGAGCCACAACACAAGAGCTACAACACAAGAGGGGGGGGGGGCACAACATGACACAGTCTGGCAGTTATTACAGTGTGTGTCCGGGTTCTCCGCCTTAACTACCCTCCAAACTCAGCCATTGTGACTGTGCCACACTTAACATTCCCCGCACCAATTACACGCCCATTATATAAGGATGGTAAACCAGTTAGGAAGCTGTTACCACGTCAACTACACAATTAACTCGGCCAACAATGTGAATTGTGCTTTCATGTTCCACCAATTGAATTATTTTTTTGTTTAAAGTCTGGAAGATTAAAAAAGATTTATACACTCACACGAGAATGTTAAATGACTTCCATATAATCTTTGGAACAAATTAGTAACCTAAAACGCTATAATAATAATAATATTATTATTATTA
Source organism: Procambarus clarkii (assembly GCF_040958095.1). NCBI lineage: Eukaryota > Metazoa > Arthropoda > Malacostraca > Decapoda > Cambaridae > Procambarus > Procambarus clarkii. Next base: position 471,008 of record NC_091224.1, read on the forward strand.
TTATTATTATTACTAATAAAAAATAATAATATTAATAATAATTTTAATAATAATAATAATAATATTAATAATTATAATAATAATTATAATAATAATAATAATTATATTTATAATAATAAAATATATATGTTGAAAAACCACATTTGAAAAAAGGCAAAGTAGAATGAAGTTGAAACATTGTTGATCAGACAATTTTATACCCGCCAGGACGGATCACCTGACCAACAAGAAATGGTTAAGGAAAGGAAACATAAGAAGGAAGGCAACTGCAGAATGCCCATTGGCCTGTACAGCTATTAATATGCAGAACTAGAAGATATATAGAAGTGCCATACAGGTTATATGGATGCTACATTGTATTGACGTGCTATATTGAGGTTTATATGGGGATCCAACTTGGACATATCAGGGCTCACATTAAGGCTGTTGTTACAATGTTTGATCAGAGCAGACTCTATCACATTTCGTTCAACAAAACCCTTACTTTTAACAATACATTTTGTCCCTGTGAAGTGGATAGAATGATCGCTTAAACTGGAATGTAAATACAATGCTCTGGAGTGCTGGGCTGTAGTGGGAGTGCTGGGTACAGCCCAGCACTCCAGTGCATTGTATTTTCATTCGAGTTTATGCGATCATTCTATCAACTTCATAGGGGCAAAATGTATTGTTAAAAGTAAGGGTTTTGTTGAACGAAAAGTGATCGACTCTGTTCTGATCAAACATTGTAACAACAGCCTCAATGTGAGCCCTGGTATGTACAAGTACATACCAGGAACCCTGGTATATACAATAATAATAATAATAATAATAATAATAAGAATAGCAATAATTAGTAATAATAATGTTTTCTCAGAGACATAATAACATAGGATAAAAACCCACACCTGTGTATTTATGAAATTTATGTATCATATTTACAAAAAATCTTTCACACTCTCCTGAGTGCTTTGTCAAGGTCTGAGTGTGTGGTAAGGACCAGGCTTACATCTTAAAGTCTAATCAACGTAACATTTTAAAGAAAGGGTTAAGGGATTAGGGAAAGGCTTAAGAAAATGTATCCAAGTATGTGGGCCAAATGTTCTTAGAGATTCTATGCGTTGCAAGTCCAGTGGTTGCTATTCGTTTCACCTGAATGCAGATGTTGACTCCAGGAAATGGATCTGATTGCCAGGTCAGTTCAGTTTCTCAGTTGTGTTCAGGTCCACTCGCTTCTCTGATTGCTGAAGGATGTGAGAGAGAAGGTGTTATGACAGCTTGAACCTCCGACAGTATTTGGTCTAAGAGTGAGGGCCACACAATTGACCGTAGATGAGGGCCACACAGTTGACTGTAGATGAGAGCCACACAGTTGACTGTAGATGAGGGGTCACACAGTTGACTGTAGGTGAGAGCCACACAGTTGACTATAGGTGAGGGCCACACAGTTGACTATAGATGAGGGCCACACAGTTGACTGTAGATGAGGGCCACACAGTTGACTATAGATGAGGGCCACACAGTTGACTATAGATGAGGGCCACACAGTTGACTGTAGATGAGGGCCACACAGTTGACTATAGATGAGGGCCACACAGTTGACTGTAGGTGAGGGCCACACAGTTGACTGTAGGTGAGGGCCACACAGTTGACTGTAGGTGAGGGCCACACAGTTGACTGTAGGTGAGGGCCACAGGTGTACTTCCGGGAGGTGATAGCGACAAAGTTGGTCATTTGTCCATGAAACATGTTCAGATCGGCCCTTAATATTACGGGACATAATTAATGGTGTGCAGTTAGCATGCTTGGCCCCGTAAATGGTTTCCGAATTACCATGACGCCCAGTTAGCGTTGTTATATAGGCAAGGAGCGTTTTGAACATGACGATAGCTGCTATATTAATATCCAAGTAACTAAGAGAGTTAGGATTATATATGTGCCATATTAATCCAAGTAATCTTTGTAAGTCAATATCAAAAATATTTATAGTTGCTTTTGTAGAATATAGTTCCATGAAAGGCACTTTTTAAAGGAGAGATTATATAGGTGTGTGTGTTAATTTAGAGTGTTGCTTTAGTCAATTCTATAGTCTGTCATGTTTAATGGCAAGCACATGCGGCACTGGATTCAAAACAGCCAAGTTGGTCAAGTTTGTTGTTACTTTTGAACTAGATTAAAGGAAAAATTTAATTCTTAAGAAGTATCCCAATTCTTTCCTCATTTAAGCTTGGGATAGTTTTCTTCAGTCAATATTTAGAGAAACATTAGCGAAGTTTTCTCAGAGTAAAATATCACTTACTGTAAAAAGTTGCCAACATGAAATGATATTGTAACTAGCACAATTGTCTCGAGAGCTGCGGTTCCTGGGTTGGCATCCTGGGAAGATGTTGGCAGGATGTGTGATGTTCCATGATGAGTCACAATAACGTGGCTGAAGTATGTTGACCAGACCACACACTAGAAATTGAAGGGACGACGACGTTTCGGTCCGTCCTAGACCATTCTCAAGTCGATTGTGATGAGGAGGTAGGGACAGGCAATAAATAGGCAAGAGAGAGCTGAGGAGGAAAGTCAGGTGTAGGGGATAGTAGTAATGAGAACTGCAGCAGGCCTATTGGCCCATACGAGGCAGCTCCTATTGTAACCACCGAAGGAGATAGTAAAAGGAAAACGTAGAGGAAACGTCGTCGTCCCTTCAATTTCTAGTGTGTGGTCTGGTCAAAAATACTTATTAATATTTATACCACATGCGTTTTCCCTATTTCACGTTATCTTTCTTGTCCCATTATTTTCATTTATGCCACAATAAACTGTTTGAACTCTTGCGCTTTTTCTCTAATGAGGCAATAAGGACCACCCCCTCCCCCCTTATCCAGGAGAGATGTCTTCCGCTCCACGCATACATGTCGTTCATGTCAGTGTAAGAATCCCTGTTCTCCATGAATGGTTCATTGCATAACTCATGCAATGCACTGCAAGTAGTTTATTTACACCAGTCACCCTCACCACCCTCACCACCACCTACTACCTCCCAGCTCTCACTCTTGGCACAACACCAGACATAACCTTCACTCATTCCTCGTCACATCATATGATATTGTTTTGAAATATTCAAGAACTCCTCCTCGTGTCTTCCTGGGCAAATATAGTGTTCACCCGCTGAGAACCAGACAGTGGGCCTGATGCCATTGTTTTGATCATATATTACACAGTCTATCCACTGTGTTCCCTCACCGCTGCTCCCAGAAAACACGCCTGAACTCTACTTCTTGCGCCCCTTGAGCAGAAGGCAACATCCAAATAGTGCACTTGCAGATCCCCAACTGCCAATATCCTTTTTTTTTGTGTTGCTGTACTCCTTATATTTTTTCCTCTTACGTTGTTTCATGAACAACAAAAGAGTGGTTGGACGTCTCAACCACTGCCTGGGGTGATTAGTGTGCTGTCCCTACGGGTCATTTGCGTCTTATTGCGTAGACACAATAATAATAGGAAGCGTTCACAAAATGGTACATGGCGTCTGAGCACTGTGAGGACACTGTGAAGAGGGTAGAAGGGGGGGGGATGCCTGTGTGTGAGCGCGCTTGCGTGCTTACTCGACCAATTGGGCAGCGTATGGACAGTTAGGGGGGGATATCAGGTTCATTAATCTTGATGTGATCATGGCATTAACGTGCGTTTATCTTTTTGGACTATTAATGTCTGCATGGTCGAGCTTCAGCTCTTGGATCCCCCTTCTCCAGCAGTGGGTTACCTAAGGCAATGGCTCAAGACTAAGTTTTCTGTCATATCAAGTTATTAAATTATGACTGAAGCTCGTTTCGTTAATTCTCTGTCCTCTTTTCTAGCGTTGCTAGTTTCAGCTCTTTAAACCCTTTCTTCACGTCCCATCTCTCGTAACTCTAGACCGAACTTCGTTACAAACCTCTTTACGTTTATATTAGCCTTGTTTTAGGTAGAAGTGCAGGATGGGGTTGCATACTATAGGACTGGTCTTACGTACATGGTGTGCAGTGATCTAAATGCCTCCTTATTTAGCCATAAAAAAGTTCCGATTGTTGTCATGGTAGAGTATGCTGCTGATGTTATTCTGGTTATATATGCCACCCGAGGTAGGCTTGGTGAGGCACCTCTAGGGCGGTACTCTAGCTTTATTAGGCTGGTAGTTTACATTCATTGTTGACCAGCCTGCAGGTAGTTTACACTCATTGTTGACCGGCCTGCAGGTAGTTTACACTCATTGTTGACCGGCCTGCAGGTAGTTTACACTCATTGTTGACCGGCCTGCAGGTAGTTTACACTCATTGTTGACCAGCCTGCAGGTAGTTTACACTCATTGTTGACCGGCCTGCAGGTAGTTTACACTCATTGTTGACCAGCCTGCAGGTAGTTTACACTCATTGTTGACCGGCCTGCAGGTAGTTTACACTCATTGTTGACCGGCCTGCAGGTAGTTTACACTCATTGTTGACCGGCCTGCAGGTAGTTTACACTCATTGTTGACCGGCCTGCAGGTAGTTTACACTCATTGTTGACCAGCCTGCAGGTAGTTTACACTCATTGTTGACCACCATGCTGGTAGTTTACACTTATTGTTGACCAGCCTGCAGGTAGTTGCCAATCATTGCTCACCGCCCAGCAGGTAGTTGCCAATCATTGCTCACCGCCCAGCAGGTAGTTGCCAATCATTGCTCACCGCCCAGCAGGTAGTTGCCAATCATTGCTCACCGCCCAGCAGGTAGTTGCCAATCATTGCTCACCGCCCAGCAGGTAGTTGCCAATCATTGCTCACCGCCCAGCAGGTAGTTGCCAATCAATGCTCACCGCCCAGCAGGTAGTTGCCAATCACTGCTCACCGCCCAGCAGGTAGTTGCCAATCATTGCTCACCGCCCAGCAGGTAGTGCCAATCACTGCTCACCACCCAGCAGGTAGTTGCCAATCACTGCTCACCGCCCAGCAGGTAGTTGCCAATCATTGCTCACCACCCAGCAGGTAGTTGCCAATCATTGCTCACCGCCCAGCAGGTAGTTTCCAATCACTGCTCACCGCCCAGCAGGTAGTTTCCAATCATTGCTCACCGCCCAGCAGGTAGTTGCCAATCACTGCTCACCGCCCAGCAGGTAGTTGCCAATCATTGCTCACCGCCCAGCAGGTAGTTGCCAATCACTGCTCACCGCCCAGCAGGTAGTTGCCAATCACTGCTCACCACCCAGCAGGTAGTTGCCAATCATTACTCACCACCCAGCAGGTAGTTGCCAATCACTGCTCACCGCCCAGCAGGTAGTTGCCAATCACTGCTCACCGCCCAGCAGGTAGTTGCCAATCATTGCTCACCGCCCAGCAGGTAGTTGCCAATCACTGCTCACCGCCCAGCAGGTAGTTGCCAATCATTGCTCACCACCCAGCAGGTAGTTGCCAATCACTGCTCACCGCCCAGCAGGTAGTTGCCAATCATTGCTCACCGCCCAGCAGGTAGTTGCCAATCACTGCTCACCGCCCAGCAGGTAGTTGCCAATCACTGCTCACCGCCCAGCAGGTAGTTGCCAATCACTGCTCACCGCCCAGCAGGTAGTTGCCAATCACTGCTCACCACCCAGCAGGTAGTTGTCAATCATTGCTCACCACCCAGCAGGTAGTTGCCAATCACTGCTCACCGCCCAGCAGGTAGTTGCCAATCACTGCTCACCGCCCAGCAGGTAGTTGCCAATCACTGCTCACCGCCCAGCAGGTAGTTGCCAATCACTGCTCACCACCCAGCAGGTAGTTGCCAATCACTGCTCACCGCCCAGCAGGTAGTTGCCAATCACTGCTCACCGCCCAGCAGGTAGTTGCCAATCACTGCTCACCGCCCAGCAGGTAGTTGCCAATCACTGCTCACCGCCCAGCAGGTAGTTGCCAATCACTGCTCACCGCCCAGCAGGTAGTTGCCAATCATTGCTCACCGCCCAGCAGGTAGTTGCCAATCACTGCTCACCGCCCAGCAGGTAGTTGCCAATCACTGCTCACCGCCCAGCAGGTAGTTGCCAATCACTGCTCACCGCCCAGCAGGTAGTTGCCAATCACTGCTCACCACCCAGCAGGTAGTTGTCAATCATTGCTCACCACCCAGCAGGTAGTTGCCAATCATTGCTCACCACCCAGCAGGTAGTTGTCAATCATTGCTCACCGCCCAGCAGGTAGTTGCCAATCATTGCTCACCGCCCAGCAGGTCTTCTGCTTCCTGTACTTATTTTCATAATTGAAATTGATCAATTGATTTTGAAAATTGAAAATTTTAAGTAATTGAAAATTGATTTTTCATAATTGATCCAGTAGTTATGTCTCGGACAAACTCTACAGCTTCTCGAAATCATCTGCCAACATCAATAAGCATAATTTAAGCACCATAGTTAGGTCATTAACATAGATCATCAACAGTACAGGACCTGACACGGATCCTTGAGGAACCCCACTTGTTACCCTGTGCCATTCGCCTCTCACTGTGACTCTCTGTCTCCTGTCTGTTAGGTACTTTCCTACCAATACCAGTCGTTTATAACTAATGTCTAATTTCTGTAGTAGTTTCTTATGCAGGATTGCATCAATACCAATCATTATATATGAAATTTGCCAATGTTTCTGCCCCTTATTTTAGTCTTTATCGCTATCATTGAATTATATCATTGCTCGCTAAGCAACATATTCTTGCCCTGGAGTCATATTCTTGCCCTGGTGTCATATTCATGCCCTGGAGTCATATTCTTGCCCTGGTGTCATATTCTTGCCCTGGTGTCATATTCTTGCTCTGGTGTCATATTCTTGACCCCTGGAGTCATATTCTTGCCCTGGTGTCATATTCTTGCCCTGGAGTCATATTCTTGCCCGGGAATAATATTCTTGCCCTGGAGTCATATTCTTGCCCTGGTGTCATATTCTTGCCCTGGAGTCATATTCTTGCCCTGGAGTCATATTCTTGCCCAGGTGTCATATTCTTGCCCTGGAGTCATATTCTTGACCAGGTGTCATATTCTTGACCAGGTGTCATATTCTTGCCCTGGTGTCATATTCTTGCCCTGGTGTCATATTCTTGCCCTGGTGTCATATTCTTGCCCGTGAGTCATATTCTTGTCCTGGAGCCATATTCTTGCCCTGGTGTCATATTCTTGCCCTGGAGTCATATTCTTGCCCTGGAGTCATATTCTTGCCCTGGAGTCATATTCTTGCCCTGGAGTCATATTCTTGCCCTGGAGTCATATTCTTGCCCTGGTGTCATATTTTTGCCCTGGAGTCATATTCTTGCCCTGGAGTCATATTCTTGCCCTGGAGTCATATTCTTGCCCTGGTGTCATATTCTTGCCCTGGTGTCATATTCTTGCCCTGGTGTCATATTCTTGCCCTGGAATCATATTCTTGCCCTGGAGTCATATTCTTGCCCTGGAGTCATATTCTTGCCCTGGAGTCATATTCTTGCCCTGGAGTCATATTCTTGCCCTGGAGTCATATTCTTGCCCTGGAGTCATATTCTTGCCCTGGAGTCATATTCTTGCCCAGGTGTCATATTCTTGCCCTGGAGTCATATTCTTGCCCTGGAGTCATATTCTTGCCCTGGAGTCATATTCTTGCCCTGGAGTCATATTCTTGCCCTGGAGTCATATTCTTGCCTTGGAGTCTTATTCTTGCCCAGGTGTCATATTCTTGCCCTGGAGTCATATTCTTGCCCTGGAGTCATTCTTGCCCTGGAGTCATATTCTTGCCCTGGAGTCATATTCTTGCCCTGGTGTCATATTCTTGCCCTGGTGTCATATTCTTGCCCTGGAGTCATATTCTTGCCCTGGAGTCATATTCTTGCCCTTGAGTCATATTCTTGCCCAGGTGTCATATTCTTGCCCTGGTGTCATATTCTTGCCCTGGTGTCATATTCTTGCCCTGGTGTCATATTCTTGCCCTGGTGTCATATTCTTGCCCTGGAGTCATATTCTTGCCCTGGTGTCATATTCTTGCCCTGGTGTCATATTCTTGCCCTGGTGTCATATTCTTGCCCTGGTGTCATATTCTTGCCCTGGTGTCATATTCTTGCCCTGGTGTCATATTCTTGCCCTGGTGTCATATTCTTGCCCTGGAGTCATATTCTTCCCCTGGTGTCATATTCTTGCCCTGGTGTCATATTCTTGCCCTGGTGTCATATTCTTGCCCTGGTGTCATATTCATGACCCCTGGAGTCATATTCTTGACCCCTGGAGTCATATTCTTGACCCCTGGAGTCATATTCTTGACCCCTGGAGTCATATTCTTGACCCCTGGAGTCATATTCTTGACCCCTGGAGTCATATTCTTGACCCCTGGTGTCATATTCTTGACCCCTGGAGTCATATTCTTGACCCCTGGAGTCATATTCTTGACCCCTGGAGTCATATTCTTGACCCCCTGGTGTCATATTCGTGACCCCTGGAGTCATATTCTTGACCCCTGGAGTCATATTCTTGACCCCTGGAGTCATATTCTTGACCCCTGGAGTCATATTCTTGACCCCTGGTGTCATATTCTTGACCCCTGGAGTCATATTCTTGACCCCTGGTGTCATATTCTTGACCCCTGGAGTCATATTCTTGACCCCTGGAGTCATATTCTTGACCCCTGGAGTCATATTCTTGACCCCTGGAGTCATATTCTTGACCCCTGGAGTCATATTCTTGACCCCTGGTGTCATATTCTTGACCCCTGGTGTCATATTCTTGACCCCTGGAGTCATATTCTTGACCCCTGGAGTCATATTCTTGACCCCTGGAGTCATATTCTTGACCCCTGGTGTCATATTCTTGACCCCTGGAGTCATATTCTTGACGCCTGGAGTGATATTCTTGACCCCTGGAGTCATATTCTTGACCCCTGGAGTCATATTCTTGACCCCTGGTGTCATATTCTTGACCCCTGGAGTCATATTCTTGACCCCTGGTGTCATATTCTTGACCCCTGGAGTCATATTCTTGACCCCTGGTGTCATATTCTTGACCCCTGGAGTCATATTCTTGACCCCTGGAGTCATATTCTTGACCCCTGGAGTCATATTCTTGACCCCTGGTGTCATATTCTTGACCCCTGGTGTCATATTCTTGACCCCTGGAGTCATATTCTTGACCCCAGGTGTCATATTCTTGACCCCTGGAGTCATATTCTTGACCCCCTGGAATCAAGAAGGTGTGTGTTGTCATGCCTACTCCTCTACCGTGTTTAACTAACCTTATTCATATTATTCTTTGGACTCTCTATAAGGGATACTTGTGAGGGACACTGGTGAGTAGCGGAGTACCTCCTAGTACACTGTATCACAGACCAGTGGGACTGTATCACAGACCGGTGGGACTGTATCACAGACCGGTGGGACTGTATCACAGACCGGTGGGACTGTATCACAGACCAGTGGGACTGTATCACAGACCGGTGGGACTGTATCACAGACCGGTGGGACTGTATCACAGACCAGTGGGACTGTATCACAGACCAGTGGGACTGTATCATAGACCAGTGGGACTGTATCACAGACCGGTGGGAGTGTATCACAGACCGGTGGGACTGTATCACAGACCGGTGGGACTGTATCACAGACTAGTGGGACTGTATCACAGACCGGTGGGACTGTATCACAGACCAGTGGGACTGTATCACAGACCAGTGGGACTGTATCACACAGACCGGTGGGACTGTATCACAGACCGGTGGGACTGTATCACAGACCGGTGGGACTGTATCACAGACCAGTGGGACTGTATCACAGACCGGTGGGACTGTATCACAGACCGGTGGGACTGTATCACAGACCAGTGGGACTGTATCACAGACCAGTGGGACTGTATCACAGACCAGTGGGACTGTATCACACAGACCGGTGGGACTGTATCACAGACCGGTGGGACTGTATCACAGACCGGTGGGACTGTATCACAGACCAGTGGGACTGTATCACAGACCGGTGGGACTGTATCACAGACCGGTGGGACTGTATCACAGACCGGTGGGACTGTATCACAGACCAGTGGGACTGTATCACAGACCAGTGGGACTGTATCACAGACCGGTGAGACTGTATCACGAACAACAAATGTTCTTGTGAGCTTCCGTAGATGGTGTAGTGACACCGAGTGTATCAGAGCTCCTGGAGATGAAGAACACAAGAGCGGAGTAAGAACATCTTGCCTGACGAACTTGATTGAGCTCTCTGGTATGGTTATTAAAATTAGAGCTTAAAATGAGGGCTGGGAGGACAGTGGAGACACACATAAACTAGGTAACATCAGTATGTGAATTGTTGACAAACATATGAACGTCATTAAGAAAGCGAAATAATGATTCATCTATCATAATAATGGTAAAGTTTGACAACATTGGTTAGAATAATAATGTATTAGGCAGTATCGGACTGGAATCGACATTTTGAGACACCATAAAAAAGCTCACTGTTTTACAGTAGAGTTGTGACGAGGAACAATAGGGTTTATGCTCTGAGGACTGGTATGGGAACTGTTGATCTCACAACCCTAGACCACACTAGAGTTGTGTGGTCACAACATACAATATATATTGAGGTTAATATATAAGGGAAGATAAGATACAGAGTCCCTGTGGCTGAGTGGTCAGCGCTACGGATTTGTAGTCCTGCGGACCGGGGATTAACCCCCCGGCGGAGGCGGATACAAATGGCCAGAGTTTCTTTCACCCTGATGATTAGTTAGTAGTTAGACAGCTACTGCTTCCTGGGTGTGTGTAACAAAACGGAGGCCTGGTCGAGGACCGGGCCGCGGGGACGCTAGGGGAGGGAGGGAGGGAGGGAGGGGTCATAGGGAAGGAGAAAGGGATGGAGAGAAAGAGGAAGGGACCCGGGTACCGTCCCCCCCCCCCCCCCTATATTTTATAAAGATGGAGGAACATGAGAGATCCCAGGACAGGACCCGTTGGTCTCCACACCCATTACCGTCTCCCAGGCTGTACTTAACTCCAGCATACTAACTCTCAGTGTTCACCTTCACCACACAAACACACACCACAAGCTCCAGTATACTAACTCTCAGTGTTCACCTTCACCACACAACCACACATCACAAGCTCCAGTATACTAACTCTCAGTGTTCTCCTTCACCACACAACCACACACCACAAGCTCCAGCATACTAACTCTCAGTGTTCACCTTCACCACACAACCACACACCACAAGCTCCAGTATACTAACTCTCAGTGTTCTCCTTCACCACACAACCACACACCACAAGCTCCAGTATACTAACTCTCAGTGTTCACCTTCACCACACAACCACACATCACAAGCTCCAGTATACTAACTCTCAGTGTTCTCCTTCACCACACAACCACACATCACAAGCTCCAGTATACTAACTCTCAGTGTTCTCCTTCACCACACAACCACACACCACAAGCTCCAGTATACTAACTCTCAGTGTTCTCCTTCACCACACAACCACACACCACAAGCTCCAGTATACTAACTCTCAGTGTTCTCCTTCACCACACAACCACACACCACAAGCTCCAGTATACTAACTCTCAGTGTTCTCCTTCACCACACAACCACAAGCTCCAGTATACTAACTCTCAGTGTTCACCTTCACCACACAACCACAAGCTCCAGTATACTAACTCTCAGTGTTCTCCTTCACCACACAACCACACACCACAAGCTCCAGTATACTAACTCTCAGTGTTCTCCTTCACCACACAACCACACACCACAAGCTCCAGTATACTAACTCTCAGTGTTCTCCTTCACCACACAACCACACACCACAAGCTCCAGTATACTAACTCTCAGTGTTCACCTTCACCACACAACCACACATCACAAGCTCCAGTATACTAACTCTCAGTGTTCTCCTTCACCACACAACCACACATCACAAGCTCCAGTATACTAACTCTCAGTGTTCTCCTTCACCACACAACCACACACCACAAGCTCCAGTATACTAACTCTCAGTGTTCTCCTTCACCACACAACCACACACCACAAGCTCCAGTATACTAACTCTCAGTGTTCTCCTTCACCACACAACCACAAGCTCCAGTATACTAACTCTCAGTGTTCACCTTCACCACACAACCACACACCACAAGCTCCAGTATACTAACTCTCAGTGTTCTCCTTCACCACACAACCACACACCACAAGCTCCAGCATATTAACTCTCAGTGTTCTCCTTCACCACACAACCACACACCACAAGCTCCAGCATACTAACTCTCAGTGTTCTCCTTCACCACACAACCACACACCACAAGCTCCAGTATACTAACTCTCAGTGTTCTCCTTCACCACACAACCACACACCACAAGCTCCAGAAGCCACGACGTTTCTCTCCGTCTGAAGATTTATCCCTGCACAAGTTTTTTAAAGGAAAATCCATAAATTTACTAACATTGTCTTTAGAAGAATAATTGATCCTCCCGTATTGATCCTCCCGTATAGATCCTCCCCTATTGATCCTCCCGTATAGACCCTCCCGTATTGATCCTTCCATATTGATCCTCCCGTATTGATCCTCCCGTACAGATCCTCCCGTATTGATCCTCCCGTATTGATCCTCCCGTATAGATCCTCCCGTATTGATCCTCCCGTATAGATCCTCCCGTATTGATCCTCCCGTACAGTTCCTCCCGTATTGATCCTCCCGTACAGATCCTCCCGTATTGATCCTCCCGTATAGATCCTCCCGTATTGATCCTCCCGTATTGATCCTCCCGTATAGATCCTCCCGTATTGATCCTCCCGTATTGATCCTCCCGTATTGATCCTCCTGTATAGATCCTCCCGTATAGATCCTCCCGTATAGATCCTCCCGTATAGATCCTCCCGTATAGATCCTCCCGTATTGATCCTCCCGTATTGATCCTCCCATATTGATCCTCCCGTATTGATCCTCTCGTATTGATCCTCCTGTATAGATCCTCCCGTATTGATCCTCCCGTATTGATCCTCCCGTATAGATCCTCCCGTATAGATCCTCCCGTATAGATCCTCCCGTATTGATCCTCCTGTATAGATCCTCCCGTATAGATCCTCCCGTATTGATCCTCCCGTATTGATCCTCCCGTATAGATCCTCCCGTATAGATCCTCCCGTATAGATCCTCCCGTATAGATCCTCTCGTATAGATCCTCCCGTATAGATCCTCCCGTATTGATCCTCCCGTATTGATCCTCCCATATTGATCCTCCCGTATAGATCCTCTCGTATAGATCCTCCCGTATTGATCCTCCCGTACAGTTCCTCCCGTATTGATCCTCCCGTACAGATCCTCCCGTATTGATCCTCCCGTATAGATCCTCCCGTATAGATCCTCCCGTATTGATCCTCCTGTATAGATCCTCCCGTATAGATCCTCCCGTATTGATCCTCCCGTATTGATCCTCCCGTATAGATCCTCCCGTATAGATCCTCCCGTATAGATCCTCTCGTATAGATCCTCCCGTATAGATCCTCCCGTATTGATCCTCCCGTATTGATCCTCCCGTATTGATCCTCCCGTATAGATCCTCTCGTATAGATCCTCCCGTATTGATCCTCCCGTACAGTTCCTCCCGTATTGATCCTCCCGTACAGATCCTCCCGTATTGATCCTCCCGTATAGATCCTCCCGTATAGATCCTCCCGTATTGATCCTCCTGTATAGATCCTCCCGTATAGATCCTCCCGTATTGATCCTCCCGTATTGATCCTCCTGTATAGATCCTCCCGTATAGATCCTCTCGTATAGATCCTCCCGTATAGATCCTCCCGTATAGATCCTCCCGTATAGATCCTCCCGTATAGATCCTCTCGTACAGATCCTCCTGTATTGATCCTCCCGTATTGATCCTCCCGTACAGATCCTCCTGTATTGATCCTCTCGTATAGATCCTCCCGTATTGATCCTCCCGTATTGATCCTCCCGTATTGATCCTCTCGTATAGATCCTCCCGTATTGATCCTCCCGTATTGATCCTCCCGTATTGATCCTCCCGTACAGATCCTCCCGTATTGATCCTCCCGTACAGATCCTCCCGTATTGATCCTCCCGTATTGATCCTCCCGTATTGATCCTCCCGTATTGATCCTCTCGTATAGATCCTCTCGTATAGATCCTCCCGTATTGATCCTCCCGTATTGATCCTCCCGTATTGATCCTCCCGTATTGATCCTCCCGTATTGATCCTCCCGTATTGATCCTCCCGTATTGATCCTCTCGTATAAATCCTCTCGTATAGATCCTCCCGTATTGATCCTCCCGTATTGATCCTCCCGTATTGATCCTCCCGTATTGATCCTCCCGTATTGATCCTCCCATATTGATCCTCCCGTATTGATCCTCTCGTATTGATCCTCCCGTATTGATCCTCCCATATTGATCCTCCCATATTGATCCTCCCGTATTGATCCTCCCATATTGATCCTCCCGTATTGATCCTCTCGTATTGATCCTCCCGTATTGATCCTCCCATATTGTTCCTCCCGTATTGATCCTCCCATATTGATCCTCCCGTATTGATCCTCTCGTATTGATCCTCCCGTATTGATCCTCCCATATTGATCCTCCCGTATTGATCCTCCCGTATTGATCCTCCCGTATTGATCCTCCCATATTGATCCTCCCGTATTGATCCTCTCGTATTGATCCTCCCATATTGATCCTCCCGTATTGATCCTCCCGTATTGATCCTCCCGTATTGATCCTCCCGTATTGATCCTCCCGTATAGATCCTCCCGTATTGATCCTCCCGTATTGATCCTCCCGTATTGATCCCCCGGCATGGAAATGATTAATCTGATTGACTATTTAAATGAAAATAAAGGACTATTTTCAGGTCCGAAAGCAGTCTAAGAGCACTGACTTGGGTGTGTCGTTGCTGTCAGAGTTCCAGCTGCGTCCCTGATAACCTCTGGATAACCTCTGGATAACCTCTGGATAACCTCTGGATAACCTCTGGATAACCATGGATGACTTCTTCTAAAGTCATTGCAGATTAGCAGACATACTTTTCCCCTTCTTTAAATCCTTTCAAAAACGCTTCCTAGATAACCTTTATTAGGGAACTGACTGGTCTTCCCATGCGGCTGGACTTTGATTCTGAACACTACATTTGGTCCAAGTTCGCTTCAAAATCTAAATCTTCATTTGAATTTGAATCGGATAATACTGATTTAGCAATGCTTCTAGCTTCATCTAGTTGTTCAGGTGTTGCAGGTGTTGCGGGTGTTGCAGGAGTTGCAGGTGTTGCAGGAGTTGCAGGTGGTGCAGGTGGTGCAGGTGTTGCAGGTGTTGCAGGAGTTGCAGGTGTTGCAGGTGGTGCAGGTGTTGCAGGTGGTGCAGGTGTTGCGGGTGTTGCAGGTGTTGCAAGAGTTGCAGGTGTTGCAGGTGTTACAGGTGTTGCAGGTGGTGCAGGTGTTGCAGGAGTTGCAGGTGGTGCAGGTGGTGCAGGTGTTGCAGGAGTTGCAGGTGTTGCAGGTGGTGCAGGTGTTGCAGGTGTTGTAGGAGTTGCAGGTGGTGCAGGTGGTGCAGGTGGTGCAGGTGGTGCAGGACTTGCAGGAGTTGCAGGTGTTGCAGGTGGTGCAGGTGGTGCAGGTGTTGCAGGAGGTGCAGGTGTTGCAGGTGTTGCAGGTGTTGCAGGAGTTGCAGGTGTTGCAGGTGTTGCAGGTGTTGCAGGTGGTGCAGGTGTTGCAGGAGGTGCAGGTGTTGCAGGTGGTGCAGGTGTTGCAGGAGTTGCAGGTGTTGCAGGTGGTGCAGGTGTTGCAGGTGGTGCAGGTGTTGCGGGTGTTGCAGGTGTTGCAAGAGTTGCAGGTGTTGCAGGTGTTACAGGTGTTGCAGGTGGTGCAGGTGTTGCAGGAGTTGCAGGTGGTGCAGGTGGTGCAGGTGTTGCAGGAGTTGCAGGTGTTGCAGGTGGTGCAGGTGTTGCAGGTGTTGTAGGAGTTGCAGGTGGTGCAGGTGGTGCAGGTGGTGCAGGTGGTGCAGGACTTGCAGGAGTTGCAGGTGTTGCAGGAGTTGCAGGTGTTGCAGGTGGTGCAGGTGGTGCAGGTGTTGCAGGTGTTGCAGGTGTTGCAGGAGTTGCAAGTGGTGTTTGGAACGAGTAGATACGAACTGCTACTTCACAGTGCCATTTTCCTGCAGAAAGTTGGTCATTACTCAGTAAAATACGGATCAATGGATCAATGTAAATAGCTGATAAGAGTATTTGATTATCCAGCAAGAGACCTTCTCATTACTCCATTGAAGATCTAATACTATCAGCAATTAGTCCACTTTTGTTCAGCCTATAAATCAACCTCTTCCACTCCATCAAAAATTGACCAGGTGTTAAATCCTCAGATTGTAGCTTCTTTGTGACAGTTTAAGTCTTGGAAGGTCTAGACTTTACTCACTTTCTCAATTGTGCTCAACATACTTGAAACATTTCTTCTTATCAAGTGATACAAAAAGGAGCAAAGAACTTGCTCCATTTTCATTCCATAATATGTTAAAGCATCTTCCACTAGGTTCTTGAGGCACTCGTTGCTGTGATGTGCTTGTGAGTGCCTTCACCCCCAATGTCAACGTTATCATTGTACATTAATATAACGATAATTGACTCTGAGACGTATGCGTGCATCCTCTTTATCAAGATATAACGTTCTTACAGACTTTTTCTAAGTTTTTCTTTATTATATTTGGTTTAGTTACTTATCAGTCTCCTTATAATTTTTCTTTGGGTCGTGCTTATAGCTGGCCCTAAGACCTTGGGTCGTGCCTGTAGGTGGCCCTAAGACCTTGGGTAGTGCCTGTAGGTGATCCTAAGACCTTGGGTCGTGCCGGTAGGTGGTCCTAAGACCTTGGGTCGTACCTGTAGGTGGCCCTAAGACCTTGGGTAGTGCCTCCAGGTGATCCTAAGACCTTGGGTCGTGCCTGTAGGTGATCCTAAGATCTTGGGTCGTGCCTGTAGGTGGCCCTAAGACCTTGGGTAGTGCCTGTAGGTGATCCTAAGACCTTGGGTCGTGCCTGTAGGTGGTCCTAAGACCTTGGGTCGTGCCTGTAGGTGGCCCTAAGACCTTGGGTAGTGCCTGTTGGTGATCCTAAGACCTTGGGTCGTGCCTGTAGGTGGCTCTAAGACCTTGGGTCGTGCCTGTAGGTGGCCCTAAGACCTTGGGTCGTGCCTGTAGTTGGCCCTAAGACCTTGGGTCGTGCCTGTAGGTGGCCCTAAGACCTTGGGTAGTGCCTGTAGGTGATCCTAAGACCTTGGGTCGTGCCTGTAGGTGGCTCTAAGACCTTGGCCCTAAGACCTTAGGGTCGTGCTTGTAGGTGGCCCTAAGACCTTGGGTCGTGCCTGTAGGTGGCCCTAAGACCTTGGGTCGTGTCTGTAGGTGGCCCTAAGACCTTGGGTCGTGTCTGTAGGTGGCCCTAAGACCTTGGGTCGTGCCTGTAGGTGGCCGTAAGACCTTGGGTCGTGCCTGTAGGTGGCAGTCAGACGTTGGGTCGTGCCTGTAGGTGGCAGTCAGACGTTGGGTCGTGTCTGTAGGTGGCAGTCAGACCTGGGGTCGTGCCTGTAGTTGGCCGTCAGACCTTGGGTCGTGCCTGTAGGTGGCAGTCAGACGTTGGGTCGTGTCTGTAGATGGCAGTCAGACCTTGGGTCGTGCCTGTAGGTGGCAGTCAGACGTTGGGTCGTGTCTGTAGGTGGCAGTCAGACCTGGGGTCGTGCCTGTAGTTGGCCGTCAAACCTGGGGTCGTGCCTGTAAGTGGCAGTCAGACCTTGGGTCGTGCCTGTAGGTGGCCCTAAGACCTTGGGTCGTGCCTGTAGGTGGCCTTAAGACCTTGGGCCGTGCCTGTAGGTGGCCTTAAGACCTTGGGTCGTGCCTGTAGGTGGCCGTCAGACGTTGGGTCGTGCCTGTAGGTGGCAGTTAGACCCGGGGTCGTGCCTGTGGGTGGCAGTTAGACCTGGGGTCGTGCCTGTAGGTGGCCGTCAGACCTGGGGTCGTGCCTGTAAGTGGCCGTCAGACCTGGGGTCGTGCTTGTAAGTGGCCGTCAGACCTGGGGTCGTGCCTGTAGGTGGCCGTCAGACCTGGGGTCGTGCCTGTAGGTGGCCGTCAGACCTTGGGTCGTGCCTGTAGGTGGCCGTCAGACCTGGGGTCGTGCCTGTAGGTGCCTGTCAGACCTGGGGTCGTGAATGTAGGTGGCCGTCAGACCTGGGGTCGTGCCTGTAGGTGGCCGTCAGACCTTGGGTCGTGCCAGTAGGTGGCCGTCAGACCTGGGGTCGTGCCTGTAGGTGGCAGTCAGACCTGGGGTCGTCCAGTACTACACCAGTGGAGGTAATATTCGCAACTTTCGCTGAGTTCAAGAGTTGAGGAGAATATCTTGAGCAGTTAAGGTGTATAAGCTCATTCTGAAGGAGAACTTTATTCCCCAATAATACAATACTCTAACACTTGCTGCATTAATAAAGAAAATACATAACCAAAGGATTTTCCGAGTGTTTGGGAGGTATTAAGTGACACAGTGGTGTCCTCCCCACCTGAGCCAGGTATTAGTGTGGCTGACGCAGCCATAATGCAAGGTAAACAAGCGAGCCTCAGGAGGGAGCCGCACTTGCTGAAGGACCAAGAGAAACTGCTATTTTTGTCTGGCAACTTCATGGGGGGAAAACCCAAGGTGTATTTTTTGGTTTTATTTTAAATAATTATTTTTATCTCTGAAGTTTAACTTACTAGTTTTCCATGGAACATGATACATATATTGGTTAACAATAGCCATGTATCAGATGTGAAGTTGAGGGGAGGGGATATGTGATGTATTTGTGTCCAATCGTTTCCTACCCCAGGGCACTAACCCGGCCGCTACCATTCAACATGCGTGTAGTTAGTGCGGCTCCTCAACACCTTGGTCAGAACACACCATACTGTAGCACAGTTGGCCTTCAGTAAACTGGCCGAGCGACGCACCTTTATGGACAAGCTCCACCCAAATGGTGTAGAAGTGTAGGAAATCCTCGTGGTTAGTGAGTTAGGTCTTTATGTAGAGTTATCTACTCTATAATAGATAACTAGGGTGTCTCACGCCCTCACAGCTTGGTTACTAGAGAGGATACCTTACCAAGCCTTACCTAAGCTTTCCTAGTCTTACCTTCCCTTACCTACTCTTACCTTGCCTACCTAGTCTTACCTTGCCTTACCTAGTCTTACCTTGCCTTACCTAGCTTTACCTTACCTTGTCTTACCTTGCCTTACCTTGCCATGATTAGGGGATTTAGTGTCCCCACGGCCCGGTCCTCGACCAGACTTCCTGGTTGCTGGACTGGTCAACCAGGTTGTTGGAGGCGGCTGCTCGCAGCCTGACATGGATCACAGTCTGGTTAATCGGGGTATCCTTTGGAGGTGTTTATGCTTCCCTTGGAACTCCAACAGTTTCATTTGTAAGAATTACTTACTTTTTGTACTTCTGCTTAGAAAGTAATTCTTACTTATTGAAAAAATTATTTGTGATTCATGAGTACAAGGGGAATCAATCGTGAATGATTTGCCACAGGTTGCATCTGGTTACTTTTTGAGAACTTCATTAATTATTATTGAAGCTGGTTTAATGTATTCAGAGACTCGTCCTATTTTGTCTGTATGGAGTAATGACTGTCTGCGTCTTTGGGTACTTTGTTAAGATTGTTCCTGTACATTTTGTGTCTCGCTTCAGAAGAGTAGTCACTGGTAGACCAACCTCAAAGGTAACAATACTGAGGTATGTATCGTTATGTTGGTTTCAGGCTGATGGTACCTGAGGGTTATGTAGGGTAACTGAAGGTTATGTAGGGTACCTGAGGGTTATGTAGGGTACCTGGGGTTATGTAGGGTTATGTAGGGTACCTGAGGGTTATGTAGGGTAACTGAAGGTTATGTAGGGTACCTGAGGGTTATGTAGGGTACCTGAGGGTTATGTAGGGTAACTGAAGGTTATGTAGGGTACCTGAGGGTTATGTAGGGTACCTGAGGGTTATGTAGGGTAACTGAAGGTTATGTAGGGTACCTGAGGGTCATGTAGGGTACCTGAGGGTTATGTAGGGTACCTGAGGGTTATGTAAGGTACCTGAGGGTTATGTAAGGTACCTGAGGGTTATGTAGGGTTATGTAGGGTACCTGAGGGTTATGTAAGGTACCTGAGGGTTATGTAAGGTACCTGAGGGTTATGAAGGGTACCTGAGGGTTATGTAGGGTACCTGAGGGTTATGTAGGGTACCTGAGGGTTATGAAGGGTACCTGAGGGTTATGTAGGGTACCTGAGGGTTATGTAGGGTACCTGAGGGTTATGAAGGGTACCTGAGGGTTATGTAGAGTACCTGAAGGTTATGTAGGGTACCTGAGGGTTATGTAGGGTACCTGAGGGTTATGTGGGGTACCTGAGGGTTATGTAGGGTACCTGAGGGTTATGTAGGGTACCTGAGGGTTATGTGGGGTACCTGAGGGTTATGTAGGGTACCTGAGGGTTATATAGGGTACCTGAGGGTTATGTAGGGTACCTGAGGGTTATGTAGGGTACCTGAGGGTTACGTAAGCTACCTGAGGGTTATCTAGGGTACCTGAGGGTTATGTAGGGTTATGTAGGGTACCTGAGGGTTATATAGGGTTATGTAGGGTACCTGAGGGTTATGTAGGGTACCTGAGGGTTATGTAGAGTACCTGATGGTTATGTAGGATTATGTAGGGTACCTGATGGTTATGCAGGGTACCTGAGGGTTATGTAGGATTATGTAGGGTACCTGATGGTTATGCAGGGTACCTGAGGGTTATGTAGGATTATGTAGGGTACCTGAGGGTTATGTAGGGTAACTGTGCCTACATGACACCATCTAAGTCTCCTATGTAGTACAGTATCACCCTATTATGCACGACCAATGTAAGTCTCTGGTCCACCATACTGTGCACTGACCATGTAAGTCTCTGGTCCATCATCCTGTGCATTACCCATGTAAGTATCTGGTCCATCATCCTGTGCATTACCCATGTAAGTCTCTGGTCCATCATTCTGTGCATTACCCATGTAAGTCTTTGGTCCATCATTCTGTGCCCTGACCATGTAAGTCTCTGGTCCATCATTCTGTGCACTGACCATGTAAGTCTCTGGTCCATCATTCTGTGCATTACCCATGTCTCTGGTCCATCATTCTGTGCATTACCCATGTCTCTGGTCCATCATTCTGTGCATTACCCATGTAAGTATCTGGTCCATCATTCTGTGCATTACCCATGTAAGTCTCTGGTCCATCATTCTGTGTATTACCCATGTAAGTCTCTGGTCCATCATTCTGTGTATTACCCATGTCTCTGGTCCATCATTCTGTGCATTACCCATGTCTCTGGTCCATCATTCTGTGCATTACCCATGTAAGTCTTTGGTCCATCATTCTGTGCATTACCCATGTAAGTCTTTGGTCCATCATTCTGTGCATTGCCCATGTAAGTATCTGGTCCATCATTCTGTGCATTACCCATGTCTCTGGTCCATCATTCTGTGCATTACCCATGTAAGTCTCTGGTCCATCATTCTGTGCATTGTCCATGTAAGTCTCTGGTCCATCATTCTGTGCATTGTCCATGTAAGTCTCTGGTCCATCATTCTGTGCATTGCCCATGTAAGTCTCTGGTCCATCATTCTGTGCATTGCCCATGTAAGTGTCTGGTCCATCATTCTGTGTATTACCCATGTAAGTGTCTGGTCCATCATTCTGTGTATTACCCATGTAAGTCTCTGGTCCTGTAACATATCAAAGTACTTCATCTCGCCCAGGATTGTCTGGTGTCCAGTAGTACACTCCAATATATACTTCACAAACGAGTGATTTTTTTTAGAAATTAAGTCACTCATTCATGAAACAGCTTAATTAAGCTCTTATTTGTAGGTATTCATGTATCACTTGCAGCTCAAACGTTGCCAGAAATATCAGCGTGACATAAAACGCAACTTACAGTCTAGAAGGTCTTCAGGATATTACATCCCGTGGGCTGGGAGAGACACGTTACTCGGAACTGCATATTGGCTTCATTTAGGAAGCATCTGTCACAAACAGACGGATTGTTAAAGCACTTAAACCCGGTCGTAATGAGATCTATGTTACATGAGCTGTGTGTTGAAGAGAGTCATCCAACTGCTGTTCTGAGGCCCCGCCGGGCCGCTCCTACGGGAACACCTTTCACTCCAGCCAACAATTGGTCTCGTGTATATTTTCCTGAAGTTTCCAGCAGTAAAAGCACTACTGTCATGAAGTGTATAGGAGAGAAATATTCCACTTCTCTTATCGATTGGTTTACATGTTCCTCGGAGTCCAGTGTTATTCCAGCTCAATGCCTGGAAAAGAAGCTTATCTACTCGTGTCCGAACACCGTCTTGCTGATCTTTGCTCCAGTGAGGGAAGACAGGGAATTACAGGGGAAAGCACCAAGCCCATAGGACAATATAGCAGTGGGAAGGGGTCAGCATAAGAATTTGGGATGGGACGGGGGGGGGGGGAAGAATGGTGCCCAACCACTTGGACGGTCGGGGATTGAACGCCGACCTGCATGAAGCGAGACCGTCCAGCCCAAGTGGTTGGATCTTTGCGTTAGTGAGCCCTCTGTCATAAGAATCACAACTGGAGGTGATCATTACGATGACTGTCATTGACAACAACTCCTTGAGGATCACAGTTATGTCCGCCAGCTTGGTATATAGCTTAGTTTTATTTACAAAGAGTTGCCAATTACGTTGTATAATTGCACAATAAACACCAAATCTATTGGCGATAATTATTGAATGCATATAATTTATCCCTTCCCAAGTATAGTTGCACATCTACCACGCGGAGAGAAGATTTAATATATAATACATGAGTAGATATAACATCAGTAGACATGGCAAAAGTAGATAATGCATCAGTAGACAATGCGTGAAAATAATGCTGAGAATGAAGGTATGAGGCAGCCCCCTCCACAAGACGTCTTCCCCCCACCTTCCCTGGGCAAGGGGAGAGAGCAAGCAGCCCCAGGAGGGAGGCATAATGCCTTCCAACCTAAAATTGTTTCGTGAAGGCAGATACAAACTGGAGGGAATTTACTTAACTGAAGGTGAAGTTCCTGGCGACTCTCACACAACCATTGTAGTATTGCCTCTGTGAATCATCCTAACTCCTCTCCCTGAAACCCATCTGGAAAATGGTATTGCTTTGTTGCGAGCACTATATTGGTAGTTCTTGTTGGAGATGTTTTTGGTAGTTCTTGTTGTTGTGGGAGATGTTTTTGGTAGTTCTTGTTGTTGTGGGAGATGTTTTTGGTAGTTCTTGTTGATGTAGATGTTTTTGGTAGTTCTTGTTGATTGAGATGTTTTTGGTAGTTCTTGTTGGTGTGGGAGATGTTTTTGGTAGTTCTTGTTGTTGATGGAGATGTTTTTGGTAGGTCTTGTTGATGTGGGAGATGTTTTTGGTAGTTCTTGTTGATTGAGATGTTTTTGGTAGTTCTTGTTGTTGTGGGAGATGTTTTTGGTAGTTCTTGTTGGTGTGGGAGATGTTTTTGGTAGTTCTTGTTGATGTAGATGTTTTTGGTAGTTCTTGTTGTTGTGGGAGATGTTTTTGGTAGTTCTTGTTGTTGTGGGAGATGTTTTTGGTAGTTCTTGTTGTTGATGGAGATGTTTTTGGTAGTTCTTGTTGATGAAGATGTTTTTGGTAGTTCTCGTTGATGGTGATGTTTTTGGTAGTTCTTGTTGATGTGGGAGATGTTTTTGATAGTTCTTATTGTTGTGGGAGATGTTTTTGGTAGTTCTTATTGTTGTGGGAGATGTTTTTGGTAGTTCTTGTTGTTGTGGGAGATGTTTTTGGTAGTTCTTGTTGTTGTGGGAGATGTTTTTGGTAGTTCTTGTTGTCGTGGCAGATGTTTTTGGTAGTTCTTGTTGTTGTGGGAGATGTTTTTGGTAGTTCTTGTTGTCGTGGCAGATGTTTTTTAGTAGTTCTTGTTGTTACAGATGTTTTTGCTAGTGTTTTTTGTTGCGGGAGATGTTATGGAAGTTCATATATTGGTGTGGGTGATGTTTTGTACTTGTTGTTGATGTTTGGGTAGTTTTATCCGACGGCGATGTTTTGGTAGATCTTGCTATATGTGATGTATTTCTCGTTCACGTATTTGACGCATTTGGTTTTGTAAAGGGGAGGATAATATATCAAGTTTTTCAATATCATTTTCATGTCATATTCCAAGGGTGTCTTGCGGTTCTCTGTTGAGCTTCGGCCGTTGTGTAAATTACTTACAGTACATTGGTTGCCTAACAATCGTTCCTGTTCTAGATCTAGAGTCCACAGAGGTGATTGTGTCCACAAAGGTAATTGTGGTCTCTAAATCGAGTCCACAATTACCTGTACCTGTCTGTGAGTCCACATTGTACTACAGTAATGTCTCACAGACGTACAGAAAGACAGAAAAGTTCTTCAGTGTCCATCACTGATATACAGAAAGACTCTATAGCTCTACTATAGTGTTTCTCACAGATAGACGGGTATCCTGGGTTTCATGATGTATCTGTTAGTATTGCTAATGGTTTATAAGGGTAAAGTAATCGGTATAAAGTAATTCGTGTGTACTAACTGAGTGAGTACACAAACTCAAAAAAATTTACTTATCTGTACGAAAGTTGTTTAGGTATAATCTGACCAAGAGAGAAATATTCGATCACGCAAGGAAAGGATTCCTATCAAGCGCTGGTTTGTGTAACACAAGAGTGTTTGTGTAACAAGTGTTTGTGTAACACAAGAGTATTTGTGTAACACAAGAGTGTTTGTGTAACACAAGAGTGTTTGTGTAACACAAGAGTGTTTGTGTAACACAAGAGTGTTTGTGTAACACAAGAGTGTTTGTGTAACACAAGAGTGCTTGTGTAACACAAGTGTTTGTGTAACACAAGAGTGTTTGTGTAACACAAGAGTGTTTGTGTAACACAAGAGTGTTTGTGTAACACAAGAGTGTTTGTGTAACACAAGAGTGTTTGTGTAACACAAGTGTTTGTGTAACATAAGAGTGTTTAACATAAGAGTGTTTGTGTAACATAAGAGTGTTTGTGTAATACAAGTGTTTGTGTAACATAAGAGTGTTTGTGTAACATAAGAGTGTTTGTGTAATACAAGTGTTTGTGTAACATAAGAGTGTTTGTGTAACATAGGAGTGTTTGTGTAACATAAGAGTGTTTGTGTAACATAAGAGTGTTTGTGTAACACAAGAGTGTTTGTGTAACATAAGAGTGTTTGTGCAACACAAGTGTTTGTGAAACATAAGAGTGTGTAACACAAGTGTTTGTGTAACATAAGAGTGTTTGTGTAACATAAGAGTGTTTAACATAAGAGTGTTTGTGTAACATAAGAGTGTTTGTGTAACACAAGTGTTTGTGTAACATAAGAGTGTTTGTGTAACATAAGAGTGTTTGTGTAACATAAGAGTGTTTGTGTAACATAAGAGTGTTTGTGTAACACATTAGTGTTTGTGTAACATAAGAGTGTTTGTGTAACATAAGAGTGTTTGTGTAACACAAGTGTTTGTGTAACATAAGAGTGTTTGTGTAACACAAGTGTTTGTGTAACATAAGAGTGTTTGTGTAACACAAGTGTTTGTGTAACATAAGAGTGTTTGTGTAACACAAGTGTTTGTGTAACATAAGAGTGTTTGTGTAACATAAGAGTGTTTGTGTAACATAAGAGTGTTTGTGTAACATAAGAGTGTTTGTGTAACATAAGAGTGTTTGTGTAACATAAGAGTGTTTGTGTAACACAAGTGTTTGTGTAACATAAGATTGTTTGTGTAACATAAGAGTGTTTGTGTAACATAAGAGTGTTTGTGTAACATAAGAGTGTTTGTGTAACATAAGAGTGTTTGTGTAACACAAGTGTTTGTGTAACATAAGAGTGTTTGTGTAACACAAGTGTTTGTGTAACATAAGAGTGTTTGTGTAACATAAGAGTGTTTGTGTAACATAAGAGTGTTTGTGTAACATAAGAGTGTTTGTGTAACACAAGTGTTTGTGTAACATAAGAGTGTTTGTGTAACATAAGAGTGTTTGTGTAACATAAGAGTGTTTGTGTAACATAAGAGTGTTTGTGTAACACAAGTGTTTGTGTAACATAAGAGTGTTTGTGTAACATAAGAGTGTTTGTGTAACATAAGAGTGTTTGTGTAACATAAGAGTGTTTGTGTAACACAAGTGTTTGTGTAACACAAGTGTTTGTGTAACATAAGAGTGTTTGTGTAACATAAGAGTGTTTGTGTAACATAAGTGTGTTTGTGTAACATAAGAGTGTTTGTGTAACATAAGAGTGTTTGTGTAACATAAGAGTGTTTGTGTAACATAAGAGTGTTTGTGTAACATAAGAGTGTTTGTGTAATACAAGTGTTTGTGTAACATAAGAGTGTTTGTGTAACATAAGAGTGTTTGTGTAACATAAGAGTGTTTGTGTAACATAAGAGTGTTTGTGTAACACAAGTGTTTGTGTAACATAAGAGTGTTTGTGTAACATAAGAGTGTTTGTGTAACATAAGAGTGTTTGTGTAACATAAGTGTGTTTGTGTAACATATGAGTGTTTGTGTAACATAAGAGTGTTTGTGTAACATAAGAGTGTTTGTGTAACATAAGAGTGTTTGTGTAACATAAGAGTGTTTGTGTAACATAAGAGTGTTTGTGTAACACAAGAGTGTTTGTGTAACACAAGAGTGTTTGTGTAACACAAGAGTGTTTGTGCAACACAAGTGTTTGTGTAACATAAGAGTGTTTGTGTAACACAAGTGTTTGTGTAACATAAGAGTGTTTGTGTAACATAAGAGTGTTTGTGTAACACAAGTGTTTGTGTAACATAAGAGTGTTTGTGTAACATAAAAGTGTTTGTGTAACATAAGAGTGTTTGTGTAACATAAAAGTGTTTGTGTAACATAAGAGTGTTTGTGTAACACAAGAGTGTTTGTGTAACACAAGTGTTTGTGTAACATAAGAGTGTTTGTGTAACATAAGAGTGTTTGTGTAACACAAGAGTGTTTGTGTAACATAAGAGTGTTTGTGTAACATAAGAGTGTTTGTGTAACATAAGAGTGTTTGTGTAACATAAGAGTGTTTGTGTAACACAAGTGTTTGTGTAACACAAGTGTTTGTGTAACATAAGAGTGTTTGTGTAACACAAGTGTTTGTGTAACATAAGAGTGTTTGTGTAACATAAAAGTGTTTGTGTAATATAAGAGTGTTTGTGTAACATAAGAGTGTTTGTGTAACACAAGTGTTTGTGTAACATAAGAGTGTTTGTGTAACATAAGAGTGTTTGTGTAACATAAGAGTGTTTGTGTAACATAAGAGTGTTTGTGTAACATAAGAGTGTTTGTGTAACACAAGTGTTTGTGTAACATAAGAGTGTTTGTGTAACATAAGAGTGTTTGTGTAACATAAGAGTGTTTGTGTAACATAAGAGTGTTTGTGTAACATAAGAGTGTTTGTGTAACACAAGTGTTTGTGTAACACAAGTGTTTGTGTAACACAAGAGTGTTTGTGTAACATAAGAGTGTTTGTGTAACACAAGTGTTTGTGTAACATAAGAGTGTTTGTGTAACATAAAAGTGTTTGTGTAACATAAGAGTGTTTGTGTAACATAAGAGTGTTTGTGTAACATAAGAGTGTTTGTGTAACACAAGAGTGTTTGTGTAACACAAGTGTTTGTGTAACATAAGAGTGTTTGTGTAACATAAGAGTGTTTGTGTAACACAAGAGTGTTTGTGTAACATAAGAGTGTTTGTGTAACACAAGAGTGTTTGTGTAACATAAGAGTGTTTGTGTAACATAAGAGTGTTTGTGTAACATAAGAGTGTTTGTGTAACACAAGTGTTTGTGTAACACAAGTGTTTGTGTAACATAAGAGTGTTTGTGTAACACAAGTGTTTGTGTAACATAAGAGTGTTTGTGTAACATAAAAGTGTTTGTGTAATATAAGAGTGTTTGTGTAACACAAGTGTTTGTGTAACATAAGAGTGTTTGTGTAACACAAGTGTTTGTGTAACACAAGTGTTTGTGTAACACAAGTGTTTGTGTAACATAAGAGTGTTTGTGTAACACAAGTGTTTGTGTAACATAAGAGTGTTTGTGTAACATAAGAGTGTTTGTGTAACATAAGAGTGTTTGTGTAACACAAGTGTTTGTGTAACATAAGAGTGTTTGTGTAACATAAGAGTGTTTGTGTAACATAAGAGTGTTTGTGTAACATAAGAGTGTTTGTGTAACACAAGTGTTTGTGTAACACAAGTGTTTGTGTAACATAAGAGTGTTTGTGTAACATAAGAGGGTTTGTGTAACATAGGAGGGTTTGTGTAACACAAGTGTTTGTGTAACATAAGAGTGTTTGTGTAACATAAGAGTGTTTGTGTAACATAAGAGTGTTTGTGTAACATAAGAGTGTTTGTGTAACATAAGAGTGTTTGTGTAACATAAGAGTGTTTGTGTAACACAAGTGTTTGTGTAACACAAGTGTTTGTGTAACACAAGTGTTTGTGTAACACAAGAGTGTTTGTGTAACATATGAGTGTTTGTGTAACACAAGAGTGTTTGTGTAACATTAGAGTGTTTGTGTAACATTAGATAGTGACCAGTATTTCAAGGGATGAACGTCATTTTCCTTAAGTCTGTCATAAGTACAAAGTAAACACGATGGACAACGTTATCTTGAGGTTACAAAAATCATCTCCCGAGATGATTTCGGGGCTTAGCGTCTCCGCGGCCCGGTCCTCGACCAGGCCTTCGTTTTGTTACACCCCCCTCCCCCAGGAATCAGCTCGTAGCAGCTGTCTAACTCCCAGATACCTATTTACTGCTAGGTATCAGGGACATCAGGGTGAAAGAAACATTTTGCCCATTTGTCTCCGCCTCCACCAGGGATCGAACCCAGAACCTCAGGACTACGAATCCGAAGCGTTGTCCACCCAGCTGTGGAAAGATACATAGATACATACGTCTGTCAAAGATACAATATAAATACAAAAGGAGTAAGTGAGCATTGACCACAAGTAATTCAGCTGTATCATAGCATGTGATAACTGTGAAAGAAAACACTGTTAGGATTCCAGAGTCATACAATATTTTAGGATCAATTGAGAATTTATTTGTGAAAGTTAGATTGGATGGACTTGAACTTGAAAGATGGATTAACCCTTGGAACGTTCCGTAAATCTTGGGTTAGGTAACATAACAACGTTACTTGTGAATGTGGTGTTGCTTTTCAATAAGACAAATAAATTATTTACGTCTAACTGTCCATCAAACATTTATCACACGAAAATATTTTGAATCTAAAATTATAAAAAACTATTCGTGTACATCATGAAAAATATGTATTCAGATTTATACTTATCACAATAAGGCTTTGCTAAGAGCCACACATGTTTAATATATATGGACTCGTTCTGTTCTGGCACATTTGAGTGAGGTGAGAGTGGAAAGGATTGTCATGCTATTTATTTTGGCCCGTCCGTCCTCCTAAGGTTTCCCAACTTCAAGGAAACAATTTAAAGGGTCCTCTCCTAACCTACCAGAGGACCCAAAACAGAAAACGGGATACTACGTCACTTTCGCCAGCCGCTTCCATTATTTAGTATGACAATTTTTGACCTTATGTATTACATACGATCTAAATGCGACGTTCTTTGCAAGAGGACAGGTTGCCTTGACTGTAGCAAAGCTTCCCAGACTCTGCTTCATGGGAGACTGCTTCAAATGTGAATTATGTCCGAGTGGGACACACTTGTAAGTGGAGTGCCCCAAGGCAGTGTTCTCGGACCTCTGCTGTTTTATATATCCATCCAATATATATATTGGATGGATATATATATATATATATATATATATATATATATATATATATATATATATATATATATATATATATATATATATGTTGTTGAATATGACCGAAAAGGTAAGATTAATAATTCTAACACGAATCTTCTCAATATTTCTTATGTTTTTCTTCACTGTCGGTGGTAATAAAAATTTCAGAGAATTGTTATTTTTATTACCACCGACCGTGAAGAAAAACATAAGAAATGTTGAGAAGATTCGTGTTAGAATTATTAATCTTACCTTTCGGTCATATTCAACAACATATGTTTACAAGAAAGACTGCTACCAAAATATATTATATATATATATTATATATATATTATATATATGTGTGTGTGTGTGTGTGTGTGTGTGTGTGTGTGTGTGTGTGTGTGTGTGTGTGTGTGTGTGTATGTGTGTATGTGTGTAACATTAATGCTACAAGTATTGCATTAACTGACTACTTTAAGAGATCATTGTGCCGTCGAGTAAGAGACTCGAGGGTAAACAATGAAGCACCTAAGGAGGTCCTAAAAAGATCAAGCGAAGACATAAAGACGGTCTGGTGGCGTTATGGCCGGACTAACACAGTTATGGTAATGGTGTAACCGGGTTGTGGCGACCATACCAACGGTGCGGGGGGGGGGAGGAGGCAGTGACCTCGTTAATGGTGGGGCCAGTCCTTGTTGCACGCCTTCTGCTCACTCCTGAGTTGTTGCTCACTACCCTGGCACTACAACACTGACTCTCCAACACGGAAACACCAACACTGGCACTCCAACACTGGCTCTCCAACACTGGCTCTCCAACACTGACACACCAACCTGAGAGTGACGGGTACCTGAGAGTGACGGGTACCTGAGAGTGCCGGGTACCTGAGAGTGACGGTACCTGAGAGTGACGGGTATCTGTGAGTGACGGTTGTGAGAGTTTTGTGAGTTTGGAATAAAATGAAATTGGTATAAGGAATTGAGCTCGGAAAATTTCTAAGAATTTTCTTTATTCTTTAACCTTTATTCCTGTCGTGATATTCAACTAGGTCGCCTGAGGAAGGACTTGCTTAGCTAACACACCAGTGTAGTAACCAGCTCATTCCTCACTTTGGGACCATGTATGAACAATTGACTAGGCGCGAGCAAACGCCGAGACCCCAATGAAAATTGAAATCCCCTCTCTTAGGCCGCCGACCTTCGCCATTCGCCGCAGCGAATCTAGCGAGTAGGTCAAGGGCTCTCACAACAATAATTTATTGTTGTGTGGTGCCGTATATTTGGTCCAAAGCTCAGAATCAGTCTCAATTTTATTAGTCAAGTGTGAAGAACATTTGCATAACAATAATGTGTGAGGGTGTAACGAAAAGACAGTGTTAACCATAACAACTTAGTTTATTCAATAAAGTACTAACTACTACAACAAAACAAAAAGAAATGTCAATGACGTTACTCGAAATCCTTCCTGTGACACTATCAATGACAGCTAGACACCAGCCCCTCGGACTGCATAATGAACTAACTCGAACATAAGCGTGACCACAGAGAAATCAACAAGAAACAAGAACTAACAAATCTATAATCACAATTACAACAAATGACACAGTGGGTTCTGAAACACGTCTCCAGTAACCTCCTAACTGTTCTACGCCTCAGTGCAGTCTACACCTGCAATGGCGGTTGCAATGCAATCAAATCAGTAGTCTTTCAATGACAACAATAACTAATGGGTTCACTGGCAACTCCAGCACCCTTCCTCAAATTAATCCTTACGTTAACACTCCGTCCCACGGACAATCAACAATCAATAATAATTAATTTACGTTAATAACACAATAACATTTACGTTAATTTAATAACTCTTACAACTGTCACTAGTAACGCGGAAATTACACAACACTCTACCCGTGGAGCATTCAGTGAGAAAATCCCATTAATCCCTGAACTACCAGACAGCTGATTAATCTCTTTACTAGTTACGTTAATTTACGTTAATCGGTTACTAATCACTCAGCGATGGTAAACTGATTTACAATGTCCAAAGTGCTAAGAGAACGGTAATCACTCGTGATTACCTTTAGAGTAATTAATAACTATCCTCAAGATCAATAATTAAACAATTAAAATACGCAACCTTTCACACTGGCTCAGCAATTTACATTAAGGTATGAATTCCGTCTAAGCCTTTCATACTCAGACCAATTCAGGTGGCTAATAACAGTAATTAGCACCACGTTTATGTTATTCTAAAATGACGTTACTCTTCCCACGAGTCAATCAAGTGCCGGTACTTCCGGGCAGATAAATAACGACGTTACGTTAATGGAACAATGGAGCCATCGTGTGAGTCGATCAAACAAGGATCGAGCTTAATTACTTTGACTTCCTGAAACACGTCAATTACCCGGCCCACTGACCGTTAATTACGATAGACAATACTCTAATTCTTATCTGGCTGATGGCTAGGCTCCTCGAGACTACCGTAGCTGCTTACAGGAAAGTAAATTAACCCAAACGTATTCTACGTTACTCAAATTGTCAAAGAACAAATTCTCTTAAAGCAATGGGCGTTCCCTTGGCTACGTTATATTAATTGCCTCGCAATCACCTCACTGAATACTGGACTTCTATGTCCTACCAGATAAACAGGAGAATATATGTGTACCCAAGTACTCGTCTACAGCCGAGTTCACCCACGACAATGATAAATCACACTAACAGATCACAGTGATTTACGTTACAATCCGGTTGAAATGACAATACTGCAGAACCTAGTAAAATAACATACCGGACATGAACCCTCTAGAACACTGCCCCACAATGACTTTACTGAACTGCAATCACATACGGTGATGCTCAACACTAGCAACAATCACCATCAAATAACAACCCCTTTGCAATAACACACAGAGCAAGTACTCTAATTTCCAAACATTAGAATACTGCTCACACTTACTTACTTACTGTTGCAAATGACCCCAGTGCTCTCAATAACCCCTAGAACATAGGTCAAAATATTGCAATCACCACACAGTAAATGACACAATAACACTGGGCACCGTGACACTACGATTATATATATATATATAATTACTGCTGACACATGTAGCCTACAGCTATCAAACGTTATTGGGAACACTAAGGAGATCTCACACTCCTAAATCACATGGGTGAGTGATTTATTGATCACGCATGCCGATAAACACTCTCGAGAGTTACGTTACTCGACAGAGTGATGGCGGTCTCTCCAGACAGCCTCGTCACTCACCAAATTCTACCAAAATTACGTTAATACTGCAACCACAATTATATATATATATATATATATATATATATATATATATATATATATATATATATATATATATATATATATATTGTGACGGTAACGCGTTGGTGTTCGGCTGTTTAAGGCTAGGGGTATGGCCTCGTCACATAGTTATTAAAAAAAATAGAAAAAACTGGAACTTTGTCTGTGGTAAGGTAAGGAGAAGACACACAAAACACAAGTAAACTTTAACAATGAAATTTTAATTACGTTAAATAAATCAAAACATGAATAAAATGCACAAACAAATTCTTATAATAAAATCAATCAATCAAAATAATAAGAATAATTAAATGACACAATGAAAAGTTACGTTAAGGCAAAATAACAAGAAGTGCAATACAAAGTAAATGGGAGGTGTTTGGAATATTGGCTTAAAGCCACCACTTCTCTCAGTACACGCTAGCGTCTAGCCGGGAGGAGTGGTGACCACGAGAGCACTGAACATTCTGAGGTCTGGGGTTGGGGCGACCCCAGACATCAAGTAGTATGGGGGGGGCGAGTGCAGGTGCAGCCAGACCGGCGACCAATCAGCGGAGCCGGTAGCGATCAACATGTAGTTTGGTGGTTGGAGTCCGAACAGGTGGCTGGCTGCATACGTTTTGCTCACCCTGGCAAGCCTTGCTGGTGTTGTTGTCATTGTTGGACATGTCTTCCATAGTCGTTTTATATAATTTCGACGACGTAAGTATGGAGGGAAGAGCAGGCTCAATCTCTTGAAGGAGATTATTGTCACAATATATATATATATATATATATATATATATATATATATATATATATATATATATATATATATATATATATATATATTGGTGTATACTGGCAGCAGGTTTTCTTTCAAACATGTTTCATTGAATATGACCGCATATTCTGTATTTATTATTTTCTGTTTAGGGCTTCTATCCCTCTAACTATTTTCTTAGCATCAGGGCTTAATTGAAATAGGAGTTCTCCAAAACTCATTTTCGTACTTTTAAGGTGAAGAAAAGAAGTGATTTACTATAGAGTGTATTACACTTATTTGTATAATTTGCACGACGTTTCGAACCTCCATGGTTCATTCTCAAGTGAACAGATCTTACAATACTAGTTGATTTTATACCCGCATTAGGTCAGGTGATAATACAATGAAGGTGAAAACATGGGGGGATACATAAGGGATAAACATAGGGGCTGCAGAAGGCTTATTGGCCCATACGAGGCATCTCCTATCTAAACACAAAGATTAATCCAGTGTAATTGGCCTGTTATGTTGGACATTGTCTTCTGTGTTGGCATCGATATGTTCTTGTCTTGTCCTTACTCTCATGGTGGGTAGAGTAAATAGTTCCGTGATTTGGGTGTTCATGGTAGGTCGCTCTATTCTTATGTGAATTGCCTCAAGAATTTGTAATCTTCTTGAATCTTGGGTTTTGTCTATTATGCAAGTATTCTTGTTCAACATTTCTCTTGTTAGAGTAATGTCATGGGCTTGTCTCATGTGATTCCTAGGGGCACCAGATTGAAGATGGCATGTCAAACGCCTCGTCAGCTTGGTCGACGTCATACCTATGTACTTACATTGAAGGTTACATCCTTCGTGGGGGCAAGTGTACATGTATACAACGCTTGACTGCTGTAGAGGGTTCTCCGTCGGCTTCGGGCTGTTTTTGATAAGGAGTTCGCAAGTCTTCTTGGTTTTGTAGAATATTATCAGGTTTATGTTTTGGTTAGGAGTAGTGCTCTTTACTCCTTTACGGATTATTTCTTTCATTATTCTTTCCTCTTTAATATGTTCACTGTGCATGGTTGATTTGTAATATAATTTTATTGGGGGTGTTGTGGTTTCTGTTCTAGGTTCTGAATTATACCAACGGTCCAAGTGTCTTCTTATAGCAGCGTTTATTTCCGCGTTGCTATATCCGTTGTTCACCAATACCTGAGTTACTCTTTCAAACTCTCTACTCACGTTGCTCCATTCAGAGCAGTGGGTAAGCGCTCGACGAATATAAGCATTGAGAACACTGGCTTTGTATCTTTGGGGGCACTCACTTCTACCGTTTAGGCATAATCCTATGTTGGTGGGCTTGGTATATACGATGGTGCTTAAAGAGGTTCCTGTTTTTGTTATTAGTACATCCAAGAATGGCAGACTGTTATTTTCACTATTTTCATGTGTAAATCGGAGTACTGACTCTCTCTCTAGGTGTCTTTTTAGGTCAATTAGTTCATCTGAGTCTTTTACTATTACGAATATGTCATCTACATAACGGCAGTATACAGTTGGTTTTTGTCTGCTACTGAAGACCCTATCTTCGATGGTTCCCATATAAAAATTAGCAAATAAAACTCCTAAGGGGGAGCCCATTGCTACTCCGTCTATTTGTAAATACATGTCTCCTTGTGGACTGATGAAAGGGGCTTCCTTTGTACATGCTTCGAGAAGACTTTTCAAGTGTGGCTCAGGTATGTCTAATTTGGGGGTGCTCTCGTCTCTGTATACTCTGTCCAGTATCATTCCTATGGTTGTGTTGACTGGGACGTTGGTAAAAAGGGGATTCAACGTCCAGGGAAGCGATGATTCCATCGGGCTGGGTAGATTTGATCAATTCTAGGAAATCTGCTGATGATTGTAGACTAAACTTACTTGGAGTGTATGGAGTTAGGAGTTCATTGAGTTTCTTTGCCAGGTGATAAGTTGGGGTTGGTATTTGGCTGATTATAGGGCGTAGTGGGTTACCTGGTTTATGCGTCTTAACATTGCCGTAGGCATATCCTAAGCCATAGTCGCCTTGAAGTTTATTGAAATGCACACTACCTTTCTTTGCGTTGATTGCTGTACAAATAAGTGTAATGCACTCTATAGTAAATCACTTCTTTTCTTCACCTTAAAAGTACGAAAATGAGTTTTGGAGAACTCCTATTTCAATTAAGCCCTGATGCTAAGAAAATAGTTAGAGGGATAGAAGCCCTAAACCAGAAAATAATAAATACAGAATATGCGGTCATATTCAATGAAACATATATATATATATATATATATATATATATATATATATATATATATATATATATATATATATATATATATATATATATATATATATAAATCACACTTGTCACGGCCCTGGGAACAATACAAGAAATTTAGACCACACTGTGGTACACTCCACAATAATCATTGCCAGGAATCACTGGCGTTACACATACCTGAGCGCTCAGTGTTGGAATTCCCCACCTGCAAGACTACACATGGAAATGATATCACTCCGTTCCACGGACGATCAAAAATGATTAATTACCACAATGGAATAATATAATTATTACATGGACATCCTCTCAGTCCTTGGCTAATCTATGTATACTCTGTTCCCGTGTGTACCCACACACACACACACACACACTGTACATCTGTGTACACAAGGCGTAAGTCCCTCTGGACTGACAAGATGACAACAAGGGTGATTATCTCCTCATCCACACTCCACTTCACCTCCACAGGTGCTGCGTGACAATGTGACGGAACACTTGACCTCGAATTCAAGCTTTTAGAGACTAACTGATCACCAGAAATACACACATAGGTACTTACTCACTCACACTGCCGGCTTGCACACCATTCCCATACATCAGGCACCCCGCTTCCGGTGGCTGGCTCGCTCAGGGCAGCGGTAGGCGGCGGTAGTACCTTACGTGGTATTTTTTTTGTACAATTGGCACGCACTCGAACCCCTCCCACTCAACACGGCTAGGTTCGCACCCTCGACCCACCGGTGAAGTGAAGCGTTCGTACCCTGGTGACGCGCACAACGATAGCGTCTTACACAAACACGGGAAATCTGCCTGACACGAATTTCCCCGTTCCCATCGACTGCTACAGAGCACTAGCAAGTCTAATCATCACTGGTATGGGATCTACGAGTCTGTTACTGCTCGTATGCACATTCCCCACTATACCAGATCACTGTACCTCTACCCACTGTACACAATGTCTTTCTCCCCTCCAAACGACGACTTCGGCCGGATTCTGTGACGACCGCTGTCGTTGGTGAAGCAGGAAGTGAAGCAGTTGAGTAGTCCAGCCACCACGACGTCCTATACTTCAATTTGGCCGAATTGAGTACAGAGAGTGTCTTGACAAGGTGGCAGCTGGGTTTCAGAATGATGCTTACACCGACGATTCCCGCGTCCTCCTCGAAATAACCAATGAGAGAAAGGCATACAGCGGCCTACCCCTCTCATCCAATCAGCGACGGTGTAGTATAGCCCCTAGGGCAGCTCCAAGATGGCCGATCAACATGGCGGCTCAAGATGTTTACTAAGATGGCGGCTGTTTCCATGACGACGACTCGAGCGCAGGAGACACACAGCTCACCCCACGCCTGCGGCCTAGCTGTTCCCGCGCAAAGTGGAGTCTCGCTTCATGCCATACAAGGAGATGATGCTATCAGCTCTAGCACTGTCCACAGACGTGTTACTCCGGCCAGAGTAACATTTCTGGACTGCTGGTGACTGGGGCTCTCACATGAGCCCAAACACTAGATGTTTCGGTTGCTGGTTACCAAACTTAAGTCCGCCCACTTAACAAGTGCACTTAACAAGTGCACTGGCTCCCACAGGCATAAGAGCACTATTGTAAGTGAGCTGGTGAACCATCTCCTCACAACGGTACCTGAGAGTGACGGGTACCTGAGAGTGAGGGTACCTGAGAGTGACGGTACCTAAGAGTGACGGTACCTAAGAGTGACGGGAGTAATGGGAAACGAGACTAGAGTTCAACGTTTTGTTTTTTTCAGAGTTGTACTCTGGTCTCCATCATTTTGTTAACCCGGCGAGATTTTGCTCCCGTCCAGGAACCGTTGTCAGAGTTGCTCTCTAGTCTCAGTTATTGCCCTCACTTATCTGGAAGTTATATATTTAGTGGCCGGCCAAGGATCTAGTCTCAGTTATTCCCCTCACTTATCTGAAAGTTATATATTTAGTGGCCGGCCAAGGATCGTTTATTTAAGCATAGGAATAAATGAAATCCATTCATATGAAACAAAGGGGAGTAACACAGAGCCTTAACTAACATGTATCTCAGGGTTCACCCTAGTATTTACCCAGGTCTTTTTCCTACATCTAAAACTTATCCAGTTTATACCCATTGTTTCGTGTTCTGTCGCGTGTTAATGTGTTTTATAGGGTATTAATATTCCCCTTTCACATGTCCATTCTCTCATCCCCTATTTCTTCGCCTTTCTAGAGAATGTAATTTAAGCTTTGTCAATCTTTCCTCAAGGATTGCTTATTAGGCACAGGGAAAATATAAATGAAAAACCTGCTATCATCCATTTATATGAAAACAGACCCCCAGGCATGGTGACTTCAATAGGGAGTTCAGTAGTAATCCAAATATAAATATTTTGCTGATAGTCCTATGTACGTCTCTCAATCGCTCAAAAAAAACATCCCCCCCCCCACCTTACTGTAGCATATAACAAATCAAAATACTCATTCAGTGTACATATATCTGAACTGCATTGAGTAAAAAGCGGCTTCGCATGGTTTTGGAACAGGCCTTCTGCAGTTACCTTCTTTCTGACGCCATCATCCCTAATGCGGTCTGGTCCGTCAATAGGGCGCGTTTGTTTTATACATGACGTTACAAGCGGTTCCAAGGAAGGAACCCGCCTCTCATTAGCACATTCCTAATCTCTCTACTGTTCTCTGCAAGCGACATCACAGGCCATATCATGATGTCTTGCATCTACTAATATCCTAGCTCATTGTATCATTGCACATATGGTTGTTATTCAATTCATAAGCTGGAACAAACCCTCCTAACCTGACCTATTATAAAACAAAACAAAAATACATTTCTACAGAGCGCTGTTGTTGTTTAGCGACCTCAGTATAGGGATAGAGTATTAGCTCCCATTAACAAATAGGTGTTATTAAGGCGCCACTACAACCTGACTGTTCAACTGTGTGTGACGTCACCAGATGGATAATGAGGGCCCTAGCATGATGCATATCTATGTAGTTTATAGTTAATGTTATTATTCAAAAATGACTGGAGTAACCATCCCCCAACTAACCTAACCTAGCCTAACCTAACCTTATCACAGGTTTGAGAATAAACATTTTAGTCATCCACAACGGTGATCATTCATTATGTAGTGATGACTTCAAAACTATAATAGCAACCCAAATGTCGTACCGCATTTTGAGGTGAATCGTACGTCTGGCAGCATTACAGGTAAGCTGAACATAAGAATAAAGGTAACTGCAGAAGGCCTATTAGCCCATACGAGGCAGTTCCTATTTATATCAAGCTAATCTTATTCATATATATGTCCAACCTGCGCTTAAAACAATCAAGGGACCCCACTTCCAACATTAGTTTACAATAATAGTTTATAATATATAGGACACATTCTAGTTTTTTACACAACGGCAATTAAGAAAACGCTGTAGGTAGATGAACAAATCCACAAGGGCCGTGACGAGGATTCGAACCTGCGTCCGAGAGCATCCTAGACGCTGCTTTAATCGACTGAGCAGCGTCTAGGATGCTCTCGGACGCAGGTTCGAATCCTCGTCACGGCCCTTGTGGATTTGTTCATTTGATGCATCATGCAATTGTGGTTTCTGTGTGTTGTAGGTAGATATTGTACTATAGTCCACAAGTAGTTATCGTACATCTGGCAGCTCAGCGGATTAGTGGCTGTGTTCATAGGTTAGTCAACTGTCTTCACATCCGTCAAATAGGTATCCAAATGTCGCACCGCGACTCATCCATCTAGCAACTCAGCTGGATGCTAGCCACTATATTCATACGCTAATCATTTCTACACCTCAAAACTCCTAGTCTTGCTACACAAATCAGCTAACTTTTTCTAAACCAACAGTCACAAATACCAGCATACATACCTACACACACTCCACAACCCATACATTCATAGAGAACAGCTAAGGTTTTGCTACCATTTCCCCATTAATCAGATGTAATTTATGCCATACACAGAAAATTCAGCATTTACACACCAAATATGCCATTCACACACAAAATATGACATTTATATGCAAAATATGACATTTACATACAAAATATGTCAGTTGCACACAAAAATATAACATTTACACAAATATCGGATGTACACTCAAAGTATGACATTTGCCCAAAGTAATTTATTTGCACAAATATAGCAAATTGCTTATACTTTTAGATAATCAAAATGCACTTTCACAAAAATTACACAATTTCACAAACATAATTTTCACTAAATACCTACACACATTGTCTCATAAACCAAAATACACTTTCACACTTGCACATAAAGATCTATTTTTTCAGATTGCATATACAGAACTTACACAAATACACAATTTCCACACAAAAATAAAGTTGCACCAGTTCCACTTCAGCAAATTAAAAACACAAGTTACGTAAGTGCACTATTAGCACAAAAACTGTTATAAAACATACACAATTATTACACAAATTTATGTAATTATTACACATCTTTGCACCATTAATAAAAGCAAATTATATATAATTATATAACTTGCGCAATGACAATCAATGCACAACAGGTGTAAATACACAATTCGTCCATATACAATTACACAACATACGCAATTAATTCATAACTTTCACAAATATTATACATCATACATAATAATTATTATTATTACACAACTTGCATAAATACAATCAAATATCCAGTACAAAATACATATAATACATAACTAGCCCAAATATGTAAATACGCAACTAGCGCAAATACACAATTCACACAAATACAATTAAACATATGCACAATTAATACACAACTTGCACAAAGTATAATCAATACACAACTGTCCAAATATGAACAATACATAACTAGCGCATATTCATTAAATACACAACTACCCAATTCCTCAAATACACATGCAAAACATATACAATTAATACACATCTCATTCACCCCAAGTAATCTTAATTATTTGTACTGTTAATACATATTAATACATATCAATCAGCAAGGTAACCACATTACTCAAGCAAGGTCAAAATATCAGTAAAACTCCTCCTACTTACTATTCAAATGGATAAACCTGGATGTATATGTCCTAGTGAAATAAATATATTTGTAATTATTCTTAAAAAAGCTCAGGTTGTGATAAGGCGCACAAAAATATATATAAATTGAACATCATTCACACAAAATGCAACACTTGCACTTACACTACAAATACACAAAATCAAAAACACACAGTATAAAACATACAGGGGGGGGGGCCCTGGTGGATAGCGCGCAGGAATCGTAATTCCGTGGCGCGGGTTCGATTCCCGCAAAAGGTAAAAACAAATAGGCAAAGTTTCTTTCATCCTGAATGCCTCCGTTACCTAGCAGTAAATAGGTACCTAGGAATTAGTCAGCTGTCACGGGCTGCTTCCTGGGTGGGGGGGAAAGTAGTTAGTAAACAGTTGATTGACAGTTGAGAGGCGGGCCGAAAGAGCAAAGGTCTACCCCCGCAAACACAACTAGGTGAACACAACTAGGTGAACACAACTAGGTGAATATATACACATTTACACTGAATAAGCATTTACGCACAAAGCATAAAATTATTTTGATTTTAGTTTTGACTTGACTTGATTTTAGTCAAGATATTTTCGTTCTTTCCAATTGCTCAAATTATTTCTTGTTGCATTAAACTTGAAGAATTTCTCATTATTGAACAACGTAAACAAGTGTTACGTGTTTCACAACACATAAAATGAGTGTTTTTCGATATGTTACTGGACAGAATGTTGTCCAATAACAGGACGTCACCGCTGCCGTTGGCCTATACCTATTATAGGTTAGGTAATAATTGTAATTACGAAGCAATAAGATGCTTATCTTAAGATACTAACAAGGTTAGGTAAGGTCGGTGTTTTCTATGAATCTTTTTAGGGGTATCTATTATGTTAAGTATGTCACCTATGCACATATTTAATAAGTCAATATTGACTTATTAAATTTGCGAGAACGGGTTGCCACGTCCACATCCTCGCTGGCAAACAATGTTATAGAAAACAATTGAATTATCTCTTTTTTACTCTTATGGGACACTTTTTACTCACACTTTTTTTCAAAAAGTATTTCCACGACTGAAGCAACACAATGGTGGCCTTTGTAACCGCTATGAAAATGTTTCTATTTAAAACAGTCTGAGTAACCTCCCCCCCCCCCCTCCCCCCCAAATAAAAGAGGAATTAATATCAGAAATATATCTTACTAATAGAATAGAAGAAATATTTTTTCCCAAGAAATCATTCTTCTGGAGCTGAGATGGTGTGATGATCTCTCAGTAATCCAGAGATGCATTCAAGTTGAATTGTATAACATTTAAGTGATTTTGTGTGCCATTCAAGTGGTATTGTATACCATCAAAGTGATATTGTATACCATTCAAGTAGTATTGTATACCATTCAAGTAGTATTGTATACCATTCAAGTAGTATTGTATACCATTCAAGTAGTATTGTATACCATTCAAGTAGTATTGTATACCATTCAAGTAGTATTGTATACCATTCAAGTAGTATTGTATACCATTCAAGTAGTATTACAGGTAGGTATTAGGAGTACTGAAAGGTATTTGTATTGAATAGTAGGCGTATTGTAAGCTTCTGTATTGTATGGTAGTGGTATTGTAAGCTTCTGTATTGTATGGTAGTGGTATTGTAAGCCACTGTATTTTATGGTAGTGGTATTGTAAGTCACTGTATTGTATGGTAGTGGTATTGTAAGGCACTGTATTGTATGGTAGTGGTATTGTAAGCCACTGTATAGTATGGTAGTAGTATTGTAAGTCACTGTATTGCATGGTAGTGGTATTGTAAGTCACTGTATTGTATGGTAGTGGTATTGTAAGTCACTGTATTGCATGGTAGTGGTATTGTAAGTCACTGTATTGTATGGTAGTGGTATTGTAAGTCACTGTATTGCATGGTAGTGGTATTGTAAGTCACTGTATTGTATGGTAGTGGTATTGTAAGTCACTGTATTGCATGGTAGTAGTAATTCAAGTCATTTGTGTTGTATACCATTGGTATTGTAAGCTACTGGTATGTGGTGGTGGTAGCAATGCAAGCCACTGGTAATGTTTTTCATTATAACAGTAAACCAATGGTATGGACGTTAGTGTTATTGTAAGTGGCATTGTAAATATAAGTTAGTGTTTTTGTAAGTCAAAGGTAATATAAGTTAGTGTTTTTGTAAGTCAAAGATAATATAAGTTAGTGTTTTTGTAAGTCAAAGATAATATAAGTTAGTGTTTTTGTAAGTCAAAGATAATATAAGTTAGTGTTTTTGTAAGTCAACGATAATATAAGTTAGTGTTTTTGTAAGTCAAAGATAGTATAAGTTAGTGTTTTTGTAAGTCAAAGATAATATAAGTTAGTGTTTTTGTAAGTCAAAGATAATATAAGTTAGTGTTTTAGTAAGTCAAAGATAATATAAGTTAGTGTTTTAGTAAGTCAAGTGCATTGTTAGCCATTTAAGACAAATATTGTGCTACTGGAAATTAATTGAATTATTTGCATTAGTAAACATTAACATAAATAATAATATTAATTATCTTAATTATTATTGTAAACCTAATTATCATAATAAAATAACATTAACGATGAAAATAATAATGACTCAGGGAACATGTGGTCACTCAGGGAACATGCGGTCAGTCAGGGAACATGTGGTCACTCAGGGAACATGTGGTCACTCAGGGAACATGCGGTCACTCAGGGAACATGCGGTCACTCAGGGAACATGCGGTCACTCAGGGAACATGCGGTCACTCAGGGAACATGTGGTCACTCAGGGAACATGTGGTCACTCAGGGAACATGTGGTCACTCAGGGAACATGCGGTTACTCAGGGAACATGCGGTCACTCAGGGAACATGTGGTCAATCAGGGAACATGCGGTCACTCAGGGAACATGCGGTCACTCAGGGAACATGTGGTCACTCAGGGAACATGTGCTCACTCAGGGAACAAGCGGTCACTCAGGGAACATGTGGTCACTCAGGGAACATGCGGTCACTCAGGGAACATGCGGTCACTCAGGGAACATGCGGTCACTCAGGGAACATGCGGTCACTCAGGGAACATGCGGTCACTCAGGGAACATGCGGTCACTCAGGGAACATGCGGTCACTCAGGGAACATGCGGTCACTCAGGGAACATGCGGTCACTCAGTGAACATGTGGTCACTCAGGGAACATGTGGTCACTCAGGGAACATGTGGTCACTCAGGGAACATGTGGTCACTCAGGGAACATGTGCTCACTCAGGGAACATGTGCTCACTCAGGGAACATGTGGTCACTCAGGGAACATGTGGTCACTCAGGGAACATGGTCACTCAGGGAACATGTGGTCACTCAAGGAACATGTGGTCACTCAGGGAACA
Organism: Procambarus clarkii; assembly: GCF_040958095.1. Taxonomy (NCBI): domain Eukaryota; kingdom Metazoa; phylum Arthropoda; class Malacostraca; order Decapoda; family Cambaridae; genus Procambarus; species Procambarus clarkii. The sequence goes on from NC_091224.1 coordinate 515,542, forward strand.
TGTGGTCACTCAGGGAACATGTGGTCACTCGGGGAACATGTGGTCACTCGGGGAACATGTGGTCACTCGGGGAACATGTGGTCACTTAGGGAACATGTGGTCACTCAGGGAACATGTTGTAACTCAGGGAACATGCGGTCGCTCAGGGAACGTGCAGTCACTTGTGTTACTGGTAACACAAGGAACAACCAGTAACACAAGGAACAACCAGTAACACAAGGAACCACCAGTAACACAGAGAACAACCAGTAACACAAGGAACAACCAGTAACACAAGGAACAACCAGTAACACATGGAACAATCAGTAACACAAGGAACAACCAGTAACACAAGGAACAACCAGTAACACATGGAACAATCAGTAACACATGGAACAACCAGTAACACAAGGAACAACCAGTAACACAAGGAACAACCAGTAACACATGGAACAATCAGTAACACATGGAACAACCAGTAACACAAGGAACAACCAGTAACACAAGGAACAACCAGTAACACAGAGAACAACCAGCAACACAAGGAACAACCAGTAACACAAGGAACAACCAGCAACACAAGGAACAACCAGTAACACAAGGAACAACCAGTAACACAAGGAACAACCAGTAACACAAGGAACAACCAGTAACACAAGGAACAACCAGTAACACAAGGAACAACCAGTAACACATGGAACAATCAGTAACACATGGAACAACCAGTAACACAAGGAACAACCAGTAACACAAGGAACAACCAGTAACACAAGGAACAACCAGTAACACAAGGAACAACCAGTAACACATGGAACAATCAGTAACACATGGAACAACCAGTAACACAAGGAACAACCAGTAACACAAGGAACAACCAGTAACACATGGAACAACCAGTAACACAAGGAACAACCAGTAACACAAGGAACAACCAGTAACACATGGAACAACCAGTAACACATGGAACAACCAGTAACACAAGGAACAACCAGTAACACAGAGAACAACCAGCAACACAAGGAACAACCAGTAACACAGAGAACAACCAGCAACACAAGGAACAACCAGTAACACAAGGAACAACCAGTAACACAAGGAACAACCAGTAACACAAGGAACAACCAGTAACACAGAGAACAACCAGCAACACAAGGAACAACCAGTAACACAGAGAACAACCAGCAACACAAGGAACAACCAGTAACACAGAGAACAACCAGCAACACAAGGAACAACCAGTAACACAAGGAACAACCAGCAACACAAGGAACAACCAGTAACACAAGGAACAACCAGTAACACAAGGAACAACCAGTAACACAAGGAACAACCAGTAACACAAGGCACACGCAGTAACAGAGGAACAGTAACATGTCATCAACATTGTTAGAATGATCAATACAAAGAGTTCGTAGATGACAACAATAGTTTACTTCCTCTAATGTCCTCGTAATTAACAGTATACATGTTATACTTGTCAAGTGTTAGTCTTCATAACGTGTATATGTATCATTGGTAGACGTAGAGAGTTGTAAAGTGATGTATACCTCCAGCAACATAAACCTGTGTTTAGTTTACCAGGACACTAACACAAGGTAAACAAGGAACGAGCTGAACACGTGGATGTGTTGTTGGGGTCGTGGGGAGGGGGGGGGGGTCGTGGTGTAGTTATTCTTAGATGTAAACAATGAATATTGGTGTCAAGCTTTGTTTTTAGTATTAGTTATATCCATTCACGATAAATATGAGCGACGATTGGGCAATAAAAGAGCCATTCACATTATTATCTGTTCGTTAAACTATTTTACACTGTAAACATTACAACAAATTCTAGCCCTAATAAACAGGCTTCATATTTGATCCAGAGGAACTGTCAATCCCTGAGAAGCTAAATATGAGCAACAGGTAAAACATTATCTTGCTTCAACTACCAGCTAGTTACAGCTCATTCTCTATCAACGAGTAAACAAACAACTTTTACACAAGTTAATTTTCAGGTTAACATATATGAATATTTTCTCCGGGGGCTTGTGTCTTTATCACGTAAATTTACATTCGTGTCAAATTTGTCAAAGTTAAGACCGTCCGCCTGTCTAGTGCAAGCTTTTATGTTTTACATATAAATTATTAAGCAAGTCACATTATTCATGGTTGGGGCTGTGTTCTTGCCTAATCCAAGCTTAACTCTGGGAACTTGTGTATAAAAGGCTTTGAATATATTATTTGGTATTTCGCAGCCTGAGTTTGGCTGGAACAGGGAACGTTGCTCCAGGTGTGATAGGGTGTCATGTAGGGTGTCGTGTAAGGTGTCGTGTGGGGTGTCGTGTAAGGTGTCGTGTGGGGTGTCGTGTGGGGTGTCGTGTAGGGTGTTGTGTAGGGTGTTGTGTAGGATGTCGTGTAGGGTGTTGTGTAGGATGTCGTGTAGGGTGTTGTGTAGGGTGTCGTGTAGGGTGTCGTGTAGGGTGTCGTGTAGGGTGTCGTGTGGGGTGTCGTGTGGGGTGTCGTGTGGGGTGTCGTGTAGGGTGTCGTGTAGGGTGTCGTGTGGGGTGTCGTGTGGGGTGTCGTGTAGGGTGTTGTGTAGAGTGTCGTGTGGGATGTCGTGTGGGGTGTCGTGTAGGATGTCGTGTAGGGTGTCGTGTAGGGTGTTGTGTAGGGTGTCGTGTAGGGTGTCGTGTAGGGTGTCGTGTAGGGTGTCGTGTGGGGTGTCGTGTGGGGTGTCGTGTGGGGTGTCGTGTGGGGTGTCGTGTAGGGTGTTGTGTAGAGTGTCGTGTGGGATGTCGTGTGGGGTGTCGTGTAGGATGTCGTGTAGGGTGTCGTGTAGGGTGTTGTGTGGGATGTCGTGTGGGGTGTCGTGTAGGATGTCGTGTAGGGTGTTGTGTAGGGTGTTGTGTGGGATGTCGTGTGGGGTGTCGTGTAGGATGTCGTGTAGGGTGTCGTGGACGGTGTCGTGGACGGTGTCGTTAGGGTATCGTGTAGGGTGTCGTGTAGGGTGTCGTGTAGGGTGTCGTGTAAGGTGTCGTGTAGGGTGTCGTGTAGGGTGTCGTGTAGGGTGTCGTGTAGGGTGTCGTGTAGGGTGTCGTGTAGGGTGTCGTGTACGGTGTCGTGTAGGGTGTCGTGTAGGGTGTCGTGTACGGTGTCGTTAGGGTATCGTGCAGGGTGTCGTGTAGGGTGTCGTGTAGGGTGTCGTGTAGGGTGTCGTGTAGGGTGTCGTGTAGGGTGTCGTGTACGGTGTCGTGTAGGGTGTCGTGTAGGGTGTCATGTACAGTTCACCATCAGAGTGTTCCAGGTTCACCATCAGTGTGTTCCAGGTTCACCTTCAGTGTGTTCCAGGTTCACCATCAGAGTGTTCCAGGTTCACCATCAGAGTGCTCAGGTTCACCATCAGAGTGTTCCAGGTTCACCATAAGTGTTCCAAATTGATCATCAGTGTTCAGGTTCACAATCAGGGTGTTCAGGTTCACCATCAGAGTGTTGAGTGTGTGACCTGGAACACTCTGACACACATCAGAGTGTTGAGTGTGTGACCTGGAACACTCTGACACACATCACAGTGTTCCAGGTCACTACAAAGGTGCCCTGACGCCCTTAGTCTTCACCATATACAATACTGCGTATGATCATTGCACTGAAATGGTGCTGGAATCAATTTAGAAAATGATTCCAAAACGGAAAAAAATTGTTTAGCACGAAAAAGACATTTATTACGAGCAAGGAGAGTAGAACTTCTCGGAGAGAAGTTACCTATTATATAAATATATTTATATTTTACCTACTACATAAACAATTATGATTTATATCAGAGGCCTTATTAAACAGAAGTTGAGTTATAACTCTTCAATTTTACTTAGCACCTGTGAAACACCACCTGGAGTATACTGAAGTGTTCTTTATAATCTGTTGTCGATCTTCATAGCACTGGCAACATGTAAGTTTATCCGAATAGTGAGATTACAAAACTATCAATACTATGGCCTATGCCAAAGGTCAACGCTAGGCAATAAGCCTTGCGCCTCTTTATGCTAGACTCAACCATGAGCCAGGTCCAGCCGTAGGCTCGAATCTATTGGTTCAACACCGAAAAGATATGGTTATCGATGCCTGGTAGAACATTCCAAAATAAGTTAGTCGCAAAGATGGAAAGTTAGGTACATGTAAGGTGGAGATTGTCGACTAACAATACTAACAATTATTTGCCCCCAATTTATAAGAGAGAGTATATCTGTTCAAGGCTGGGGACCAGACGCCTTGGGCTAGTCTCACCAAACTTTGCATGGTGATGTTTGATTGTATACTGTCATAGGGTTGTTGGAGTCGACTCCCATGCTTCTCCTTACGAAGAAACAGCTACTCTTCCGCATTCCAGAGACGCCTGTGAAGTTTGAGATGTGGGTTAAATTGTCCATAAATGATAAACAGACTTCATACCTGTTCTTCATGGTTATGCATCGTCGAAAACGTTGATTCAGCGTTGATTCTACGTCGATAACGTTGTTTTAGCATTGGTCCAAAGTCGAGAACGTGGATTCAACTTCATAAACGTTGATTTGCGTTGATTCAACGTCGATAACGTTGTTTTAGCATTGATTCAACATCGAAAACGTTGTTTTAGCATTGGTCCAACGTCGAGAATGTTGATTCAACGTCAAAGACGTTGAATCATCATCGTTATATTTGCTTGAATGTTACTCGAGCATCTTTTGCCCACTAGGAGAGAATACACAGGGGAGGGAGCGTGAAGGAGGGAGAGAAAGAGAATAACAGGAAGGAAGAGAGAACTGAAGGAATGGAGAAAGGAAGGAGAATGTTGACTTCTGTGTTGCTGTAACCGTTGCTCAACAACACTTGAGTTATTCTTTCAAACTCCCAACTCACGTTGCTCCATTCAGAGCAGTGGGTAAGGTCTCGACGAATATAAGCGTTGAGAACACCGGCTTTGTATCTTTGGGGGCACTCACGCCTACCGTTGAGGCATAATCCTATGTTTGTAGGCTTAGTATATATACACTGGCGCTTAGAGTGGCTCCTGTTTTGTTATTAATACATCCAGGAATGGCAGGATGTTATTTTCACTATTTTCATGGGTAAAACGGAGACCTGACTCTCTCTCTTGATGACCTTTTAGATCAATTAGTTCGTCTGGAGCTTGTACTATAACAAATATGTTATCTATATAACGGCAGTATACAATTGGTTATTGCCTACTACTGAAGACTCTTTCTTCGATGGTTCCCTTGGTTATTGGCAACTTTGACAAAGTTGCCAATAACACTCCTAAGGGGGAGCCCATTTCTACACCGTCTATCTGTATATACATGTTACCTTGCGGTGAATAATAGTTACAGCAATAAAGAAATAACCACCGCTATAAGACGACACCTGGACTCATGGTACAATCCTCAACCAAGAACAGAAACCACAACACCTCCAATAATATTATATTACAAATCAACTATGCACAGTGAACATAAAAATGAAGAAAAAACAATGAAAGAAATAATCCGTAAAGGAGTAAAAGCATAACCCCTAACCAAAACGTAGGCCTAATTATATTCTATGAAACAAAGAAGACTACCGACCTCCTTATTAAAAACAACCCGAAGCCGTCGGTGAACCCTTTACAACAGTCAAACGTGGTATATATGTACACCTCACCCCCCCCAAGGATGTAACCTTCAATCTCAGTACATAGGTATGACGTCGACCAAGCTGGCGAGGCGTTTCACCCGTCATCTTCAATCAGGTGTCTCAAAAAATCACAAGAGACAAGCTCATGACATCACCTTAACAAGAGAAATGTTGAATAAAAACACTTGCATAATAGCTAGAACCCAAGATGTAAGAAGATTACAAATTCTTGAAGGAATCCACATAAAAATAGAACAACCCAAAGTAAATACCCAAATTACGGAACTATTCACTGTACCCACCATGAGAGTAAGAACAAGACCAGAACGTGAAGATGTCAACATATAAGACACTGCTCAACATGCCACGCCCACAACACCTCATTAATCATTGGATATGCCTCGTCCCTACTTATGGTTCCTATCCGTTCCCCAATTTATGCCCTATTCTTCCTTTACGATGTACTCCTCTTGTTTTTGCATTATGTTCCTAGCCGCTTAATGGTATATCGCCTAGCACTGTCCCTTTACTTGAGAATGAACCATGTAGGTTCGAAAAGTTGGGTAAATTTATAATAAGTATAATGCATTCTACAGTTAATTATTTATATTTCTTTCCCACAAACAAATATGACATTTGGAGAAATCCTCTTCCAATTAAATCAAGATGCAAGAGCACTAGTCAGAGGGATAGAAGCCCTAAACCAGAAAATAATCAATACAAAATATGCAGTCCTATTCAATGAAACATTTTATATATATATATATATATATATATATATATATATATATATATATATATATATATATATATATATATATATATACATATACATACATACATATACATACATACATATACACACTCCTATATATATACACACTATATATATATATATATATATATATATATATATATATATATATATATATATATATATATATATACATACATACATATACATACATACATATACACACTCCTCCAAATACTCCCTCCCACCATACTCGCTCCCCTGCACTCTACCTGGCTTCCTCTACACATCCTCCCCATCTCCAGCCAGCAGACTCCTTGTCTCCCCACAATACATATCCTCCCCATCTCCCCAAACACTTACCCTCCCTGTCTCCCTACACCAAGCTTTCACCCACATTATCTTCTCCACCTAACACCCTCTCCGTTTCCCGCTCGGCACATGCCCTCCCCATCACACACCCTTCCCATCTCCGTCCTTGCTCACACACTCTATCTCCCCCTTCACTGTAAACATTTTCCCTAAACACTGTCTCCATCACTGTAACCAAGTGGATTCCGTTAGAACGCCGATCTTTCACCTACTACGCCAATACTAAACTCTATTTACTTGGGGCCGAACATTTCAGATCCACAGACTTCGTGAAGGAGGGGCATTGGGATCTATTCCTTTCTTCCTATTGGTGCTCGGGACAAAATCCCCTATTACATCCGATAAAATCACCATTAACCCTTCATAATTTATTCACATTCAGTTATATAAATGAGAGAGATATAATAATAGTTGTGTTCGTCTCAGTGCTAAGGTTCGTGGGAGTCTGAGCCCCAACAGAGACAAAGCAGCAGGATGTACAGGCAACATTATGTCGCCAGATTTCAGCAATAAATTTGCAGGCGAAAAAAAATATTTTCCATTTTGCTGTGCAACAAGCAAGAAAATTACACTTATTTTCCGTATGGTCTCGGCATGCGGCTAATGAAATAGTTGAGCTTGTGTACCTTGGTGTAAATATTCAGTGTTATGTATAAAGTATTATGTATGAAGTATTATGTATGAAGTAAGGGAATACATGGAAAGGGTAAGTGAACTTTTTCATGTTTAGTGCAAAACATTTTAATTATATTTTCTACTGCTGTGGGGTACATGTTCTGATGTAGTTAGAGTGTATTTAAAGGAACGGTGCAATGTTGAGGCGCACTCGAGAGTGCTAGTGACAGCTGCTCACAATGGCATACACATGTTTTCCACCAGACATGAGGATTTAGTATGACATGACGGTACATGTGGCTCCCAGTAGATATAAGACTTTAGTTAGTATGTTAGTATGACATATGTGATGACACATGTGGCTCCCCAGCATGCATGAGGATTTACATAACATCCAGGAGGGTACATGTGAGTCCCAGCAAACATGTGGGTGAAGTCAGAAGAGCACACAGGATGAAACAAGTGATTTAGAGCAAAGAGTCTGAACACATTACTTAAAAAACGTCAGAGACTGTGGTGGGGGGACAATAGAACCAGGATATTTACTGTCATGCAAATTGTAAGTGTGAGTGGTTACCTGGTTGTTAGAGCCGTGGGGGACGCGCTGTGTGTGTTGCTTGTCTCATTATGTGGTTCATCAGGAGGGTCCTTCCACGCGGATCCAATAACCACAGTTCAATATATCTATATTATATGTGTGTGTGTGTGATAGATCTTGATCTTTTTTTACTATATTTATTATGTATTTTATTTTACCGATGACAGCGCTCAAATATGAACAGTACTAGAGCTAAATAATCCTTCATATTCTATTATTTTTTTTTGGGGGGGGAGCGAAATTGTTAATAATAATCATCTGATTATTTTAATGCCTGGCTTTGGAAAGTATGAACAACGACGTTAACATCGGGTAACATATTGTTGAGTATTTTTGGTAATGCTTATCTGGTTAAATACTTCAGATCACAAAACACTTAGGTTTCTGAATCATTAATTGTTTTAATCAGACTTTTATTAAAATATCACACACACTCTACAGCGTAACAGGTGCTTCAAGCATTAACATTTATTTTCTAAGTTAGAAATGTTTAATGTTAACATGGACTGAATATTGCACAAATTAATTATTAGTTCAAAATCATATTTTTTTTTAACAATCTTGACATAATCAAAGTAAAATAATAGCAATTTATCCACATAATATTACCAAATAAATTACACTAATAATATTTTGGGTTTTACATATAAACATACATAAAAAAACATTGAAACAAAGTTAATGTAATTGAAAATCTTGTTTAAAAATACATGATGGGAAAAATCTTGAATTCCCATTACCATATATTTGTCAGTCTCTGTGTTGGTCTGAGGTTGATGGATAGACGCTTATTGCTAGTCTAACGAAACAATGCAAGGTGATTTAATATTTTATGATGAGTGCCATAGGGAGTATAGGGTCGACCCTTCCCATCCTTCATGCACCCCCCCCCCCCCCCCTTTAAGAAGGATCGACTACTAAGCCACATCCCACAGACTCCAATTATGTATGAAACGTGGGGTTGATTGTCCTTAGAGTTTCAACGTCGATTTTACGTTTTTATAGATGACAGGCTGTACCCGGCCACGCGTTGCTGTGGATCAACAACGCATGTGCATTACTGAGCCACAGCAATCTTCCCTTGTCTCCTAGTCCTCCCCACCATTCCCCCCTCCCCTGTCCCCTCGTCTACCCAACCATTCCTCATTCCCCCTTCTCCTACCAACCATTCCCTACTCCCCTGTCCCCTCGTCTTCTCCAACATTCCTCCCCCTTCCCCCGTCCTATGTCTTCCACTCTATTCCCCACTCCACCATCTCCTCGTCCTCCCCACCATCTCCCACTCCCCCATCCCCTCGTCCCCCCACCCTTCCCCGTCCCTTCATCCACCCCACCATCACCCACTCCCCTATCCCTTTGTCCTCCACCATTCTTCATTAATCTGTCCCCTCGTCCCCACCATCCCCCACTCCCGTCCCCTCGTCCTTCCCACCATTTCCCACTCCTTCGTCCGATGCATTCCCAAATGATCTGAAGTTCCCATCAGAAAATTGGGAACATCAAATGATCTGATGTTCCCATTACTGAAATAAGAAAAACAGTTAAAGACAAGAAATGAAAAACAATGAAATTAAAATATATACTATACTCAGGAAATGAACGATATGGTAAACAACACAACTCAATTCCAATGCAATGTCACATAAAATAATTAAATCAAAATGAAAATAAATCGAAATCCAGGAAAATTCTATTTATCAATGAAATCAGAAACATTGAAATGGAATCGTAACATATTTAGTACAGCTTGATGTATTGCTATTATGTGCAACACATGTCCCTGCTTTTATTAAAAAAGCATGCTTTTTACCTGTCACGGGTGTGGCATCTATTTAGTAGGTATATAAAAACATGCGAGTATTCGAATGGAACGTCGTGTCAAAATTTCAGAGCAATCGCTGGAGAATTTTTGGAGATAACAGCATGTGTTGCTCTTACGTCCAACAGATAGCGCTGTTTTCCAAAAAAAGCATGTTTTTTCCTGTCACAAGTGAGGCATGTATATAGTAGATATATAAAAAGACGCACCTTTTCGAATGCAACGTGGTTTAAAATTTCAAAGCAATCGGTAAAGAGGTTTCGAAGATTTCCCTCACATGAAAAACACAGTTTAAAAAAAAACACATGTTTTTTTTTACCATCACAGACGTGACATCTATATAGTATGTATATAAAAACTCGCTCGGATGCGAATGTAACGTTGTGTCAAAATTTCAAAGCAATTGGTGAAGAACTTTCGGAGATTAACAATTTTGAACAAACGAGCGTTTCCATTTTTATTTATATTGACTAGCTGTACCCCGCCACTCGTTGCTGTGGCTCAGCAACGCATGTGCGTTGTGGAGCCCCAGCAACCTTCCCTGTCTCCCAGTCCTCTCCACCATTCCCCCCTTCACCATCCCCTCGTCTTCCCAACCATTCCTAATTCCTCCATCCCCTCGCCCTCCCCATCATTCCCCCCTCCCCCATCACTTTTTCCTCACCACCATCCCCCCTTCGTCGTCCTAACCATTCCTCACTCCCCTGTCCCCTCGTCCTCCCCACCATCTCCCACTCCCCTGTCCCCTTGTCCTCTCCACTATTCTCCATTCCCCTGTCCCCTCGTTCCAACCATCCTCAACATCCCTGTCCCCCTCGTCCTCCCCACTATTACCACCTCCCCTGTCACGTCGTCCTCCCCACTATTACCACCTCCCCTGTCACGTCGTCCTCCCCACTATTACCACCTCCCCTGTCACGTCGTCCTCCCCACTATTACCACCTCCCCTGTCACGTCGTCCTCCTCACCATCCCCCACTCCCCCCCCACATCATCCCCACCATTCCCCACTCCCTTGTCCGATACATCCCCAAATGATCTGATGTTCCCATCAGAGAATTTGGAATATCAAATGATGTGATGTTCCCATCACTGAAATATAAGAAAAACGGTTAAAAAATGAAATAAAAACAGTTAAAAAATAAAAAAAATAAACTATACACACAAAATGAATAAATAATAAACAACACAGCTCAATTCCAACGCAATGTCACACAAAATAATATCAAAATGAAAATAAATCGAAATCTATGTAAAATTATATTTTTAATACAACCGGAAACATTGAAATGGAATCGTAACATATTTTGGATAGTGGAAGTTGCTCTTACATACAACAAATGGCGTTGTTTCTTAAAAAAAAAATTGTTTTTACATGTCACAGGTGTGGCATCTATACTAATTCTTACAAAATGAATGGTATGGTAAACAACATAACTCAATTTCAACACAATGGCACACAAAATAGTTAATTCAAAATGAAAATAAATCATAATCTATAAAAATTCAATTTCTCAATGCAATCGGAAACATTGAAATGGAATCGTAACATATTTAATATAGTGTGTGTGTTGCTATTACGTGTAACTGATGACGCTGTTTAAAAAAAAAAAAAAAAACATGTTTTACCTATCACAGATGTGGTATTTATGTAGTAGGTATATAAAACATGCGCGTATTCGAATGGAACGTTGTGTCAAAATTTCAAAGCAATCGGTGAAGAACTTTCGGAGATTAGTGATTATGAACAAACGAACATATCCATTCTTATTTATATTGATGATTCAACGTCGGTAATGTTGAATGTTCTTCGAGCATTTTGCCCACTCGACGAAAGAACGGGAAGGAGGGAGAAGGGAAACAGCTACGAAAGAGAGAGAAGCAGAAGGAACAGATGGGAGAGTAAAAATCAGATTAAACGGGAGGGATGGAGAGAAACAGATAGAACGGGAGGAATGTAGAGAAGCAAAAGAAGCAGGAGAAAGGGAGAGTTCTTTTTAACTCAGTTCATGCTGTTTTTAATGAGGAGGTTGACCTCCTCATTAAAAACAGCCCGAACCCGACGGAGAACCCTTTACAACAGTCTAACGTGGTATACATGTACACTTGCCTCCACGAAGGATGTAACCTTCAATCTAAGTACATAGGTATGACGTCGACCACGCTGACGAGGCGTTGGACCTGTCATCTTCAATCACGTGCCCCGAAAAATCCCATGAGACAAGCCCATGACATCACCCCTATCAGGAGAAATGTTGAATAAAAATACTTGCACAACAGACAAAACCCAAAACGTAAGAAGATTACAAATTCGTGAAGCAATCCACATAACAATAGAACAACCTATCATAAATACCCAAATAAGGGAACTATTCACTCCACCCACCATGAGAGTAAGAACAAGACTGGAACGTAAAGATGCCAACACAGAAGACACTGCTCAACATGCCACGCTCACTACACCTCATTAATCTTTGTATGCGCTTCCTTCCCCTTTTTCGACTTTATTCCTCCCTATTTACGTCCTCCATTTATTGTTCCCTCCTTTACGCCGTATTCCTCACCTATTTGTATTATGCACCTGATCTCCATAATGATATAAATTCAATACGCCCAGTGCAGTCACAAGTTACAGCCCCGCTCCTCTGCCGTGTAAGTTCTCTACGGGCTCACCATAGCCCGTGCTACTTGAAACTTATGTTTCGAGCAGCTGAGTCTAAAATAACAAACAACAATCCAGTCCCATCACTTGAGAATGAACCATGTAGATTCGAAACGTTGTGTAAATTTATAATAAGTGTAATACATTCAACAGTTTGTATTTCTTTTAGTTCACCTCAAACATAGATGACATTTGCAGAAATTATCTTCCAATTATACCCAGATGCAAGAGCACTATTCGGAGGGATGTATATATATATATATATATATATATATATATATATATATATATATATATATATATATATATATATATATATATATATATATATATATATATATTAGTATATTTTGGTAGCAGTCTTTCTTTTAAACATATATTATTAAATATGACCGAAAAAGTAAGATTAAAAATTCTAACACGAATTTTCTCAATATTTCTTATGTTTCTTTTCACTGTCGATGGTAATTGAAAAATAAATTCTCTAAAATTCATTTTTATTTCTAGTCTGACTCCACACTTGAACGCGTTTCGTAATAACTTATTACATTTTCAAAGACTTTAGTATACACACACACACAACTATAACCTGTAAACACTAAACAGAGTTCTATGCTATCATTTAAACAGCTTTCATCTTATATACCCGAATTTGGGTGAGGTGATATGTTACAACAGTTTTGGATGAGGTGAACAAAACTTTCAACACAAGATAGAACACGAAACAATGGGTATAAATTGGGTAAATTAAAGGGAAGGATTAAGTAACTGCAAAGGGCCTATTGGCCCATATTGGGCCTATTGGCAGGCAGATGAGTTGATATCACACCAAACCTGTCTCCTGAAGCCAACATAAATAGAATAACTTCTGCGGCATATGCGAGGCTGGCTAACATCAGAACAGCCTTAAGGAACCTGTGAAAGGAATCGTTTAGAATCTTGTACACCACATACATAAGACCAATCCTGGAGTATGCGGCCCCAGCATGGAGCCCGCACCTTGTCAAGCACAAGACGAAGCTGGAAAAAGTTCAGAGGTATGCCACTAGACTAGTCCCAGAACTAAGAGGCATGAGTTACGAGGAAAGACTGCGGGAAATGCACCTTACGACACTGGAAGACAGAAGAGTGAGGGGAGACATGATCACTACCTACAAAATCCTCAGGGGAATTGACAGGGTATACAAGGATAAACTATTCAACACTGGCGATACGCTAACAAGGGGACACAGGTGGAAACTGAGTACCCACATGAGCCACAGGGACGTTAGAAAAAACTTTTTCAGTATCAGAGTAGTTAACAGATGGAATGCACTAGGAAGTGATGTGGTGGAGGCTGAATCCATACACAGTTTCAAATGTAGATATGATAGAGCCCAGTAGGCTCAGGAATCTGTACATCAGTTGATTGACAGTTGAAAGACGGGGCCCAAAGAGCCAAAGCTCAATCCCCGCAAGCACAATTAGGTGAGTACGAATAGGTGAGTACACACACAGACACACATGTTGTGCATGTTTGGTCTCCTTCCAATAATTTGTCTAATCACATTAAAATTAAAATGTCCCATAATAATTATAATAAATTTTACGTATCATTATGCACGTACATATTCTGGATTATATATTAGATCAAATATTTGCAGAAATTCTCAGCATATACCAATATTCCTGCAAAATTCGTAGTTTTAATTAAATTGTCAAACTAACTCCAGATTTTCCCCCCAAAAATATTCATTGATTGAAAAATTTTTCAATGATTGAAAATAAATACCTCGGGCTAGGAGAATGTTTACATTTAGCACTACAAAATACAAGGGGGAAACAGTAGTAGATATAAACAAAAGTAGATTATACAGTATTTTCCTGCCCTGGGGGTGATGAGTTGGGCCCATCAGTGGTGGCGGCCTCACCGGGCTGGGGTTGGGCCCATCAGTGGTGGCGGCCTCACCGGGCTGGGGTTGGGCCCATCAGTGGTGGCGGCCTCACCGGGCTGGGGTTGGGCCCATCAGTGGTGGCGGCCTCACCGGGCTGGGGTTGGGCCCATCAGTGGTGGCGGCCTCACCGGGCTGGGGTTGGGCCCATCAGTGGTGGCGGCCTCACCGGGCTGGGGTTGGGACCATCAGTGGTGGCGGCCTCACCGGGCTGGGGTTGGGCCCATCAGTGGTGGCGGCCTCACCGGGCTGGGGTTGGGTCCATCAGTGGTGGCGGCCTCACCGGGCTGGGGTTGGGCCCATCAGTGGTGGCGGCCTCACCGGGCTGGGGTTGGGCCCATCAGTGGTGGCGGCCTCACCGGGCTGGGGTTGGGACCATCAGTGGTGGCGGCCTCACCGGGCTGGGGTTGGGCCCATCAGTGGTGGCGGCCTCACCGGGCTGGGGTTGGGACCATCAGTGGTGGCGGCCTCACCGGGCTGGGGTTGGGCCCATCAGTGGTGGCGGCCTCACCGGGCTGGGGTTGGGACCATCAGTGGTGGCGGCCTCACCGGGCTGGGGTTGGGCCCATCAGTGCTGGCGGCCTCACCGGGCTGGGGTTGGGCCCATCAGTGGTGGCGGCCTCACCGGGCTGGGGTTGGGCCCATCAGTGCTGGCGGCCTCACCGGGCTGGGGTTGGGACCATCAGTGGTGGCGGCCTCACCGGGCTGGGGTTGGGCCCATCAGTGGTGGCGGCCTCACCGGGCTGGGGTTGGGCCCATCAGTGCTGGCGGCCTCACCGGGCTGGGGTTGGGACCATCAGTGGTGGCGGCCTCACCGGGCTGGGGTTGGGACCATCAGTGGTGGCGGCCTCACCGGGCAGGGGTTGGGCCCATCAGTGGTGGCGGCCTCACCGGGCTGGGGTTGGGCCCATCAGTGCTGGCGGCCTCACCGGGCTGGGGTTGGGACCATCAGTGGTGGCGGCCTCACCGGGCAGGGGTTGGGCCCATCAGTGGTGGCGGCCTCACCGGGCTGGGGTTGGGACCATCAGTGGTGGCGGCCTCACCGGGCTGGGGTTGGGACCATCAGTGGTGGCGGCCTCACCGGGCTGGGGTTGGGACCATCAGTGGTGGCGGCCTCACCGGGCTGGGGTTGGGCCCATCAGTGGTGGCGGCCTCACCGGGCTGGGGGGAAACATTCTCCGGACTCCTCGTTAAGAAACAAGGCCATTAGCGTGAGTTAGAGCTGGATGGCCTCCCTGGTTTACCCCTTTGGTTACATCTGAGTATTTGTATATATTGTGTGTTGCACGGTGTTGTTGTTGTTGTTGTTGTGGGTGAGCTCTACACACACGCGCACAC
The DNA here is from genome assembly GCF_040958095.1 of Procambarus clarkii. Taxonomy (NCBI): domain Eukaryota; kingdom Metazoa; phylum Arthropoda; class Malacostraca; order Decapoda; family Cambaridae; genus Procambarus; species Procambarus clarkii. The sequence goes on from NC_091224.1 coordinate 531,234, forward strand.
ACACACGCGCACACACACACGCGCACGCACGCACGCACGCACACACGCACACACACACACACACACACACACACACACATACACACATACACATACAGGGAAAAAATAAGAAGGAATATAATAACCCATGGTTTAATAGACATTGTCAGGAAGCAAAAATGGCCAGCAGGCGGGAGTGGAGGAAGTACAGAAGACAAAGAACAGAGGACAACAGGATCAGATACAACAGAGCTAGGAACGATTACATTAACATAAGACGAACATCGGAAAGGGACTATGAGAACGATATTGCAATCAAAGCGAAAAAACAACCTAAGTTACTACACAGTCATATAAGAAGAAAAATGTCGGTGAACGACCAAGTGACAAGACTAAGGAAGACAGAGGGGGCATATACTGAAAGTGACAAGGAAATCTGCGAGGCACTGAATGCCAGTTTCCATGGAGTGTTCACTACCGAGCCTGAGCAGCTCCCATTGTTGGAAGGGGTTACCCTAGATGAAAGACTATCAGATATAGAGGTGACAGCAGAGGAGGTAATGAAACAGTTGACAACTCTAGATGCAACTAAAGCAGTTGGACCAGACAAAGTATCACCGTGGATACTAAAAGAAGCAGCACAGGCCCTCAGCGTGCCTCTGGCAATGATCTTTAATGAGTCACTTATGTCAGGAGAATTGCCCAGTTGCTGGAAGACGGCAAATGTCGTGCCGATCTTCAAGAAAGGTGATAGGGAGGAGGCACTTAACTATAGACCTGTATCACTGACAAGCATCCCCTGTAAAATACTGGAAAGAATAATTAGGCTACGACTGGTTGCACACCTGGAGAACATTAGGTTTGTGAACAAACATTAACAAGGGTTCTGGACAGGGAAATCGTGCCTAACAAACCTTCTGGAATTCTATGATAAAATAACGAGGATAAGACAGGACAGAGATGGTTGGGCAGACTGCATATTTCTGGACTGCCAAAAAGCCTTTGATACAGTACCGCACATGAGACTGCTGTTCAAGCTCGAGAGGCAGGCGGGGGTGGGGGGAAAGGTCCTAGCATGGATAAGGAACTACCTAACAGGAAGGAGCCAAAGAGTTACGGTAAGGGGCGAGAAGTCGGACTGGCGAACAGTAACAAGTGGAGTACCACAAGGATCGGTGCTGGGACCAATTCTATTTCTTCTATATGTTAACGACATGTTTACAGGCGTAGAGTCCTACATGTCGATGTTTGCGGATGACGCAAAGTTGATGAGAAGAGTTGTGACAGATGAGGATTGCAGGATCCTCCAAGAGGACCTGAACAGGTTGCAGAGATGGTCAGAGAAATGGCTACTGGAATTCAACACGAGCAAATGTAAAGTTATGGAAATGGGACTAGGAGATAGGAGACCAAAGGGACAGTACACAATGAAGGGGAACAGCCTACCTGTAACGATGCGTGAAAGAGACCTGGGGGTGGACGTAACACCTAATCTATCTCCTGAGGCACATATAAATAGGATAATGACAGCAGCGTACTCTACACTGGCAAAAGTTAGAACATCATTCAGAAACCTAAGTAAGGAGGCATTTAGGGCGCTTTACACTGCCTACGTAAGGCCAGTCTTAGAGTATGCCGCCTCATCATGGAGTCCCCATCTGAAGAAGCATATAATGAAACTGGAAAAGGTTCAGAGGTTTGCAACGAGACTCGTCCCAGAGCTCCGAGGGATGGGGTATGAGGAGCGCCTGGGGGAACTGTGCCTTACGACACTAGAAAGAAGAAGGGAGAGGGGGGACATGATAGGAACGTATAAGATACTCAGAGGGATTGACAGGGTGGACATAGACGAAATGTTCACACGGAATAGTAACAGAACGAGGGGACATGGATGGAAGCTTGAAAGTCAGATGAGTCACAGAGATGTTAGGAAGTTTTCTTTTAGCGTGAGAGTAGTGGGAAAATGGAATGCACTTCAGGAACAGGTTGTGGAAGCAAATACTATTCATAATTTTAAAACCAGGTATGATAGGGAAATGGGACAGGAGTCATTGCTGTAAACAATCGATGCTCGAAAGGCGGGATCCAAGAGTCAATGCTCGATCCTGCAGACACAACTAGGTAAGTACAACTAGGTGAGTACACACACACACACGCACGAACGCACGCACGCACACACACACACACACCAGGTGGAGCTCATCGACGTGGTGTGTTGAAGGGGCGGGAGTGAGTGATTGTGGAGGGATCGCCCTCCTGGTGTGTGCTACCAGTGAGTATGGGTAGTGTGGTCTGGTTCTTCATGCCCCGCCTACTAACTAGTCTTCTTGTACCTGTTGCCTTATACCTTAACAAATCTAACTTTCAAATTCTTTGTTGAATATGCCTGTAAAGTTGTGTATGGAGGTGACTTCCAGAACTTCTTCTCTTACCTCAGCACTCTTAGCTGAACTCTCTTAACTTTCTAACTAATGTAGTGGCATACCTCTACGCTCTTCAGTTCCTGCAGACATTATGGTTGTTATGGTTGACAAAGGGCGGGAAGCAGACCGGGGCTGTATATTACAGTACTGGTCTAACACAAGATGAAGAGTGCCTTGAAGGAGTCTTGATTTAGGTGTCTAAACGTCGTTATAATGTTGGCCAACACCACAAATACTGTCAGTGTCACCCGGCCTACGAGAGCCTCTGGTGTTCGTGTTGGTATTATTTTCGCCCCCAAATGTCTTTCCCAGATTCCTGTAGCTGCCTTCCGTGTATGGTGTATACAACTTCTGCTCTTCTTTCTCCTATCCCCATTCTTTACCTTACATTTTCTGGGATTGAACCCCTGAAATAATTTGTTTTCTCATTCCTGAAATTTGCAAAGGTCCTCCTGTAACATTCTGCAGTCCTCTTCTGATTTTACATTTCTCATTAGCGTTGCATCGCTGGCAAACATGGACATGTACGAGCGTACTTCACCGGGTAGATCATTAGCTTTAAATAATAAAAGTAATGGTCCCAGGACCGAGCCTTGAGGGACACTACTTGTTACAGTCCTCCAGCTGGAGACCTCACCTCTGACTGTGGATCTTTGTCTTCTGCCCTTCAGGTACTCCCGTACCTAGTTTAGTATATTCTCAATTTATCCAACCTTGTTTCTCCCACTCATGCACATTTTTTGTGAACAACAGTATCAAATGCTTTTTGACAGTCTAGGAAAAGGCGATCTACCCAAGCTTCTCTTTCCTTGCCATAGAACTTGATCACGTTTCCCAGCCACCATCTTACCATTCTAAATCCATGCTGCCGTTTTGTTACCAAGTTTATCCTTCCCGGGTGCTCCAATATTCTCCAACTGAATACTCTCTCCAGCATTTTACACAGAAAACTTACCAGTGACACGAGTCTGTAATGTAGTGCCTCCTGTCCGTCCCCTTGATTGACTATTGGGATGACATTTGCCTTATTCCAAAATTCATGGATTTTCGCTGTTTCGAGTATTTTACTGAAGACATCAGTTAGCTGACGATGAAGAATGTCAGCAGCCTCCTTCAGTAGCCATAGTGATATTAGGTCTAGCAAAACTGATTTTGTTACATCTGGTTTCTTCAATGTTTCGTCTGGTGTTTCATCACTGAAAACGTTTCCTGCGCTGGTTCGTTTGTAAGGACTTCCAGAAATCTTTTATTGAGTTCCTCACATAGTTCCTTGTCATTTTCCACGAGACTTACCCCTCGTCTCTTTACCTGGCTTACATGGTCTTGTACTGTTGTTTTTTCAACTAATATGGCTATAAAACAGCTAAGAATGGTCCTTTGTTTTTGAAGTGTTGTTTTCTAATTGCTTCTCAGCTTCCCTCCTGGCTTTGGTGTACTCATTTCCAGCTCTCTTTAGTACATTTATATTTTTCTCTCTTCGCAAATCTCTAGTTTTTCTATTCTTTATTGGTCCTCCTCTTTAGTTCCCAGCACTACCTGTTATACCAGGTGGTTTGCTCAGCCTTGCTCGTCAACCTCACCTTCTTGTGTGAGAGGCACAGCTGTGTTGTGTCTGTACATTTGTGATCAACAGCCTCCACCATATTGTTTCTTGACATCCTTCCTCTAGACCTTCACCTTACTGTAGCCCCTCACCTTACTGTAGTCCCTCACCTTAATGTAGTCCCTCACCTTACTGTAGTCCCTCACCTTACTGTAGCCCCTCACCTTACTGTAGTCCCTCACCTTAATGTAGTCCCTCACCTTACTGTAGTCCCTCACCTTACTGTAGTCCCTCACCTTACTGAAGTCCCTCACCTTACTGTAGTCCCTCACCTTACTGTAGTCCCTCACCTTACTGTAGCCCATCACCTTACTGTAGTCCCCTCACCTTACTGTAGTCCCTCACCTTACTGTAGTCCCTCACCTTACTGTAGCCTCTCACCTTACTGTAGCCCCTCACCTTACTGTAGTCCCTCACCTTACTGTAGTCCCTCACCTTACTGTAGTCCCTGACCTTACTGTAGTCCCTCACCTTACTGTAGCCCCTCACCATACTGTAGCCCCTCACCTTACTGTAGCCCCTCACCTTACTGTAGCCCCTCACCTTACTGTAGCCCCTCACCTTACTGTAGTCCCTCACCTTACTGTAGTCCCTCACCTTACTGTAGTCCCTCCCCTTACTGTAGTCCCTCACCTTACTGTAGCCCCTCACCTTACTGTAGTCCCTCACCTTACTGTAGTACCTCACCTTACTGTAGTCCCTCACCTTACTGTAGCCCCTCACCTTACTGTAGCCCCTCACCTTACTGTAGTCCCTCACCTTACTGTAGCCCATCACCTTACTGTAGTCCCTCACCTTACTGTAGCCCCTCACCTTACTGTAGCCCCTCACCTTACTGTAGTCCCTCACCTTACTGTAGTCCCTCACCTTACTGTAGTCCCTCACCTTACTGTAGTCCCTCACCTTACTGTAGCCCATCACCTTACTGTAGCCCATCACCTTACTGTAGCCCCTCACACTACTGTAGTCCCTCACCTTACTGTAGTCCCTCACCTTACTGTAGTCCCTCACCTTACTGTAGTCCCTCACCTTACTGTCGCCCCTCACCTTACTGTAGCCCATCACCTTACTGTAGTCCCTCACCTTACTGTCGCCCCTCACCCTACTGTAGCCCCTCACCTTACTGTAGTCCCTCACCTTACTGTCGCCCCTCACCCTACTGTAGTCCCTCACCTTACTGTAGCCCATCACCTTACTGTAGTCCCTCACCTTACTGTCGCCCCTCACCCTACTGTAGTCCCTCACCTTACTGTAGCCCATCACCTTACTGTAGTCCCTCACCTTACTGTCGCCCCTCACCCTACTGTAGTCCCTCACCTTACTGTCGCCCCTCACCTTACTGTAGCCCCTCACCTTACTGTAGCCCATCACCTTACTGTAGTCCCTCACCTTACTGTAGCCCCTCACCTTACTGTAGCCCCTCACCTTACTGTAGCCCCTCACCTTACTGTAGCCCCTCACCTTACTGTAGCCCCTCACCTTACTGTAGCCCCTCACCTTACTGTAGCCCCTCACCTTACTGTAGTCCCTCACCTTACTGTAGTCCCTCACCTTACTCTAGTCCCTCACCTTACTGTAGTCCCTCACCCTACTGTAGCCCCTCACCTTACTGTAGTCCCTCACCTTACTGTAGTCCCTCACCTTACTGTAGTCTCTCACCTTACTGTAGTCTCTCACCTTACTGTAGCCCCTCACCTTACTGTAGCCCCTCACCTTACTGTAGTCACTCACACTACTGTAGCCCCTCACCTTACTGTAGTCCCTCACCTTACTGTAGTCTCTCACCTTACTGTAGCCCCTTACCTTACTGTAGCCCCTCACCTACTGTAGTCCCTCACCTTACTGTAGTCCCTCACCTTACTGTAGTCCCTCACCTTACTGTAGCCCCTCACCTTACTGTAGTCACTCACACTACTGTAGCCCCTCACCTTACTGTAGTCCCTCACCTTACTGTAGTCCCTCACCTTACTGTAGCCCCTCACCTTACTGTAGTCACTCACACTACTGTAGCCCCTCACCTTACTGTAGTTCCTCACCTTACTGTAGTCCCTCACCTTACTGTAGTCCCTCACCTTACTGTAGTCCCTCACCTTACTGTAGTCCCTCACCTTACTGTAGTCCCTCACCTTACTGTAGTCCCTCGCCTTACTGTAGTCCCTCGTCTTACTGTAGCCCCTCACCAGACTGTAGCCCCTCACATTACTGTAGTCCCTCACCTTACTGTAGTCCCTCACCAGACTGTAGCTCCTCACATTACTGTAGTCTCTCACCTTACTGTAGCCCCTCACCAGACTGTACCCCTCACCTTACTGTAGTCCCTCACCTTATTGTAGTCCCTCACCTTACTGTAGCCCCTCACCAGACTGTAGCCCCTCACCTTACTGTAGCCCCTCACCTTACTGTAGTCCCTCACCTTACTGTAGCCCCTCACCTTACTGTAGCCCCTCACCAGACTGTAGCCCCTCACCTTACTGTAGTCCCTCACCGTACTGTAGCCCCTCACCAGACTGTAGCCCCTCACCTTACTGTAGTCCCTCACCTTACTGTAGCCCCTCACCAGACTGTAGCCCCTCACACTACTGTAGTCCCTCACCTTACTGTAGCCCTTCACCTTACTGTAGTCCCTCACCTTACTGTAGTCCCTCACCTTACTGTAGTCCCTCACCATACTGTAGTCCCTCACACTACTGTAGTCCCTCACCATACTGTAGTCCCTCACCATACTGTAGTCCCTCACACTACTGTAGTCCCTCACACTACTGTAGTCCCTCACACTACTGTAGTCCCTCACCTTACTGTAGTCCCTCACCTTGCTGTAGTCCCTCACTTTACTGTAGTCCCTCACACTACTGTAGTCCCTCACTTTACTGTAGTCCCTCACACTACTGTAGTCCCTCACCTTACTGTAGCCCCTCACCTTACTGTAGCCCCTCACCTTGCTGTAGTCCCTCACTTTACTGTAGTCCCTCACACTACTGTAGTCCCTCACTTTACTGTAGTCCCTCACACTACTGTAGTCCCTCACCTTACTGTAGTCCCTCACCTTGCTGTAGTCCCCCACACTACTGTAGTCCCTCACTTTACTGTAGTCCCTCACACTACTGTAGTCCCTCACCTTACTGTAGTCCCTCACACTACTGTAGTCCCTCACACTACTGTAGTCCCTCACCTTACTGTAGTCCCTCACCTTACTGTAGCCCCTCACCTTACTGTAGCCCCTCACCTTTACTGTAGCCCCTCACCTTACTGTAGCCCCTCACCTTACTGTAGTCCCTCACACTACTGTAGTCCCTCACCTTACTGTAGCCCCTCACCTTACTGTAGTCCCTCACCTTACTGTAGTCCCTCACCTTACTCTAGCCCGTCACCTTACTGTAGTCCCTCACCTTACTGTAGTCCCTCACCTTACTCTATCCCGTCACCTTACTGTAGTCCCTCACCTTACTGTAGTCCTTCACCTTACTGTAGTCCTTCACACTACTGTAGTCCCTCACCTTACTGTAGTCCCTCACCTTACAGTAGTCCCTCACCTTACTGTAGTCCCTCACACTACTGTAGTCCCTCACCTTACTGTAGTCCCTCACCTTACTGTAGCCCCTCACCTTACTGTAGTCCCTCACCTTACTTTAGCCCCTCACCTTACTGTAGCCCCTCACCTTACTGTAGTCCCTCACCTTACTGTAGTCCCTCACCTTACTGTAGCCCCTCACCTTACTGTAGCCCCTCACCTTACTGTAGCCCCTCACCTTACTGTAGTCCCTCACCTTACTGTAGCCCCTCACCTTACTGTAGCCCCTAACCTTACTGTAGTCCCTCACCTTACTTTAGCCCCTCACCTTACTGTAGCCCCGCACCTTACTGTAGCCCGTCACCTTACTGTAGTCCCTCACCTTACTGTAGTCCCTCACCTTACTGTAGTCCCTCACACTACTCTAGTCCCTCACCTTACTGTAGCCCCTCACCTTACTGTAGTCCCTCACCTTACTTTAGCCCCTCACCTTACTGTAGTCCCTCACCTTACTGTAGTCCCTCACCTTACTGTAGTCCCTCACCTTACTGTAGCCCCTCACCTTACTGTAGCCCCTCACCTTACTGTAGCCCCTCACCTTACTGTAGTCCCTCACCTTGCTGTAGTCCCTCACCTTACTGTAGTCCTTCACCTTACTGTAGTCCCTCACCTTACTGTAGTCCCTCACACTACTGTAGTCCCTCACTTTACTGTAGTCCCTCACTTTACTGTAGTCCCTCACACTACTGTAGTCCCTCACCTTACTTTAGTCCCTCACCTTACTGTAGTCCCTCACACTACTGTAGTCCCTCACCTTACTGTAGTCCCTCACCTTACTGTAGCCCCTCACCTTACTGTAGTCCCCCACCTTACTGTAGTCCCTCACACTACTGTAGTCCTCACCTTACTGTAGTCCCTCACCTTACTGTAGTCCCTCACCTTACTGTAGCCCCTCACCTTACTGTAGCCCCTCACCTTACTGTATTCGTTTGCCTTGTTCGGGTTGAATGTAGACACAGTAGTCGCTTCTGTATATATTTATTGAGTGAGGCAAACAGGTGTATAACTGGCCAGCCGAGGTCCACCTACTCTGGGTCTGTGAGGATAACTGAGGCTGCTGGGAGCATGCTTGATGCTCCTCTGTCTGGCATGACGTCAGAGGCCTACTTGCCTGTGATTGGTTACATTTCAACTGACAGAATTTGAGTATAACACCGCTCGGACACGCTACCAAGTCGACGTCCCTTGTCGACAAGCTCTGGCTAGCTATATAGTTACAATGATACTGAAAGGACCTCGGTGGCATACAATAATGGCTTACATGTGAAATTTGCATAATAAAACATTGAAAGAAGATCAGGTGTGCGTAATACAAACAACTCGGCATATATGCACCAAAAAAAAAAATTCATCATAATAGGTGAAAATCATGGTAACAATGCTTTGATTAAATCAGAGTATTAAGAACATGTGTATGTCTACTGATCAGATATGAACAATACAACCCAAGGTATTGACTAAACAAAATTATTTACATGTGTCAATGGCATGTGCTTGAAAACCATACAAAATTAAACAATTATTACATTAATAGAACAAAGTTCTGACCTAACAACCACAATTGAATTTCAAGATAGATAATTTTTTTTTTTTCTCTTTTTTTTTTTTTTTTTTCGAAATATACAATATATTTACAAGACCAATGTACAATATATATAATGTGCAATATATTTACAAGCATATACAAGACCTGGATCAAGAAGACTAACATCTGCGTGATAGCAGTCAGGATTCACTGGCCACAATGTGGTTGCTAGAACAATAATAACTCTTATGACAAGCACTGTAAAAATACAAATGGTAGTAGACTTAACAATGGCATCTAATTCATAACAAAATAAAGTTGAGAAAAACTATACATTATATATAATGGTAATAATAAGACACATGTGGTAGAAATACTGCAAATGATTTTTTTTTTTTCAAAACAAACAGAATAACTGCAGAGTGCAATCAATTATAAATTCTGCGGATATCTACACCTAGCTCATCCAGAGCACTATACAACTCTGGCTCTGACTGAAGGTCCGGAACAGATGAAACTTCATGCGACAAACTATCATCTTGAGAGATATCCTCGTTAACATCTAGCCAATGGACATGTGGTGAGTGCACGGTTGAAACGAGAGGTCTAGATCTAAGATTATAATTGCTAGTATGGGGTTGCTGAACATCCAGTGGTCTGTCAACCACAGAAGGTGGTGTCCGAGTAGGAGTATCTGTCTGGGTAAGTTCATTGTCATCTTCCTCATCAGTCTCGTCAACAGTCATTTTAGCTAACTTCATGTGGTCTAAATGTTCATTTATATACTCTCCTGTTAACAAGTTCTTAAGTCTGTATTTGTTACCTTTAATAAGCTCGATTACCTTATATGGACCCAAAAATTTCTTAGTTAACTTGTACATAGGACCAGACCTGTGTTGGTTAAGTATCATTACTACAGATCCAATAGTTATTTTATTGGGTTTAGCTCGTGCATTCCTTGCTAGAGTGAACTCGGCTGTTGCTTTGGACAGTTGTTCTCGTATTTTCTTGAATACTAGTTGCATTTGTCTACGCTTCACTTGAACAAAATCATCTACGTTATATAAGGGAGTAGGAGGTACGTTAATCAATTCATTAGGGAGGATCTTATCTGTACCATAAAGAATAGCGTGAGGTGTGTCACCAGTAGAAACATTAATTGAAGAATTTATAGCACACTGAATTAAGGGTATAAAATCATCCCAATTGTTGTTATCAAAATTCAACGTGACTCTCAAGGCATCTAACACTTTCCTGTTAGTACGTTCAGCTAGTCCATTACTTGCCGGATGATAAGGCATAATGCTACATTTTTTTATGTTATATAAATCACACAAGCTAGTTAGAATACTATTACTGAATTCTGGTCCATTATCTGAAAGGATTACTTTAGGCATACTATATCTACAAATTATTTGGTCATGGAATGCGCTGGCTATGGTTTCTGCTGTTTTGTTCGGGATAGGAACTAGTTCGCAAAACCGTGAAAAATTATCGACCATTACAAGCAAATGTTTGTTCCCTTTCTCTGTTTCCGCAAAATTTGTCAATAAGTCCATCGATATTCGTTCCCAAGGAGCTTTAGTTGCTGGGTACACCTGAATTGGATTAGGTCCTGAAACATGTCCCTTGTGCTGTAAACAAGTTAAACATCTGTCAACATAATGAGCAATCTCCTTAGCCATTTTTGGCCAAAAATATTTCAATCGACCTTGTTGGAGTGTACGATCCTTTCCTGGATGTGCACTTGCAGGAGCATCATGGATAATTTTTAACACAGTTGGTACCAAGACAGCTGGAACAACTAACTGACAACATTTCCTCGGGGCTGTCCCTAGCTTTACTACTCTACACAGTAAATTGTCCAACATAACTAGTTCTTTCAATGGTACTGGCGGTTTATGAATCGGGCGAGTGTCTTGCTTAGTCAAAAATTTAATGACAGGTGCCCATATGGGGTCTTGTCTTTGTTCCGTTTCTACTACTGTAGCATCTAATGCTGGGTAATTTAACTGAATCGCAGCTACGTGTCGAGAAAACGCATCGGCTACAACATTTTGCTTTCCTGGAATATATCCAAATGTGGGATTGAATTCTTGAATTGTGAGCAAATATCTAGCAAACTTTCCAACTGGATTCTTATTTTTGAACAAGGGAATTAATGGTTGGTGATCTGTAAGAACATGAACTGGGTAATTATAAATTGTATCCTTGAAATGTTTAAGTGCCCAAACAACTGCCAAGGCTTCTCGTTCTGTTGCACTATAATTTTTCTCTTCTTTGGATAATGTGCGGCTAGCATAAGCTATTGCGTGATCTCTGTGACCTTCTGTTTGAAGTAATGCAGCACCTAGACCTATGTCACTAGCATCTGTAACCAACGTAAAAGGTTTAGAAAAATCTGGATACCTAAGGACAGGTGACGAAATCAAGGCTGCTTTGAGTTTTTTGAATGACTGATCCTGGGCCTCTCCCCAAACAAAGGGTTCATCTTTTCTTTGCAACTTGTAAAGCGGAGCGGCTATAATAGAGAATCCAGCAATAAATGAACGATAAAATCCTACAAGACCTGTGAACTGTCTTACGGCTTCTGCGGTACGAGGTGTTGGAAAATCACGGGCAGCAATAATTTTTGATTCATTCAATGTAATACCTGAAGGTGTAACTGTATGACCTAGGAAATTAATCTTTTGCTTTAAAAATGAACATTTTGCAAGCTTTATTTTTAAATTAGCTTCAGCGAGCTTTGCAAGTACCTTTTCAAGGTTCTGGAAATGAGTCTGAACATCTTGCGACATGATTATGAGATCATCAAGGTAAACTAGAAGCGTACTTCCTATCAATCTACGAAATAGATTTGTCATGAGCCGTGAAAAGGTTATTGGACTACTACGCAAACCAAACGGCATTCTTTTGAAATGAAAATGACCATTGGGAGTACTAAAGGCTGTCAATTGTTTACTTTCCTCATCAAGGGGGATTTGCCAGAATCCCTGCAACAAATCTAACGTTGAGAATACTTTGTTTCGACCAATACTTTGCAACAAATCATTGAGAACTGGAAGTGGGAAACGATCAGGTATTGTTACTCTGTTAAGCTTGCGATAATCGATTACAGGTCTCCAAGTCCCATCTCGCTTTGGTACAAGAATCAATGGAGCGTTCCATGGCGAATTACTCGATTCAATTACATCACTCTGTAACATTTCTTCTACAAGTCTATCTGCTTCTGCTCTCTGAGAATGGGGAAGTCGGTAAGCTGGTACATAAATAGGCGTAGTTCCTTGTTCAAGGGGAATTTTATGTGTAATAAGAGGAGTGAGACCTAATTTTTCTCCTGGTAGAGCAACAACAGCTCTATTCTTGTTCAAAATTTTCAAAAGCTGAGCCACAGAGTCAGGAAAATCAGTAGGACTGAGGTGTTGCGCTTGCACCTCTGGCTGAGATCCCTGTTCTCCTGGTGTGAGTGTACAAACAGTATGATCCATGGAGACATCATCCACAACTCGCACCGGTAACGAGTAATGGGCAAAATCTACAACATGGGTACCAGACTGGAGATGGATATCGGCATTACTTGTGTTCGCGATAAAAAGTGAGACAGTACCATCCTGCACTGTGTGCCAGGAGGGTTCAACAAATGTACCATTCACTTTACATGTTTCACTTTCCGCAATCACATCCGACAACTCAGGCACTCCCTGAACCTTAACTCTTATTCTGGTGAGAGAATGAGGGTGTAGCACAGTGTCAGTAGCCATGGAACCACTGACTTCAGAGATGGAAGCTGCCAGGCGAGCGAGACAACGAGAATCCGTTAGGGCGTCCCCTTCCAGAAAGTCCCGATACTCATTCTCCTTAACAACTGCACAACTACTATGCTTCAATCGAGTGCCTGTTTTCTCGGGTATGCTACCACGACAATGATCTGACAAACCTACGCTTGCAAGGCGGGTGTCAACAAAATTAACATAATCTGATTGAAGGTTGAACTCGTGGCCCTGTCGATACATGCTACACAAGGGTATGACATGGTCTTTGATACTTATGTTCCAACGATGGGGAAACAATGCAATATTTTCATCAATCATGGTGTACAGACCTAAGAGAATGTCTCCAGGAAAATGAATAATGTCAACAACTAAACATGTTATAGACAATGTGACATCATTGAACTTGAGTGGGAGGTCAATTTCACCCTGAACTTTTACTTTATTTCCTGAAATACCACTTAGAAAAGGTATGTGTGACTGTTTTAAAATAGTAGGGTGCATACTTTCAATGTCTCTAAGAGCTGAGGGCTTGACAATATTAATTTTTGCACCTGAGTCAAGAAAAACTTTTAAAACTCTACCATGTACAATGGCTGATACAAGGGGACCATCACTTGAGACTGGACAAGTTACTATTTTTGACTTATGTTGTCTGGGATATCTGTGTCTTGTTTGTGTCAAATTTACTGTGGATCCGTCAACATCTACAACTGGTCTAGAGTCAGTGTCCTCCTCTGTCAAGTGTCCAAATCTATTTTGGGTAGCTACTGAATACACAGGGAGGGCACTAGGATTGGCTAGCTTGAATTGGTTAGCGGATGGCCTTGGGGGTTTCCCGACGACATGGAGTGAACATTCTGAGCTCCAGCATTCTGTGACTGAGCATTATAATTTGAAATTGCATTATAGCTGGGCTGGGAGTTGTAATTACGAGAGTTCTGATAATGTCTTGGACGCTGTGAGCCTCGCCAAGACTGACCATGGGAGTTACGAGGTGGAGATGTCCTTTGCCTAGCTCTACAATCCGCAGTGTGGTGACCAACTTGTTTATGGTACGTGCAATATGGAAGCCTAGAATGATTAGATTGATGAGGGGGCCGAGAGAATTGTCTAGGAGGTGATGATCTAGGGGCGGACCAACAGTCCCTTGCAAGGTGGTTACTCTTACCACAATGCCAACATGAGGGAGTGGATGGTTGTGGACTATGGCGTTTCGGCATTTTATGAGGCGGCGAATTTGACTGGGGGCTACGAGCATGGGTACGCTTCTGCGACCAAGAGTTTTGAGAATTTGTGGGAGGATGCTGAGAACTTGTAACTACATTTACAGCATCAGAGGGTGGCAACAGTTGAGCACTTCGGGGAGCTAGTTTATCGGCGGCATTGTTAATAGCCTCAAACACTTCACCAATTTCATGTTTAACACCAAAATTTTGTTGCTCAACGATTGGTTTTGTATGCTCGGGGGCAAAATGCATTAAAGTACCAAATGCTATCATTTTGGCCATAGCCTCAGGGGACAGATTATTGTCTTTATCTAACCAAGTTGAATTATTCATAGCAGAAACTAAGGCATACAGATACTGATCGAGACGGCTAGTAAACGCATTAAACGATTCACCAGGCTGCATGGTGGCATTGGCAATTTTCTTGACTAACCTATATGGGTCAAGGTCTCCTTTATTAACAAAGCGACGGCGAAAGAAATCCTTAAATTCAGGCCAAGACTGGAGGCTAACAATGGCTTTCTCATCAACAACAAAACGTGCATCACCTTTGGTTGTGTCCACGGCTGACCGTGCAATTGCTAAGTATTCGGCATCAGTAGGCTTAGAAAAACGTGCAACTGTTTTCGCTTCAACCTTACTAAACCATGATTCTAATAAACGCGATTCCCCAGCAAAAAGAGGAATAGCCATTTCCTGAGCTGATCTCTGGCCATTGGGACAAGCAACTGTTCCCATTGATTCTGAAGGGGTTTCAACAGTGGTAGGCATTGTCACAGCCGTGGAAGTAATATTTGAACGCAGATTATAATTAAGTGCACCTGGCATCAGAAATAGTATACACAAAAATAAACACAAAAAATATCAACTTGGCTAAAGTAAAAATGGCAGAAATAAAATTATTAAATTGGGCTAGGCAAGAAAATAATTAAGAACAAGCAAATTGTAAACTAAATTTAGCAATCTTTCATTAAAAAATGACTGGAATTAGATGTATGTAAATTAATTAAACCAGACTAAGCACAGCAATTTAGAATAAAAACTGGGAAATGCAATTGCAAAATTTCATTAAAAAGATTCAACACAACAAGTGGCAATGCAAGAAATATGGATGTAGCACATAAACTGGACACAGGAATGTATATAACTCCTATGGTAAAAGTTTAAAATAAAATGCTTAAAGGATAAATTTCAAGTTAGGTCTGGAGAAATATAAAAAAAATTTCTATGTTCTATTGTCTATGGAAATCTCAAAAACAAATTTCTTTTATGCAAAAATAAACTGCTAGAACAATTATTTCTTACTTCTCTCACCTTTGAATTCAGTAATGACACTAGTAACAATTAATGAATAATGGAATCATGTGCAGGGAATATTGAAATGTCTCAGAGAAACTGTGGGCCTCTGGAGTACTAAACCGGCTCCAATATTTAACAAGTCACTGAATGGTTAATTCACAGGATATTATGGGAATTATTACATAAGTCACTTTTTAACACTTGGCACGCTGTTCTCAACTAGCAATTACTTATCTCAGGGTTGTAATTTATGAGGATCACCAGTAGCCAAAGTAGGAGAAGCGTCGTGAAGATCGGAAGAGGCCCATGTGAGGCGTGTTTACAAACTGGATGCGACGGCAGCGCTCCTGGCGGCGGTGGCGCGAGACTCAGGGACCCCACACTGTTCAGGCTAGAGGCACGAAGATAAATTCTGACGACGACAATATTGCGACGATGGAATAACCAGTTGATACCTGCGACGATGGCTGACGACGATTGCAGTAGCTTGCACCCTCACGAAGCTTGATACTGTCAGCTTGGGTGGCGGTGGTGGTGGTGGTGGGTGTAATAGGTGGTTCCCACGTGGTGGCGCGAGGTTCAAAAATGGCTGGCGCGGGAAGCTTCCTTCCTCCTCACTGATGAGTGAGCGTTCTCACAGGAAAATATTGACCCTTACTTCTAAAACGTTAGCCTGGAGTAGTGGTTGATGGCAGGACCCCGGTCTGGCACAATATTTGATGCGTGGGTGGCAGGATGGCGGCTTATGGCGGTGGCGGTGGCGGCGGTTTTGGCTGGAACACGAGGCGATGCTGGGTACTGGAACTTTTGCTTCCAGAAAAAAATTTCTGGATCCCACTGCTGCTACCAGTATTCGTTTGCCTTGTTCGGGTTGAATGTAGACACAGTAGTCGCTTCTGTATATATTTATTGAGTGAGGCAAACAGGTGTATAACTGGCCAGCCGAGGTCCACCTACTCTGGGTCTGTGAGGATAACTGAGGCTGCTGGGAGCATGCTTGATGCTCCTCTGTCTGGCATGACGTCAGAGGCCTACTTGCCTGTGATTGGTTACATTTCAACTGACAGAATTTGAGTATAACAACTGTAGCCCCTCACCTTACTGTAGTCCCTCACCTTACTGTAGCCCCTCACCTTACTGTAGCCCCTAACCTTACTGTAGTCCCTCACCTTACTTTAGCCCCTCACCTTACTGTAGCCCCGCACCTTACTGTAGCCCGTCACCTTACTGTAGTCCCTCACCTTACTGTAGTCCCTCACTTTACTGTAGTCACTCACACTACTGTAGTCCCTCCCTTACTGAAGTCCCTCACTTTACTGTAGTCCCTCACACTACTGTAGTCCTTCACCTTACTGTAGTCCCTCACACTACTGTAGTCCCTCACCTTACTGTAGTCCCTCACCTTACTGTAGTCCCTCACCTTACTGTAGTCCCTCACACTACTCTAGTCCCTCACCTTACTGTAGTCCCTCACCTTACTGTAGTCCCTCACCTTACTGTAGTCCCTCACACTACTGTAGTCCCTCACACTACTGTAGTCCCTCACCTTACTGTAGCCCATCACCTTACTGTAGCCCATCACCTTACTGTAGCCCCTCACACTACTGTAGTCCCTCACCTTACTGTAGTCCCTCACCTTACTGTAGTCCCTCACCTTACTGTAGTCTCTCACCTTACTGTCGCCCCTCACCTTACTGTAGCCCATCACCTTACTGTAGTCCCTCACCTTACTGTAGTCCCTCACACTACTGTAGTCCCTCACACTACTGTAGTCCCTCACCTTACTGTAGTCCCTCACCTTACTGTAGTCCCTCACCTTACTGTAGTCCCTCACACTACTGTAGTCCCTCACACTACTGTAGTCCCTCACACTACTCTAGTCCCTCACCATACTGTAGTCCCTCACCTAGCTGTAGTCCCTCACCTTACTGTAGTCCCTCACCTTACTGTAGTCCCTCACCTTACTGTAGTCCCTCACCTTACTGTAGTCCCTCACCTTACTGTAGTCCCTCACCTTACTGTAGTCCCTCACCTTACTGTAGTCCCTCACCTTACTGTAGTCCCTCACCTTACTGTAGTCCCTCACCTTACTGTAGTCCCTCACCTTACTGTAGACCCTCACCTTACTGTAGTCCCTCACCTTATTGTTGTCCCTCACCTTACTGTAGCCCCTCACCTTACTGTAGTCCCTCACCTTACTGTAGTCCCTCACCTTACTGTAGACCCTCACCTTACTGTAGTCCCTCACCTTATTGTTGTCCCTCACCTTACTGTAGCCCCTCACATTACTGTAGTCCCTCACCTTACTGTAGCCCCTCACCTTACTGTAGCCCCTCACCTTACTGTAGCCCCTCACCTTACTGTAGTCCCTCACCTTACTGTAGCCACTCATCTTACTGTAGTCACTCACACTACTGTAGCCCCTCACCTTACTGTAGTCCCTCACCTTACTGTAGTCCCTCACCTTACTGTAGCCCCTCACCTTACTGTAGTCACTCACACTACTGTAGCCCCTCACCTTACTGTAGTCCCTCACCTTACTGTAGTCCCTCACCTTACTGTAGTTCCTCACCTTACTGTAGTCCCTCACCTTACTGTAGTCCCTCACCTTACTGTAGTCCCTCACCTTACTGTAGTCCCTCGCCTTACTGAAGTCCCTCATCTTACTGTAGCCCTTCACCAGACTGTAGCCCCCTCACATTACTGTAGTCCCTCACCTTACTGTAGTCCCTCACCAGACTGTAGCTCCTCACATTACTGTAGTCTCTCACCTTATTGTAGCCCCTCACCAGACTGTACCCCTCACCTTACTGTAGTCCCTCACCTTACTGTAGTCCCTCACCTTACTGTAGCCCCTCACCAGACTGTAGCCCCTCACCTTACTGTAGCCCCTCACCTTACTGTAGTCCCTCACCTTACTGTAGCCCCTCACCTTACTGTAGCCCCTCACCAGACTGTAGCCCCTCACCTTACTGTAGCCCCTCACCTTACTGTAGCCCATCACCAGACTGTAGCCCCTCACCTTACTGTAGTCCCTCACCTTACTGTAGCCCCTCACCAGACTGTAGCCCCTCACCTTACTGTAGTCCCTCACCTTACTGTAGCCCCTCACCAGACTGTAGCCCCTCACACTACTGTAGTCCCTCACCTTACTGTAGCCCCTCACCTTACTGTAGTCCCTCACCTTACTGTAGTCCCTCACCTTACTGTAGTCTCTCACACTACTGTAGTCCCTCACCTTACTGTAGCCCCTCACCTTACTGTAGTACCCTCACCTTACTGTAGTCCCTCACCTTACTGTAGTCCCTCACCATACTGTAGTCCCTCACACTACTGTAGTCCCTCACCATACTGTAGTCCCTCACCATACTGTAGTCCCACACACTACTGTAGTCCCTCACACTACTGTAGTCCCTCACACTACTGTAGTCCCTCACCTTACTGTAGTCCCTCACCTTGCTGTAGTCCCTCACTTTACTGTAGTCCCTCACACTACTGTAGTCCCTCACTTTACTGTAGTCCCTCACACTACTGTAGTCCCTCACCTTACTGTAGCCCCTCACCTTACTGTAGCCCCTCACCTTGCTGTAGTCCCTCACTTTACTGTAGTCCCTCACACTACTGTAGTCCCTCACTTTACTGTAGTCCCTCACACTACTGTAGTCCCTCACCTTACTGTAGTCCCTCACCTTGATGTAGTCCCCCACACTACTGTAGTCCCTCACTTTACTGTAGTCCCTCACACTACTGTAGTCCCTCACCTTACTGTAGTCCCTCACACTACTGTAGTCCCTCACACTACTGTAGTCCCTCACACTACTGTAGTCCCTCACACTACTGTAGTCCCTCACCTTACTGTAGTCCCTCACCTTACTGTAGCCCCTCACCTTACTGTAGCCCCTCACCTTACTGTAGCCCCTCACCTTACTGTAGCCCCTCACCTTACTGTAGTCCCTCACCATGCTGTAGTCCCTCACACTACTGTAGTCCTTCACACTACTGTAGTCCCTCACCTTACTGTAGCCCCTCACCTTACTGTAGTCCCTCACCTTACTGTAGCCCTTCACCTTACTGTAGTCCTTCACACTACTGTAGTCCCTCACCTTACTGTAGTCCCTCACCTTGCTGTAGTCCCTCACCTTACTGTAGTCCCTCACACTACTGTAGTCCCTCACCTTACTGTAGTCCCTCACCTTACTGTAGTCCCTCACCTTACTGTAGTCCCTCACACTACTG
Organism: Procambarus clarkii; assembly: GCF_040958095.1. Classification (NCBI taxonomy): domain Eukaryota; kingdom Metazoa; phylum Arthropoda; class Malacostraca; order Decapoda; family Cambaridae; genus Procambarus; species Procambarus clarkii. The sequence goes on from NC_091224.1 coordinate 550,866, forward strand.
TAGCCCCTCACCTTACTGTAGTCCCTCACACTACTGTAGTCCCTCACCTTACTGTAGTCCCTCACCTTACTGTAGTCCCTCACCTTACTGTAGTCCCTCACTTTACTGTAGTCACTCACACAACTGTAGTCCCTCACCTTACTGAAGTCCCTCGCACTACTGTAGTCCCTCACCTTACTGTAGCCCCTCACCTTACTGTAGTCCCTCACCTTACTGTAGTCCCTCACCTTACTGTAGTCCCTCACCTTACTGTAGTCCCTCACCTTACTGTAGCCCCTCACCTTACTGTAGTCCCTCACCTTACTGTAGTCCCTCACCTTACTGTAGTCCCTCACCTTACTGTAGCCCCTCACCTTACTGTAGCCCCTCACCTTACTGTAGTCCCTCACCTTACTGTAGTCCCTCACCTTACTGTAGTCCCTCACTTTACTGTAGTCCCTCACTTTACTGTAGTCCCTCACACTACTGTAGTCCCTCACCTTACTGTAGTCCCTCACACTACTGTAGTCCCTCACCTTACTGTAGTCCCTCACCTTACTGTAGTCCCTCACCTTACTGTAGTCCCTCACACTACTCTAGTCCCTCACACTACTCTAGTCCCTCACCTTACTGTAGTCCCTCACCTTACTGTAGTCCCTCACCTTACTGTAGTCCCTCACACTACTGTAGTCCCTCACACTACTGTAGTCCCTCACCTTACTGTAGCCCCTCACCTTACTGTAGCCCCTCACCTTACTGTAGCCCCTCAACTTACTGTAGTCCCTCGCACTACTCTAGTCCCTCACCTTACTGTAGTCCCTCACCTTGCTGTAGTCCCTCACCTTACTGTAGTCCCTCACCTTACTGTAGCCTCTCACCTTACTGTAGTCCCTCACCTTACTGTAGCCCCTCACCTTACTGTAGTCCCTCACCTTACTGTAGCCACTCACCTTACTGTAGTCCCTCACCTTACTGTAGTCCCTCACCTTACTGTAGCCCCTCACCTTACTGTAGTCCCTCACCTTACTCTAGCCCCTCACCTTACTGTAGTCCCTCACCTTACTTTAGCCCCTCACCTTACTGTAGCCCCTCACCTTACTGTAGTCCCTCACCTTACTGTAGTCCCTCACCTTACTCTAGCCCCTCACTTTACTGTAGTCCCTCACCTTACTTTAGCCCCTCACCTTACTGTAGCCCCTCATCTTACTGTAGCCCGTCACCTTACTGTAGTCCCTCGCCTTACTGTAGTCCCTCACCTTACTGTAGTCCCTCACACTACTGTAGTCCCTCACACTACTGTAGTCCCTCACCTTACTGTAGCCCCTCACCTTACTGTAGTCCCTCACCTTACTTTAGCCCCTCACCTTACTGTAGTCCCTCACCTTACTGTAGTCCCTCACCTTACTGTAGTCCCTCACCTTACTGTAGCCCCTCACCTTACTGTAGTCCCTCACCTTACTGTAGTCCCTCACCTTACTGTAGTCCCTCACACTACTGTTGTCCCTCACCTTACTGTAGTCCCTCACCTTACTGTAGTCCCTCACCTTACTGTAGTCCCTCACACTACTGTTGCCCCTCACCTTACTGTAGTCCCTCACACTACTGTAGTCCCTCACCTTACTGTAGTCCCTCACCTTACTGTAGTCCCTCACCTTACTGTAGTCCCTCACTTTACTGTAGTCACTCACACTACTGTAGTCCCTCACCTTACTGAAGTCCCTCACACTACTGTAGTCCCTCACCTTACTGTAGCCCCTCACCTTACTGTAGTCCCTCACCTTACTGTAGTCCCTCACCTTACTGTAGTCCCTCACCTTACTGTAGTCCCTCACCTTACTGTAGCCCCTCACCTTACTGTAGTCCCTCACCTTACTGTAGTCCCTCACCTTACTGTAGTCCCTCACCTTACTGTAGCCCCTCTCCTTACTGTAGTCCCTCACCTTACTGTAGTCCCTCACCTTACTGTAGTCCCTCACTTTACTGTAGTCCCTCACTTTACTGTAGTCCCTCACACTACAGTAGTCCCTCACTTTACTGTAGTCCCTCACACTACTGTAGTCCCTCACCTTACTGTAGTCCCTCACCTTACTGTAGTCCCTCACCTTACTGTAGTCCCTCACACTACTCTAGTCCCTCACCTTACTGTAGTCCCTCACCTTACTGTAGTCCCTCACCTTACTGTAGTCCCTCACACTACTGTAGTCCCTCACCTTACTGTAGTCCCTCACCTTACTGTAGCCCCTCACCTAACTGTAGCCCCTCACCTTACTGTAGCCCCTCACCTTACTGTAGTCCCTCACACTACTCTAGTCCCTCACCTTACTGTAGTCCCTCACCTTGCTGTAGTCCCTCACCTTACTGTAGTCCCTCACCTTACTGTAGCCCCTCACCTTACTGTAGTCCCTCACCTTACTGTAGCCCCTCACCTTACTGTAGTCCCTCACCTTACTGTAGCCCCTCACCTTACTGTAGTCCCTCACCTTACTGTAGTCCCTCACCTTACTGTAGCCCCTCACCTTACTGTAGTCCCTCACCTTACTCTAGCCCCTCACCTTACTGTAGTCCCTCACCTTACTTTAGCCCCTCACCTTACTGTAGCCCCTCACCTTACTGTAGTCCCTCACCTTACTGTAGTCCCTCACCTTACTCTAGCCCCTCACCTTACTGTAGTCCCTCACCTTACTTTAGCCCCTCACCTTACTGTAGCCCCTCACCTTACTGTAGCCCGTCACCTTACTGTAGTCCCTCGCCTTACTGTAGTCCCTCACCTTACTGTAGTCCCTCACACTACTGTAGTCCCTCACACTACTCTAGTCCCTCACCTTACTGTAGCCCCTCACCTTACTGTAGTCCCTCACCTTACTTTAGCCCCTCACCTTACTGTAGTCCCTCACCTTACTGTAGTCCCTCACCTTACTGTAGTCCCTCACCTTACTGTAGCCCCTCACCTTACTGTAGTCCCTCACCTTACTGTAGTCCCTCACACTACTGTAGTCCCTCACCTTACTGTAGTCCCTCACCTTACTGTAGTCCCTCACCTTACTGTAGTCCCTCATCTTACTGTAGTCCCTCACCTTACTGTAGTCCCTCACCTTACTGTAGCCCCTCACCTTACTGTAGTCCCTCACCTTACTGTAGTCCCTCACCTTACTGTAGTCCCTCACCTTACTGTAGTCCCTCACCTTACTGTAGTCCCTCACCTTACTGTAGTCCCTCACTTTACTGTAGTCCCTCACTTTACTGTAGTCCCTCACACTACTGTAGTCCCTCACCTTACTGTAGTCCCTCACACTACTGTAGTCCCTCACCTTACTGTAGTCCCTCACTTTACTGTAGTCACTCACACTACTGTAGTCCCTCACCTTACTGAAGTCCCTCACCTTACTGTAGCCCCTCACCTTACTGTAGCCCGTCACCTTACTGTAGCCCCTCACCTTACTGTAGCCCGTCACCTTACTGTAGCCCCCTCACCTTACTGTAGCCCCTCACCTTACTGTAGTCCTTCACATTACTGTAGCCCGTCACCTGACTGTAGTCCCTCACCTTACTGTAGCCCCTCACCTTACTGTAGCCCCTCACCTTACTGTAGCCCCTCACCTTACTGTAGTCCCTCACCTTACTGTAGCCCATCACCTTACTGTAGTCCTTCACCTTACTGTAGCCCGTCACCTTACTGTAGTCCCTCACCTTACTGTAGTCCCTCACCTTACTGTAGTCCCTCACCTTATTGTAGTCCCTCACCTTACTGTAGCCCCTCACCTTACTGTAGTCCCTCACCTTATTGTAGCCCCTCACTTTACTGTAGCCCCTCACCTTACTGTAGCCCCTCACCTTACTGTAGCCCCTCACCTTACTGTAGCCCCTCACCTTACTGTAGCCCCTCACCTTACTGTAGCCCCTCACTTTACTATAGCCCCTCACCTTACTGTAGTCCCTCACCTTACTGTAGCCCATCATCTCCCTGAGCGTGTTACTGATCAGTCCAGTTGCTTACACCTCCTTGAGGTACTCCAGCACGATACAGAAGTGGTCACCAGCTCCTGGCGGCGTCTCACACCCACTCTTAACACCAGCCACATTCTGGGTAAAGGTGACGTCTGGTGGTGCTGCTGGCCGACCCTCTCCCCTTACTCTTGTCGGCTCTATTATATGCTGTTACAGGAAGTTGTTGTCGGCTGTGTCTACCAGTTTTGTTCTCCATGTCTCATACCCCCCCCCCCCCTACCCCCTCTCGTTCGGGGATGGGGGTCCTATTTATCCAATCTGTTTCTCCTTTAGACAGAATACTGTCTCTCGCCTGTCTTGCCGCTGTGGCTGGTTTTCTATTACCCTTAAGCAAGGCTCATTGTATTTACCAAAGTTTTTCCTCGACCTTCTCTTGTGGAAGATTCTAACTCACCGCTACAACAATCTTCAAGTGCCCAATTGTTGTTACTTCAGGTAAGTGCTTTTCCTTGTCGGATTCCAGTGACACTTTCACGTCTTCAAAGTTCCAGTGTAGTTGTAAACGTCGAGCTTCACCACCTCTGTCCCAGTCTTTCCTTATCACTTGATATACTCACAGTTGGTATATTTCCTCTATTTGTATATGAAGATTGTATTCCTATTGATGAACACTGTATAGGTGGGACCTGGTGGCCAGTCACCACACTGGTGAACCAGGTCGGGGCAGGTATACGCTACACCAAGTGTATGTCCGTCATGTATATCCCAGCTCCCTCAAGTCTTAGGGACCTGGTGGCTAAGTGGACAGCGCTCGGTATTAGTAATCCTAGGGTCTAGGAATCGGTCCCCGGTGATGGCGGAAACAAATGGGCAGAGTTTCTTTCACCCTGATGGTCATGTTCACCTAGCAGTAAATCGGTACCTGTGAGTTAGATAGCTGTTAAGGGCTACTTCCTGAGGGGGGGGGGGGGTGTGAGTGCGTTAAAAAAATGGATTGATTGAGAGTTGAGAGGCGGGCGGAAAGAGCCAGACTTCAACCCCCACACACACAACTAGGTAACAGAGAGAGGGTAAGACCAGATCACAGTAGCCATCACCCTGGCTGGCTACTGTGGTGCCTGAAGTGCTTGGTGTTGGCTCCTCATATATGTGGTGGAGCACAGCTCGGTACCTCAGGTAACGTTACTCATTACTGGACGTCTGGGAACGTCTACACTGTGGTCATCTGCGGGGTATTAAACACCCAGCTCTCATATAATGATAGTACTTACATCAACTATTTGGTTAAACCTTCAAAAAGTTAACTGTAGCTCCCAAAAAGTTGGCATTTTGTATTACTAAATTAGCCCAAATGACACACTAAGAAAATAAATATGTAACTGAAAAATAATAAAGTAATCTATTTGGTCCAGGCAACCCAAGGCCTAATATACACTATCTTAGGCCTACTATACATGTATGTGTTATAGTAGGCCTAGAAATGTTTACTTTTGATTTCATATTTTTGGGTCTCATCTAAAAAATTATTGTTACTAAATGTGAACGTTATTGCCTGCAACAGTCTATTGTTAACACTGTCGTCTATCTGATAGACATTATGTGTCTATTGTCGTTACCATCAACGGAGACATCTTGTTTACTGCCTTGGAAATATGTTTTGGTGATCTTATAGGTGTGTAATTTATGTATACACTTGAGAAGCTGCCAAGTACTTTACTACTACAGTAAAGTAGTAGTGAGCTACAGTAGTACTTACAAGGTCATGATGCTGGTGACAAAGTTGAGAGTGGCGAGTGGTGTTAGTGGTGTATATCATGGTGTTTGGTGCGTGTTTCTGGCCCTTATGGCTTGTGGTCACTACTGCTGCCAGAGCTGGAGGTCACTACTACTGCCAGACCTGGAGGTCACTACTACTGCCAGACCTGGAGGTCACTACTGCTGCCAGAGCTGGAGGTCACTAATACTGCCAGACCTGGAGGTCACTACTGCTGCCAGACCTGGAGGTCACTACTACTCCCAGAGCTGGAGGTCACTACTGCTGCCAGACCTGGAGGTCACCACTACTGCCAGAGCTGGAGGTCACTACTGCTGCCAGACCTGGAGGCCACCACTACTGCCAGAGCTGGAGGTCACTACTACTCCCAGAGCTGGAGGTCACTACTACTGCCAGAGCTGGAGGTCACTACTACTGCCAGAGCTGGAGGTCACTACTACTGCCAGACCTGGAGGTCACTACTACTCCCAGAGCTGGAGGTCACTACTACTGCCAGAGCTGGAGGTCACTACTACCCCCAGAGCTGGAGGTCACTACTACTGCCAGACCTGGAGATCACTACTACTGCCAGACCTGGAGGTCACTACTACTGCCAGAGCTGGAGGTCACTACTACCCCCAGAGCTGGAGGTCACTACTACTGCCAGAGCTGGAGGTCACTACTACCCCCAGACCTGGAGGTCACTACTACCCTCAGAGCTGGAGGTCACTACTACTGCCAGACCTGGAGGTCACTACTACTCCCAGAGCTGGAGGTCACTACTACCCCCAGAGCTGGAGGTCACTACTACTGCCAGAGCTGGAGGTCACTACTACTGCCAGAGCTGGAGGTCACTACTACTGCCAGAGCTGGAGGTCACTACAGCCAGAGCTGGAGGTCATTACTACTGCCAGAGCTGGAGGTCACTACTACTGCCAGAGCTGGAGGTCACTACTACTGCCAGAGCTGGAGGTCACTACTACTGCCAGAACTGGAGGTCACTACTACTGCCAGAGCTGGAGGTCACTACTACTGCCAGAGCTGGAGGTCACTACTACTGCCAGAGCTGGAAGTCACTACTACTGCCAGAGCTGGAGGTCACTACTACTGCCAGAGCTGGAGGTCACTACTACTGCCAGAGCTGGAGGTCACTACTACTCCCAGAGCTGGAGGTCACTACTACTGCCAGAGCTGGAGGTCACTACTACTGCCAGAGCTGGAGGTCACCACTACTCCCAGAGCTGGAGGTCACCACTACTCCCAGAGCTGGAGGTCACTACTCCCAGAGCTGGAGGTCACTAGTAATCAACACTTCCAGGACTTTTTACAATTCAAACTGTCATCACTATAGAGCAGATATCTGGCATCTCAGTTTTCCTATAGTTTGCAAACTTAACAATATTGTTACTGAATTCCGATTCTAAATAGCTTACATTTATGTGGCAAACTTCGTGAAATTAAATGAAAGTAAATGTGTCAAACATGAGCGGGGCTTTGAAAAATTACGTTTTAAAGCCTTTATTATTAATCTGTTGTTTTCATAATGTAGAGGAATACCTGCAGGGGTTATCATTTTCAACAAATTTTACAAAACTTGCGTCATACAAGTTAACCGATAATTTGATGTAAGTGATCTTCCCAATTCTTGCAGATTGTCACAACATTTGCAACTTGCCACGATTCCGGCGCTTAGCTCACTCCAACATTCTTTTAGCTCACTCTAACATTCTCTTAGGATCCCGGCAAGACTTTGTCTGATCCCGGGGATATGTTTGGCTTTAGTTCTTCTCTCTGTTGAATATATTCCTCCCGAGAAATAATTGAACATTCCAAAATGTCTTCCTCACTTTCTACATAGATGTGTTCAAGTGTCGGTAAATTATCAACTTCTTCTCAAGTAAATACAGTTAAGTAGCCTGGGGGAGATGAATGAGGGATGAGGGTTGATGAATGAGGGTTTAGGACCGACAAATTATGAAGCTGGCGGAAAAGGTGTGATAATTGCTGAAAGAGGAACGTAGACTATTGACCAGTGTGATGGCCCTCTAATTTAACACCGGGGTAATCTATATAAGTAAAAATGTAAATGTTCGTTTGCTTAAAACCGCTGATCTCCGAAAGTTCTTCACCGATTGCTTGGAAATTTTGGCACAACGTTCCATTCGCATCCGAGCGGGACTGTATATACATACTGTATAGATGTCACGTCTGTGACTGGAAAAAACATGCTTTTTTGAAAACTGCGTTTTTCATGTGAGGGAAATCTTCGAAACTTCTTTACCGATTGCTTTGAAATTTCGACACAACGTTACATTCGAAAAGACGCGTGTTTTTATATACCTATACTATATACATGCTACACCTGTGACAGGTAAGAACATGCTTTTTTTGAAAAACAGCGCCATCTGTTGTACGTAATAGCAACACACGCTTTACTAAATATGTTATGATGCCATTTCAATGTTTCCGATTGTATTGATAAATTTTATTTTCATAAATTTCGATTTATTTTCATTTTGATTTAATTATTTTATGTGACATTACATTGGAATTGCGCTGTGTTGTTTACCATATCGTTCATTTCATGAGTATAGTTTATTTGTTTATTTTTTTATTTTTTCGTTTCATTTTTGTAACTGTTCTTCTTATTTATCAGTGATGGGAACATCAGATCATTTGGGAATGCCTCAAACGGAGTAGGGAATGGTGGGGAGGACGAGGGGACGAGGGAGGGGGTAATGGTGGGGAGGACGAGAGGATGGGGGAGTGGGGAATGGTGGGGGAGAACGAGGGGCCGGGGTAGGGGGAAAGGATGGGGAGGACGAGGAGACGGGGGAGTGGGGGATGGTGGGGAGGACGGAGGGATGGGAGAGGGGGGATGGTGGGGAGGACAGGGGGGAACAGGAGAGGGTTGTTGTGGCTGGGTACAGCTAGTTTAATAATATAACCCGGTAATGTAATAATATAACCGGGTAATTGGTTCCGTATGTCAACAACTCTATTTTTAAACCTGTATTTACCCGTCTTCCTTGAATCTGAAATTATCCAATTTATGTATATTGCTTCGTGTTGCATTTTGTGTTAATATATTTAAAACCTCATATAAATCACAAAACCTCATCATTATACACTTTCCTTAATTTATATAGTTCAATCACGGCACCTTCATTCCTCGTCTGTCTGGAGAATGTAGTTAGAATGTTTTATTGTCTCTTCACGAGGAATGTTTCTAATTATCTGGATTAACTTTATTATCCATCACTGTAGTTATTTTTGTAAATTTCTGTCTGTTCCATAATTTGGAGACCATATCTGAACTTCATAATCTAAACAGTGTCTAACAAGGGTAAGATAAAACTGAAGAATAATATCATGTCGGGTTCATAAATCTTATTAAAATGGTACCAACAGTAATCCTGTTGATGAATCTTATAGAAATAAATCCCTAATTTCAATTAGCTTTGTTTCGAAATTATTTGCATTTTTTCTCTTAAGATCCCCAGTAATGATGCTTAAACGTTCATTTTCACGGCCATCGAAATGTAAACTGTTCATTTGATTTGTGATGATTGTTTTATCACCACAAAAACTGGAGAGCCTATATTCTTCAGCATAAAAAATGCATCAACGACTCTTTCTTCGATTTTAAAATAGTTCTTATATAGTCTTGTAGTAATTTTATGCCTTTTTTATTTTCTTCCGTCTACTCTCTTAATGTCGTCTGTAAAGTTGCCGAGTTCGCTGTTAAATCTAATGCTCAAAATGTGGTATTAAACCACACTGTTCGCAGGACAAGACTGAGGACACTTCATTTAGAGTGTGTCCCACTCTGATGTTTGTCCAGTTACACTAACTCTACATTCTTAGCAATAACCAAGCATTCAACCACATGGGATAATCTCGTATATACAATGCGCCTCTAACTTTTGACCGCGTCTTCAAAGCCACTGTACGAAAGGCTTTACTAAAGTTAAGGTAAAGTCGCAATCTTTCCTTCTGTCAAGTGCTTGGAAATACATTAGAAAAATTTTAGAATAAATTTGTTGAACATGAGCGGCCCTTAACAGAACGCTATTGTGAGCCCTCATTAAAGCCCATTTCTATAAAAAAATAAACGAATACCTTTTTTACAATGATCGATTTAAGTCATTTAATATGATAGACGTAAAACTAATTGGACGATAGTTTGAGGCAAGTAATCTGTCTCTGCTGTTAACAATCCAGCACCACATTTGGCACTCTGCACGACTACGACACTCGACACTAATGATTTAATATATATGCAACACAAGGACTCGCTAGACTCATCCTGACATTATTTAAGCACTCTAACAATTGCTGCTTCTGACCAAGGGATCTTGGTCGGCTCCAATTTTTCAATTTGCATGAAATCTTCCTCCATTGTTATTACAAAGTTAGTCAACTCTTCTTCTCCGCCTGCTAAGATTTGTCAACAGACGAGGACTGTGAAGGAAAGTTGAGAACTGCTGGGAAAAGAGAGAGAGAGAGAGAGAGAGAGAGAAAGAGAGGGAGAGAGAGAGAGAGAGAGAGAGAGAGAGAGAGAGAGAGAGAGAGAGAGAGAGAGAGAGAGAGAGAGAGAGAGAGAGAGAAGAGAGAGAAGAGAGAGAAGAGAGAGAGAGAGAGAGAGAGAGAGAGAGAGAGAGAGAGAGAGAGAGAGAGAGAGAGAGAGAGAGAGAAGAGAGAGAGAGAGAAGAGAGAGAAGAGAGAGAAGAGAGAGAGAGAGAGAGAGAGAGAGAGAGAGAGAGAGAGAGAGAGAGAGAGAGAGAGAGAAGAGAGAGAAGAGAGAGAAGAGAGAAGAGAGAGAAGAGAGAAGAGAGAGAAGAGAGAGAAAAGAGAGAAGAGAGAGAGAGAGAGAGAGAGAGAGAGAGAGAGAGAGAGAGAGAGAGAGAGAGAGAGAGAGAGAGAGAGAGAGAGAGAGAGATCTGATGGAAGAGGAACGAGGACTCATAGAAGAGGTACGAGGATGGATGGAAGAGTGGAGAATGACTGGTTGAAGAAGGTTGACGACAGAAGACAGAGTGTTCAGAAGTCCTGGACACTGGAGAGAGTGGTGACAGACCAACGCTGAGGACCCCACCACTGGCCGTGTGGTGACAGACCAACGCTGAGGACCCCACCACTGGCCGTGTATCACACTATCTCTATGTTCTCATCTCCAGTGTTTACAATATAATTAAGTTGTAAACATCAACGTGGAGTAGACACAAATATTTGTATCAAGTCTCGGGACCATAAACATGCTCACAACTACGAATAATTGCAAACAAAATACACGTTTATTAACTAATAACTTGTGACGAATGGACTATATATATTTGACAGTTATTTTATATTATTGTGGAAACATACATTTTATTTTTGTTCAGTTGTATTTTGAGCCAAGTGAGATGCTGTTGTTGGTGCTCCTCCACACTGACTCACACTTGGTCAAGTGCGAGTGTGTTGGTGAGTAATATTGACGTTTTGAACACGGTGGATAATATTACATTATCTGTACAATATTTTTATTGATCTATTGTTCCTTCATTACCATCATGCATGACGGTCATGAGAGTGGTGGAGATGACTGTATAACATTCATGGTATTCAGTAGAGCTTCGTAGGTTGGTACACCCGAGACCTTGGTAAGTGGGGCATAGGGGCATGGTGGTGATGGGTACCACTTACAGGGGCATGGTGCTGATGGGTACCACTTACAGGGGCATGGTGCTGGTGGGTACCACTTACAGGGGCATGGTGTTGGTGGGTACCACTTACAGGGGCATGGTGCTGATGGGTACCACTTACAGGGGCATGGTGGTGGTGGGTACCACTTACAGGGGCATGGTGTTGGTGGGTACCACTTACAGGGGCATGGTGGTGGTGGGTACCACTTACAGGGGCATGGTGTTGGTGGGTACCACTTACAGGGGCATGGTGGTGGTGGGTACCACTTACAGGGGCATGGTGCTGGTGGGTACCACTTACAGGGGCATGGTGCTGGTGGGTACCACTTACAGGGGCATGGTGCTGGTGGGTACCACTTACAGGGGCATGGTGCTGGTGGGTACCACTTACAGGGGCATGGTGGTGGTGGGTACCACTTACAGGGGCATGGTGGTGGTGGGTACCACTTACAGGGGCATGGTGCTGGTGGGTACCACTTACAGGGGCATGGTGGTGGTGGGTACCACTTACAGGGGCATGGTGCTGGTGGGTACCACTTACAGGGGCATGGTGCTGGTGGGTACCACTTACAGGGGCATGGTGCTGGTGGGTACCACTAACAGGGGCATGGTGTTGGTGGGTACCACTTACAGGGGGCGTGGTGCTGGTGGGTACCACTTACAGGGGGCGTGGTGCTGGTGGGTACCACTTACAGGGGCATGGTGTTGGTGGGTACCACTTACAGGGGGCGTGGTGCTGGTGGGTACCACTTACAGGGGGCGTGGTGCTGGTGGGTACCACTTACAGGGACATGGTGTTGGTGGGTACCACTTACAGGGACATGGTGCTGGTGGGTACCACTTACAGGGTCATGGTGGTGGTGGGTACCACTTACAGGGGCATGGTGCTGGTGGGTACCACTTACAGGGGCATGGTGTTGGTGGGTACCACTTACAGGGACATGGTGGTGGTGGGTACCACTTACAGGGGCATGGTGCTGGTGGGTACCACTTACAGGGGCATGGTGTTGGTGGGTACCACTTACAGGGACATGGTGGTGGTGGGTACCACTTACAGGGACATGGTGCTGGTGGGTACCACTTACAGGGGCATGGTGTTGGTGGGTACCACTTACAGGGACATGGTGTTGGTGGGTACCACTTACAGGGACATGGTGGTGGTGGGTACCACTTACAGGGGCATGGTGCTGGTGGGTACCACTTACAGGGGCATGGTGCTGGTGGGTACCACTTACAGGGGCATGGTGCTGGTGGGTACCACTTACAGGGACATGGTGGTGGTGGGTACCATTTACAGGGGCATGGTGGTGGTGGGTACCACTTACAGGGGCATGGTGGTGGTGGGTACCACTTACATGGGGCATTGTTTTGGTGGGTACCACTTACAGGGTCATGGTGTTGGTGGGTACCACTTATAGGGGCATGGTGGTGGTGGGTACCACTTACAGGGGTATGGTGTTGGTGGGTACCACACAGGGAAATGGTGTTGCTGGGTACCACTTACAGAGGCATGGTGGTGGTGGGTACCACTTACAGGGGCATGGTGCTGGTGGGTACCACTTACAGGGGCATGGTGTTGGTGGGTACCACTTAATGGTGATAGTGGGAGCCACTTTTGCTGTCAGTGACAGCCACTTTAGCTGTTACAGCACCTTAGCATTTAGTAACAGCCACTTCAGCTGTCAGTGACAGCCACTAAAACAATATGCGTCAGAGTTACGGTGACGCAAATTAGTCAGCTAATTCACATAACATGGAAAGTGTCCATCTTGTATAGTTTTCACACACGGAGCGCGGCCCCTCCTGGAGCACTCTTCCAAGCATGGAGACCTTCTCAGCATCAAAATAATATATCTCCTTTGGAAAGTGTTCAACGCAGGGCGCCAAACGTCACTCCAGTCACATCCCAAATAGCGAAAAGTTGAGGCCCTCGTAGCTAATACCTCCTTGAGCCAGGTGTGACCTGGTAGGACTGAAAGAGAAAATTGCCATTATTAATGACAGGATCTTTAACAAGCCGCCAGCTTCCTGTCTCCGTCGAGGCAACTATAGAGATGTTGGGCCTCATGAATACTGAAGTTAATAATCGTACGAACAGACATCTAATCCCTCGAGGTTAATGTTTATTATTTGTTAAAGCGTAAACTGTCCTTGTGGCTAACTCTTCTAAACTGCACTTAGTAAGCTGGTCTCCCAAGTCTGGTCATACTGGTGTGTTTAGTGTGAGGAATGTGTGGGTCTCAGTGCCCCAGTGTGTTGTGTGGTGGTAGTGTGAGGTTGAAATGCATCCTTATTATCTGGAGATACGAAAAGGCTTCTTAACATGCTTAGTGTGAGGCTGCGTTCGGTTCTTATTATCTCCCAATATTTAGTGTGAGGAAAGACTATATTTATAAAACCTATATATTACTTATAATTTGTTTGATGATACATTACCATGCATTCATGCTGTCCCTTTGCACTGTAAGAAGAGTTTTGCTTCTTACATTGTAAGAAGAGCTTTGCTTCTTACATTGTAAAAAGGGTTTTGCTTCTTACATTGTAAGAAGAGTTTTGCTTCTTACATTGTAAAAAGGGTTTTGCTTCTTACATTGTAAGAAAAGTTTTGCTTCTTGCATTGTAAGAAGAGTTTTGCTTTTTACATTTCAAAAGAAGCAAACTCACATTTGATAAACAAATGCGAGTAGTCATCTAGAACATATAACACTTAACCTTAGCAAACATTTGACTCTGCAATTCAGTGCCTCGTTCATTACCCGGTCTCGGTGTTGCTTCGCTCCCTCTGTTGTGGGGGAAAAAATATGGGAATTATCTAAAAGGAATTATTCATGCGTGGTGTCAAGATTACAATCTTTATAATCGAAAACCGATAATCCATAGAGGCGTTGAATAATTCTCTAATAAATAGAGGAGGAAGGTAGTAAAGAGGCAATACGCCAGACCGATGCATTACTGCATAAAGAACCTCAATCTGAGAACGGCTGAGTTACTGAAACTTCTCCCGTATTCAGAAAGTTATTGGGAGCAAACATCAAAACTTTCTCTTGCATTTTTTTACGAGAGAGGAAAATTGCTGTGAGTTACGAGGTCTGGTGATGAAGGAGACTAATATCTGTTGAGTGTGTGACAAGTTTATGGTAGAGCGAGAGCTGTGGGTCTTCCTGCAGTATGTCTCCCTGGAGGCCAATGGTGGCCACCAAGGCTGCAGTTCTTTCTCCAGTGTGTGTTGAAGACTTGTGGTGGGTAAAGGAATGCGGGTCTTTCTTCAGGGGGTTATACTGGTGGCTAGTAGTGGAACTAGGGTTCTTGGTCCCCCTCCACTGTGTCACAACGGAGCACAATGGAGCAAAATCTCTCGGAGCTCCTCCATTTCCGGACAGGAACCGAGGATGCACCAGGCGTTTTCCCTCTGGATCGCCACACTGAGGCGCTGAAACAGAAAATTGGCAACCCTATGGTCTCTGGTGATGTAAATGAGCCTGGAACCCAATTCTTTGAGAAATCTCAAGGCGCTCCTAATCCAAGGGCCATGTGCCTCAGACGCTATGGGAACAAAGGTGTATTGACCTTCCAGTCGACTGTACTTAATTGATTTTGATGTTCCCCTGTGGTTGGCCGCCCCACCTGCTTGATCAGCACTGAAGTATATATAGGTGTCAGCCAGGGTGGATACACACGTGTCGTCCTACACCAGCTGTCTGCCCCTCTTCCAGGGGTATACTGTGATGCCATCAGGGCGAAGTGCGGGGTCATGCGGGTTTTGGTGTCCCAGGATGCAAAGTTCTCTCTCCGCTGGGCACTGAGCTGAGACAAGGCTCCTCTTGATGATGTCATTAACCTCGTTGTGTCTTGCATGCCAGCACTTGGATCTTCCGCAATGCATCCCATGCAGTCCATATTGGTCTGCTTCCACCCTGTTACCATACACTTGTATTCAGCGTGAACTGGGGCACCAAGGAGAAGGAGGGCCACCGCCCACTCTTTATCTCATATATATATATATATATATATATATATATATATATATATATATATATATATATATATACATTTATATATATATATATATATATATTATTTAATATGACCGAAAAAGTAAGATTAATCATTTTAACACGAATTTTCTCGATCTTTCTTATGTTTCTTTTCACTGTTGATGGTAATTGAAAAATCAGTTCTACAAAATTCATTTTTATTTCTAGTCTGACGCGACACTTGAACGCGTTTCGTAATAACTTATTACATTTTCAAAGACTTTTAGTTTACACACACACACAACTATAACCTGTAAACACTAAACAGAGTTCTCACTATTCTATGATTTAAACAGCTTTCATTTATTATTTCATACCCGCATTTTGCGTGAGGTGATATGTTACAACAGTTTTGGATGAGGTGAACAAAACTTTCAACACAGGATTGAACACGAAACAATGGGTATTGAAGTTAAGAATGGAAGTAACTGCAAAGGGCCTATTGGCCCATATTTCTTGATGCTTCTATATTAGAGCGGAGTCTTGAAGTGGGTAGAATATAGTTGTGCATTAATTGGCTGTTGATTGCTGGTGTTGACTTCTTGATGTGTAGTGCCTCGCAGATGTCAAGCCGCCTGCTATCGCTGTATCTATCGATGATTTCTGTGTCGTTTGCTAAGATTTCTCTGGTGATGGTTTGGTTGTGGGAAGAGATTATATGTTCCTTAACGGAGCCCTGTTGTTTATGCATCGTTAATCGCCTGGAAAGAGATGTTGTTGTCTTGCCTATATACTGAGTTCTTTGAGGCTTACAGTACCCAAGTGGGCATTTGAAGGCATAGACGGCGTTGGTCTCTTTTAAAGCGTTCTGCTTTGTGTCTGGAGAGTTTCTCATGAGTAGGCTGGCCGTTTTTTTGGTTTTATAGTAAATCGTCAGTTGTATCTTCTGATTTTTGTCTGAAGGGATAACGTTTCTATTAACAATATCTTTCAGGACCCTTTCCTCCGTTTTATGAGCTGTGGAACAGAAGTACCTGTAAAATAATCTAATAGGGGGTATAGGTGTTGTGTTAGTTGTCTCTTCAGAGATTGCATGGCGTTTCACCTTCCTGCTTATGATGTTTTTTAACGAAACCATTGGAGAAGCCGTTGTTGACTAGGACCTGCCTTACCCTACAGAGTTCTTCATCGACTTGCTTCCATCCTGAGCTGTGCCTGAGAGCACGGTCGACATAAGCGTTAACAACACTCCTCTTGTACCTGTCTGGGCAGTCACTGTTGGCATTGAGGCACATTCCTATGTTTGTTTCCATAGTGTAGACTGCAGTGTGGAAACCTCCGCTCCTTTCCATGACTGTTACATCTAGAAAGGGCAGCTTCTCATCCTTCTCCATCTCGTAAGTGAAACGCAGCACGGAACTCTGCTCAAATGCCTCCTTCAGCTCCTGCAGATGTCTGACATCAGGTACCTGTGTAAAAATGTCGTCAACATACCTGCAGTATATGGCCGGTTTCAAGTTCATGTCGATTAAGACCGTTTGCTCGATGGTACCCATGTAGGAGTTCGCAAACAGGACACCTAGGGGAGAACCCATGGCGACCCCATCTACTTGCTTATACATGTGCCCATCCGGGCTCAAGAAGGGTGCCTCTTTAGTACAAGCTTGGAGTAGTTTCCTTACTCCAAGCTACTACTCCAAGCTTGTACTAAAGAGGAACTCTTTAGTACAAGGCTGGCTGGACTTAAGAGTGGAATATTGCTGTATTCTACACTAGAGAACAAGTCCAGCATACCTATTCCAGCAGAGGTGCAATAGGGACGCTGAGAGAGAACTCAATCAATCTCCAGCAACATCAAGGACCTTCCTGCTTCTGTAACATCAAGAAGTAATCTCCAGCAACATCAAGGACCTTCCTGCTTCTGTAACATCAAGAAGTAATCTCCAGCAACATCAAGGACCCTCCTGCTTCTGTAACACCAAGAAGTAATCTCCAGCAACATCAATCACCCTCCTGCTTCTGTAACATCAAGAAGTAATCTCCAGCAACATCAACATCATGGACCCTCCTGCTTCTGTAACATCAAGAAGTAATCTCCAGCAACATCAAGGACCCTCCTGCTGCTGTAACATCAAGAAGTAATCTCCAGCAACATCAAGGACCCTCCTGCTTCTGTAACACCAAGAAGTAATCTCCAGCAACATCAAGGACCCTCCTGCTTCTGTAACATCAAGAAGTAATCTCCAGCAACATCAACATCATGGACCCTCCTGCTTTTGTAACATCAAGCAGTAATCTCCAGCAACATCAACATCATGGACCCTCCTGCTTCTGTAACATCAAGAAGTAATCTCCAGCAACATCAAGGACCCTCCTGCTGCTGTAACATCAAGAAGTAATCTCCAGCAACATCAAGGACCCTCCTGCTTCTGTAACATCAAAAAGTAATCTCCAGCAACATCAAGGACCCTCCTGCTTCTGTAACATCAAAAAGTAATCTCCAGCAACATCAAGGACCCTCCTGCTGCTGTAATATCAAGCAGTAATCTCCAGCAACAGCAACATCAAGGACCCTCCTGCTTCTGTAACATCAAGAAGTAATCTACAGCAACATCAAGGACCCTCCTGCTTCTGTAACATCAAGAAGTAATCTCCAGCAACATCAAGGACCCTCCTGCTGCTGTAACATCAAGCAGTAATCTCCATCAACATCAAGGACCCTCCTGCTGCTGTAACATCAAGAAGTAATCTACAGCAACATCAAGGACCCTCCTGCTTCTGTAACATCAAGAAGTAATCTACAGCAACATCAAGGACCCTCCTGCTTCTGTAACATCAAGAAGTAATCTCCAGCAACATCAAGGACCCTCCTGCTGCTGTAACATCAAGATGTAATCTCCAGCAACATCAACATCAAGGACCCTCCTGCTTCTGTAACATCAAGCAGTAATCTCCAACAACATCAAGGACCCTCCTGCTTCTGTAACATCAAGAAGTAATCTCCAGCAACATCAACATCATGGACCCTCCTGCTTCTGTAACGTCAAGAAGTAATCTCCAGCAACATCAAGGACCCTCCTGCCGCTGTAACATCAAGAAGTAATCTCCAGCAACATCAAGGACCCTCCTGCTTCTGTAACATCAAGAAGTAATCTCCAGCAACATCAAGGACCCTCCTGCTTCTGTAACATCAAGAAGTAATCTCCAGCAACATCAACATCAAGGACCCTCCTGCTTCTGTAACATCAAGAAGTAATCTCCAGCAACATAAAGGACCCTCCTGCTTCTGTAACATCAAGAAGTAATCTCCAGCAACATCAACATCATGGACCCTCCTGCTTCTGTAACATCAAGAAGTAATCTCCAGCAACATCAAGGACCCTCCTGCTTCTGTAACATCAAGAAGTAATCTCCACCAACATCAAGGACCCTCCTGCTTCTGTAACATCAAGAAGTAATCTCCAGCAACATCAACATCATGGACCCTCCTGCTTCTGTAACATTAAGCAGTAATCTCCAGCAACATCAAGGACCCTCCTGCTGCTGTAACATCAAGAAGTAATCTCCAGCAACATCAAGGACCCTCCTGCTTCTGTAACATCAAGAAGTAATCTCCAGCAACATCAACATCATGGACCCTCCTGCTTCTGTAACATCAAGAAGTAATCTCCAGCAACATCAAGGACCCTCCTGCTGCTCTAACATCAAGAAGTATTCTCCAGCAACATCAAGGACCCTCCTGCTTCTGTAACATCAAGAAGTAATCTCCAGCAACATCAAGGACCCTCCTGCTTCTGTAACATCAAGAAGTAATCTCCAGCAACATCAACATCAAGGACCCTCCTGCTTCTGTAACATCAAGCAGTAATCTCCAGCAACATCAACATCAAGGACCCTCCTGCTGCTGTAACATCAAGAAGTATTCTCCAGCAACATCAAGGACCCTCCTGCTTCTGTAACATCAAGAAGTAATCTCCAGCAACATCAAGGACCCTCCTGCTTCTGTAACATCAAGAAGTAATCTCCAGCAACATCAACATCAAGGACCCTCCTGCTTCTGTAACATCAAGAAGTAATCTCCAGCAACAGCAACATCAAGGACCCTCCTGCTTCTGTAACATCAAGAAGTAATCTCCAGCAACATCAAGGACCCTCCTGCTTCTGTAACATCAAGAAGTAATCTCCAGCAACATCAACATCAAGGACCCTCCTGCTTCTGTAACATCAAGAAGTAATCTCCAGCAACATCATGGACCCTCCTGCTTCTGTAACATCAAGAAGTAATCTCCAGCAACATCAAGGACCCTCCTGCTTCTTTAACATCAAGAAGTAATCTCCAGCAACATCATGGACCCTCCTGCTTCTGTAACATCAAGAAGTAATCTCCAGCAACATCAAGGACCCTCCTGCTTCTGTAACATCAAGAAGTAATCTCCAGCAACATCATGGACCCTCCTGCTTCTGTAACATCAAGAAGTAATCTCCAGCAACATCAAGGACCCTCCTGCTTCTGTAACATCAAGAAGTAATCTCCAGCAACATCATGGACCCTCCTGCTTCTGTAACATCAAGAAGTAATCTCCAGCAACATCAAGGACCCTCCTGCTTCTGTAACATCAAGAAGTAATCTCCAGCAACATCAAGGACCCTCCTGCTGCTGTAACATCAAGAAGTATTCTCCAGCAACGTCAACATCAAGGACCCTCCTGCTTCTGTAACATCAAGAAGTAATCTCCAGCAACATCAAGGACCCTCCTGCTGCTGTAACATCAAGAAGTATTCTCCAGCAACGTCAACATCATGGACCCTCCTGCTTCTGTAACATCAAGAAGTAATCTCCAGCAACATCAAGGACCCTCCTGCTGCTGTAACATCAAGAAGTATTCTCCAGCAACGTCAACATCATGGACCCTCCTGCTTCTGTAACATCAAGAAGTAATCTCCAGCAACATCAACATCAAGGACCCTCCTGCTTCTGTAACATCAAGAAGTAATCTCCAGCAACAGCAAGGACCCTCCTGCTGCTGTAACATCAAGAAGTATTCTCCAGCAACGTCAACATCATGGACCCTCCTGCTTCTGTAACATCAAGAAGTAATCTCCAGCAACATCAAGGACCCTCCTGCTGCTGTAACATCAAGCAGTAATCTCCAGCAACATCATGGACCCTCCTGCTTCTGTAACATCAAGCAGTAATCTCCAGCAACATCAACATCAAGGACCCTCCTGCTGCTGTAACATCAAGAAGTAATCTCCAGCAACATCAAGGACCCTCCTGCTTCTGTAACATCAAGAAGTAATCTCCAGCAACATCAAGGACCCTCCTGCTTCTGTAACATCAAGAAGTAATCTCCAGCAACATCAACATCAAGGACCCTCCTGCTTCTGTAACATCAAGAAGCAATCTCCAGCAACATCAAGGACCCTCCTGCTTCTGTAACATCAAGAAGTAATCTCCAGCAACATCAAGGACCCTCCTGCTTCTGTAACATCAAGAAGTAATCTCCATCAACATCAAGGACCCTCCTGCTTCTGTAACATCAAGCAGTAATCTCCAGCAACATCATGGACCCTCCTGCTGCTGTAACATCAAGCAGTAATCTCCAGCAACAGCAACATCAAGGACCCTCCTGCTTCTGTAACATCAAGAAGTAATCTCCAGCAACATCAAGGACCCTCCTGCTGCTGTAACATCAAGCAGTAATCTCCAGCAACAGCAACATCAAGGACCCTCCTGCTGCTGTAACATCAAGAAGTAATCTCCAGCAACAGCAACATCAAGGACCCTCCTGCTGCTGTAACATCAAGCAGTAATCTCCATCAACATCAACATCAAGGACCCTCCTGCTGCTGTAACATCAAGCAGTAATCTCCAGCAACAGCAACATCAAGGACCCTCCTGCTGCTGTAACATCAAGCAGTAATCTCCATCAACATCAACATCAAGGACCATCTTGCCTCTCAAGCACCAACAAGCTACTTCAAACATCTAAGGAAACAAATAATCATAAATCAACACAGGGAAGAAGTTCCGGCTCGTCAACTATTTGCCAAGCGTCTTCCTCATTGCCAGATGAGAACAAAGTCTTAAAATTCTCATCCTGAATTGAACCAAATTGAAAAGACTAGCTGGGAACTCCGCTGAAGAAAAAAGTTAATTACGCTGGTGACTGAAGGAAGCGGCGTGTCTGGGCCCCGGCCACCACGCCGGCACCAATGGCCAGGCGGCTCCTGCCATGGACACTTTATAGCCCAGGAAATAGATTATATTACCGGCAGTCTGATTTATGTTATGTGGACTCTTGAAGATTGAAGAGTAGGTGGGTGAGGTGGGGTAGGTGGGTGAGGTGGAGTAGGTGGGTGAGGTGGAGTAGGTGGGTGAGGGGGAGTAGGTGGGTGAGGGGGAGTAGGTGGGTGAGGTGGAGTAGGTGGGTGAGGTGGAGTAGGTGGGTGAGGTGGAGTAGGTGGGTGAGGGGGAGTAGGTGGGTGAGGGGAAGTAGGTGGGTGAGGTGGAGTAGGTGGGTGAGGGGAAATAGGTGGAGTTGTCGGGAATCCGACACACACACACACACACACACACACACACACACACACACACACACACACACACACACACACAATCTGTACACCAGTTGATTGACGGTTGAGAGGCGGGACCAAAGAGCCAGAGCTCAACCCCCGCAAGCACAATTAGGTGAGCACACACACACACACACACACACACACACACACACACATAACACAGTCTCCCTTAGTCTGTAATCCCTTCAGGAAGGAAAATGGGAGACTCCGTGACGTCATCGACTCCGTGACGTCATGGATGTCATCGTATATTTACATTATGAAACATTGTTAATAGACTAGTTTAGTATCTAGAGTTAACAAAAATGTAATCAACAAGACTGAATATAATTATTAACACCGTAAGGTAGCTAGGTTCCCTTGTTAATGTAAAATTACTTGAGAGATGAACCAGCATCAGGGCGTTGGCTGCACTGAGAGCAACGCTCCCGCGCCATAACCATAACAAAGAAACAGCCGCTACGCTGTACTTGGCTCCAGGGCTGGTGAAACAACTAGACACCACAATTACGTGTCAACAACCAGCAACACAGCCTATCAACATCACAACAACGACCGTATCCGGCTTATCAAGTATTGTATTTGAAATTAGTGCGCACATTTTTTCAGTAATAAATAAGTCGGTCATAATACAGGACAAAAACAAAACACAATGTACTTGTACTCCATTACAGCCCTCACACTTCATGTCATACCTGTAATTGATATGTTTAGGGAACTTTGATTAATTCCTTGCATTCCATACAGGTAAATTGTGAGAGGAGCAGCAAGAATCTATGCAGACAGTTGGTTCATACACATTATTTGTTTGTCAAGCCTTGTCCTTCCCACCAGCCGCCATTACGTGCCACCAGCCGCCATTACGTGGCACATAGGGCCAGGGGCCACACCCAATCTGGAAGCTACACCTACACGCCTTACCAGGCCCACACTACTGGCACAGCTAAGCCATTTTGTACTAGCATTGGTAGTCATAATTAGTAATTATTACTAGTAGATTAGACCACCATATGTGGTATATTATAATAATAAAAGGTAAACAATTGGTAGTTTAAGAAGGAGCCATATCAAAGTGGTTTAGGCTACCAATTGTCCCTCCCATTAGTGTATAAGATAATTTCAGGCAGTTTACAAGTATATACAGTTCACTCCATTAATTCTTACTTACTAAGAAAAATAAATAAGACATAACTTTATCTTATTAAAGTCAATTTAAAAAAGAGATTAGCTGCCTGGAGTTTCCCCACAGGAGTAGGTGGGTGAGGGGAAGTAGGTGGGTGAGGTGGAGTAGGTGGGTGAGGGAGAGTAGGTGGGTGAGGGGGAGTAAGTGGGTGAGGGGAGTAGGTGGGTGAGGGGGAGTTGGTGGGTGAGGGGGAGTAGGTGGGTGAGGGAGAGTAGGTGGGTGAGGTGGAGTAGGTGGGTGAGGGAGAGTAGGTGGGTGAGGGGGAGTAAGTGGGTGAGGGGAGTAGGTGGGTGAGGGGGAGTTGGTGGGTGAGGGGGAGTAGGTGGGTGAGGGAGAGTAGGTGGGTGAGGTGGAGTAGGTGGGTGAGGTGGAGTAGGTGGGTGAGGTGGAGTAGGTGGGCGAGGTGGAGTAAGTGGGTGAGGTGGAGTAGGTGGGTGAGGTGGAGTGGGTGGGTGGGGTGGAGTGGGTGGGTGGGGTGGAGTAGGTGGGTGAGGTGGAGTAGGTGGGTGAGGGGGGGTTAGGTGGGTGAGGTTGAGTAGGTGGATGAGGTTGAGTAGGTGGGTGAGGGGGAGTAGGTGGGTGAGGTGGAGTAGGTGGGTGAGGTGGAGTAGATGGGTGAGGTGGAGTAGGTGGGTGACGTGGATGAGGTGGAGTAGGTGGGTGACGTGGATGAGGTGGAGTAGGTGGGTGAGGTGGAGTAGGTGGGTGAGGGGAAGTAGGTGGGTGGGGTGGATGAGGTGGAGTAGGTGGGTGAGGTGGAGTAGGTGGGTGAGGGGGGGAGTAGGTGGGTGGGGTGGAGTAGGTGGGTGAGGTGGAGTAAGTGGGTGAGGTGGAGTAGGTGGGTGAGGTGGAGTAGGTGGGTGAGGTGGAGTAGGTGGGTGAGGTGGAGTAGGTGGGTGAGGTGGAGTAGGTGGGTGAGGTGGAGTAGGTGGGTGGGGTGGAGTAGGTGGGTGAGGTGGAGTAGGTGGGTGAGGTGGAATAAGTGGGTGAGGTGGAGTAGGTGGGTGGGGTGGAGTAGGTGGGTGGGGTGGAGTAGGTGGGTGGGGTGGAGTAGGTGGGTGAGGTGGAGTAAGTGGGTGAGGTGGAGTAGGTGGGTGAGGTCGAGTAGGTGGGTGAGGTGGAGTAGGTGGGTGAGGTGGAGTAGGTGGGTGAGGTGGAGTGTGTGGGTGAGGTGGAATAAGTGGATGAGGTGGAGTAGGTGGGTGAGGTGGAGTAGGTGGGTGAGGTGGAGTAGGTGGGTGAGGTGGAGTAGGTGGGTGAGGTGGAGTAGGTGGGTGAGGTGGAGTAGGTGGGTGAGGTGGAGTAGGTGGGTGAGGTGGAGCAGATGGGTGAGGTGGAGCAGATGGGTGAGGTGGAGTAGGTGGGTGAGTTGGAGTAGGTGGGTGAGGGGAGGAAGGGAAGGGAATTATGAGGAGAAAGCGCCAATGTAGCACAGTCATTGCGACTGTGCAACATTTGGAAGGGATCAGGATAAGAACAAATCCACAAGGGCCGTGGACCACGATAAGGATTTGGGATGGGACGGGGGAGGGAAGGAATGGTGCCCAACCACTTGTGTGGGAACCGACCTGTGAGATTTATATTTATTTGATTTATATGAATTTATATTTACGTTAATTTATATACTTCGATAGCAATTTGTATAATGATAAGTGGACTGTATTTCTGCAATAATCTCATAATCTCACAAATCGATCCTCTACACATTAGGGGGGGTTTATATTACACATATGCAGCCAATCAAATTACAGTAATAGCTACATACATTGATGAGGTTCCTTCTCTTATAGTACAGCAGGTTAGTCCACCAGGTATAACTAGAGTGTAGACACCAAATTATCCTCTTTGAGGTAGCTTCTATCACCCAGTAACTGGTGCACATAATCTTGCATCCTCGTCTTGACCTGTCAAAAGTGCGCTAGCTGTGAAGCCAGAATCCTATATATAACAAGCTATATCAGAGAAAACACTATACAGTACATGGAACATTAAAGACCTGGCTTAATTACCTTTAGTATGAGGCGATTTCGCGTTCTAACCGGCTAACCCTATATCCTGACATTAATGGCCATAAATGAATGATAAACGGGTTTCGGATAGACACTTAACTTGTATTTGTAGACAGCGTGTTGACAATGGTACACCTTTGGGTTCCATAACACTACGTCCAAGTAAATTTAACAGGAGCCGAATTTGCTCCCGTGTGAGCCTCTGGTCTCATATAACAATGGCTGCCCTCCTCCTCACTCTCGCCTGGCCTACTTTGTCCAGATTTCAGAAAGTGATAGAAGGGTCACATTTACTCTACTTTAATATTGATAATTAAGTTAATTTATATAAGATGTTTTTATGATGGTAAAGTCCAAAGACTAATGTATTTAAGAACAATTCCCAGCAGAATAGCTGGTGAATTATAATAGTATGTGGTGATGATATCCCGTTTTCTATAGACGGTAATTCCACTACAAGTTACGTTTTCTATGGGTAACTTGTTTATACAACACAGCTCTTATCTGTCTGTATGATATATTAAATGGTGTCGGATTTTCCGACAACTTGGACGGTCGGGGATTGAACGCCGACCTGCATAACACGACAGCGTTGCTCTACCGTCCAGCCCGAGGTTTCTAATCTGTGACTATCTTTTGCCATTCATGTCTGTACGCGTTCATGTAAATTAATGTTCATTCTATAGCACGGACAAAAAAACTGATTTGCATAATCTATATGAGGTCTACCAATGATAACATAAACATTTATAATACCGTTATATGCTGGGTTTAGTTTGGCGCCGGGCCTCTGGCATGTCAGGTCCTAGGCCTTGTGTGACACCATAAAGGTGTTTTGTATTGTGTATTACATGCAATTAACATGAGTCAGCCAGGCAGGATATTTGGAGGCGCCAGATTGTCTGGCCTTAGCAATTAAAAAGTCACACCTCTAGAGTGTTAATTTTAACAGGTCAGGTCGTGTGAATTGACTTTACTTTCTGCTAAGTAGATAATTGCAGATGGTTGGTGGTGTCTTTCCATGAAACAAGCCGCTGTTTAGGCGTGGTAGATAGATGGCCTGAGGCTATCTAGTTAGTAGGCGGAGTCTAGCTCCCTGTTCCCCATAAACACCCAGGGAAGTGTACATCTGAGAGAGAGAGAGAGAGATCGCTTGTCAAGAGGTTCCAGCCGCTAGACTGGCCTCCCCAGGCCAGAGGGCGACTCTGTCTGTCAATCGTAGCCCCCCCCCTCCTCTCTATCAAACTTAGGCTTAGAGACTTTGGTGAGTTGAACTTTAAGGTGACAAATTTGGTGTGTTTCCAACTTAAGTTGTTGTGTGATTTTCAGAGGCAGTCAGCCGTAGTGTCCTTAAATTCTTGTGTGGTGACTCACGTTGTATATTAAATTTGACTTAGTGAACATAAAGTTTAACTGTTTGAATTAAGATATCCATATGAGTGAACATCTAATGTTAAATATGTTTGATTGACTAATGTTGTTTCCTAAAAACTTCTTATTTTAAAAGCTAGAGCGGAGAGTCCCCTGAGCTTACTGACTTAAAGGTTCTGGCAAGTACAAGTACATGATTCCAGTTAATACATGCTAACATTTGACAACAGCTTAAAGTACAGACAAGTTCCATTCCTTGTCTTATAGTTAACTAACTTGAATGGTGGTGGCAGCAACTTTCATCCTTCAACCTTTCTATCTTTCTCCTATTCCAGCACTCTTACTTTCTCCTATTCCAGTACTCTTACTTTCTCCTATTCCAGCACTCTTACTTTCTCCTATTCCAGCACTCTTACTTTCTCCTATTCTAGCACTCTTACTTTCTCCTATTCTAGCACTCTTACTTTCTCCTATTCCAGCACTCTTACTTTCTCCTATTCCAGCACTCTTACTTTCTACTCTACTAAATTTCCTCCTTGTACTCAGTCTCTCCCTCTCATCCTAACTCTCCCTCTTCCCTGACCACTCCCTCACTCTTCTCTACCTCCCTCACTCTTCTCTACCTCCCTCACTCTTCTCTACCTCCCTCACCCCATGTCCCACACTTCTTCATTTCTTTCCATTTCGTTTACCGATACATTACACTTGGCGTTAGGCCTATGGAGACACTAAGGTCATCTACATAGTTTACTGAGCCACCAGCAAGTTGACTTTAACCCTAAACATAGTCCAGGAGAAGAGTAAACTCTCAATGTATATTCAGGGAAACAAGCAGTTTACACCTTGGTGTACATGTCCTTGTGTTAGATATCTTACTGATGATGACGCCTCAAGAAATATATCCCAGCATGAACACTTAGGTAACCCATTCCTGCTGTTGTACATTGTCTTAGTAAACCTTAGCTTCAGTGTCTTCTGGTGAGGAGGTTATCTTGAGGTTATCTGGAGATGATTATCAGGGCTTAGCGTCTCCGCGGCCCGGTCCTCGACCAGGCCTCCTTTTTGTTACACACCCCCAGGAAGCAGCCCGTAGCAGCTGTCTAACTCCCAGGTACCTATTTACTGCTAGGTGAACAGAGGGCATCAGGGTGAAAGAAACTCTGCCCATTTGTTTCCGGCTCCACCGGGGATCGAACCAGGTACCTCAGGACAACGCATCCTGAGCGTTGTTCACTCAGGTGTCAGACCCCTGTATACATGTAATAATATATATAATAATAGGAGGGCCTATTATTAATTTAATTCATGTGCAAAGAATGCATTAAAGAGCCATCTCATCCTATAAATATTTTCCCTACACTTACTGCTTCGTTTTTGTATTGAAATTATATAATTTGTTCTTGTTTTCTTATGGTGATTTCATTGACTAATAATTCTTGCTTGTGCCTTACCCAGTTGTTCCTCTACATTGTATTAGGAGTCTGTCAGGTTTATAGTGACTGTAATCACCCATTAACTTGTAACATTTCTCTCTTAATGAGTGAAATTGGTTAGTTATTGTTGGTGTAGTATTTGTCTACCTTTAAGGATCAACATTGATATAAGTAGCAGTAATCTATTGTTTTACTCAGCAAGAGCCTGCACCACTGTATTACTGCACCACTGGCCCACTGCACCACTGTATTACTGCACCACTGGCCCACTGCACCACTGTATTACTGCACCACTGTATTACTGCACCACTGGCCCACTGCACCACTGGCCCACTGCACCACTGTATTACTGCACCACTGGCCCATTGCACCACTGTATAACTATCATTGTAGGGAGACTTCATTAATGTATCACTGCACCACTGGACCACTGTATCACTGCACCACTGGACCACTGTATCACTGCACCACTGGACCACTGTATCACTGCACCACTTGACCACTGGACCACTGTATCACTGCACCACTGTATCACTGCACCACTGTATCACTGCACCACTGTATCACTGTATCATTGTAGGGAGACTTCATTAATGTATCACTGCACCACTGGACCACTGTATCACTGCACCACTTGACCACTGGACCACTGTATCACTGCACCACTGTATCACTGTATCACTGCACCACTGTATCATTGTAGGGAGACTTCATTAATGTATCACTGCACCACTGGACCACTGTATCACTGTATCACTGCACCACTGGACCACTGTATCACTGCACCACTGTATCAATGCACCACTGTATCACTGTATCATTGTAGGGAGACTTCATTAATGTATCACTGCACCACTGGACCACTGTACCACTGTATCACTGCACCACTGGACCACTGCACAACTGTATCACTGCACCACTGTATCACTGTATCACTGCACCACTGTATCACTGTATCACTGCACCACTGTATCACTGTATCATTGTAGGGAGACTTCATTAATGTATCACTGCACCACTGGCCCACTGCATCACTATCACTGCACCACTGTATCACTGCACCACTGCACCACTGGACCACTGCACCACTGTATCACTGTATTACTGCACCACTGTATCATTGAAAGGAGACTTCATTAATGTATCACTGCACCACTGCACCACTGGCCCACTGCACCACTGTATCACTGCACCACTGGCCCACTGCACCACTGCATCACTGCACCACTGTATCACTGCACCACTGCACCACTGGACCACTGCACCTTCCGAACTACTGTATCACTGCACCACTATATCACTGCACCACTGGCCCACTGCACCACTGTATCACTGCACCACTGTACCACTGTATCACTGCACCACTGTATCACTGCACCACTGGCCCACTGCACCACTGTATCACTGCACCACTGTACCACTGCACCACTGTACCACTGTATCACTGCACCACTGTATCACTGCACCACTGTATCACTGCACCACTGTATCACTGCACCACTAGACCACTGCACCACTGTATCACTGCACCACTAGACCACTGCACCACTGTATCACTGCACCACTGTATCACTGCACCACTGTATAACTGCACCACTAGACCACTGCACCACTAGACCACTGCACCACTAGACCACTGCACCACTAGACCACTGTATCACTGCACCACTGGCCCACTGCACCACTGTATCACTGCACCACTGTACCACTGAATCACTGCACCACTAGACCACTGCACCACTGTGTCACTGCACCACTGTGTCACTGCACCACTGTATCACTGCACCACTGTGTCACTGCACCACTGTAACCCTGCAACACTGTAACCCTAAAGCACTCTATCCCTGCTTCATTGTACCACTGTATCATTACTCAGATGTAGCACTGTACCATTGATCACTGCATCAATATATCACTGAACACTGTATCACAGAATCAGTACTACACTACTGATCACTGAATCATTATAATCACTAACCAGTGTATCATAGTATCACTATCACGGTACCACTGCTTTTCTTTACCACTGTATCACTGCCTCTCTGTGCCACTGTATCACTGCCTTTCTGTACCACTGTATCACTGCTTTCTGTGCCACTGTATCACTGTCTTTCTGTACCACTGCCTTTCTGTACCACTGTATCACTGCCTTTCTGTACCACTGTATCACTGCCTTTCTGTACCACTGTATCACTGCCTTTCTGTACCACTGTATCACTGCCTTTCTGTACCACTGTATCACTGTCTTTCTGTACCACTGTATCACTGCCTTTCTGTACCACTGTATCACTGCCTTTCTGTACCACTGTATCACTGACTTTCTGTAAAACTATATCACTCTCAACTGTACCATTGTATCAAAGAGCCACTGTAAAACTTGAACAGTGAATTTAAAAACCACTGTACCAATGTTTCACTGTATCATTGCATCACTTATCCGCTGTATCTACACTGTATACACTGAACCTCTAAATCACTGCACCTGTGTATCACTGAGCCACTGTATCACTGCTCGTCAGTATCACTGTGCCACTGTATCACTACTACTGTATCATTATACCACTGCACCACTGTATAAAAGTTAATCTGTACCAGTGTATCATTTATACTACACTAGTAAAACTACTGTATCACTGTACCACTATGCCACACTAGTAACACTAACACAGTACAGTAACACTACTGTATCACTGTACCACTGAATTTCTGTACCATTGTACAACTGTACCCGTGTACCCGTGAATCACTTCAGATCCGTGTATCTGTCCTTGTGTTTCACAGCACCTCTGTTTATCTCCATCCGTGTCACTGTATTAATGTATCAATGTGTCTCAGCAATACTGTATTACTTCACACATGTATCACTGCACCCCAGAGAGTAGTAGTTTTGATGTAGTTTTTGATCATACATGTTATTGTTTACGGACGATACATATCATGATTTACGGGTAATACATGTTATTGTTTACGGACGATACATATCATGATTTACGGGTAATACATGTTATTGTTTACGGACGATACATATCATGATTTACGGGTAATACATATTATTGTTTACGGACGATACATATTATTGTTTACGGACGATACATATTATTGTTTACGGACGATACATATCATGATTTACGGGTAATACATATTATTGTTTACGGACGATACATATCATGATTTACGGGTAATACATGTTATTGTTTACGGACGATACATATTACTGTACGGACGATACATATTATTGTTTACGGACGATATATATTATTGTTTACGGACGATACATATTACTGTACGGACGATACATATTATTGTACGGACGATACATATTATTGTTTACGGACGATACATATTACTGTACGGACGATACATATTACTGTACGGACGATACATATCATTGTTTACGGACGATACATATTACTGTACGGACGATACATATCATTGTTTACGGACGATACATATTACTGTACGGACGATACATATCATTGTTTACGGACGATACATATTACTGTACGGACGATACATATCATTGTTTACGGACGATACATATTACTGTACGGACGATACATATTGTTTACGGACGATACATATTACTGTACGGACGATACATATCATTGTTTACGGACGATACATATTACTGTACGGACGATACATATTGTTTACGGACGATACATATTACTGTACGGACGATACATATTGTTTACGGACGATACATATCATTGTTTACGGACGATACATATCATTGTTTATTGACGATACATATTACTGTTTACGGACGATACATATCACTGTTTACGGACGATACATATTATTGTTTACGGACGATACATATTACTGTTTACGGACGATACATATTACTGTTTACGGGCGATACATATTATTGTTTACGGACGATACATATCACTGTTTACGGGCGATACATATTATTGTTTACGGACGATACATATTACTGTTTACGGACGATACATATCACTGTTTACGGACGATACATATTATTGTTTACGGACGATACATATTACTGTTTACGGGCGATACATATTATTGTTTACGGACGATACATATAACTGTTTACGGACGATACATATTACTGTTTACGGGCGATACATATCATTGTACATGGGCGATGCATATCAATATTTAAGGCATATAAGGAATGTAAACAGCAAGGAGGACTACAAACAGTTAAACACAAACTGGTCTTCACAAACTCCAGGAGTGGCGAGAATATGGCTGCTGGACTTCACTCCCAACACGTCTGAGAAGAGAGAAAATGATTTAGGAGTTCATATAGTTCCAACACAATCTCCATATGAACACATAAACGGGATAGCATCAGCAGCGTATGCGACGCTGGTAAATATTAGAGCGTTGCTAAAAAAACTAAACCAGGACTCTTTCACGGCAATCTTGGCAGCCTTTGTTAAACCAATATCTGAATATACTGCAACAGCCTGACTTTACCAGCTTACTAAGCACAAGACCGAACTTGAACAAGTAAAAAGCTTAACACCAAGATTAATGTCACAACTAAGAGTGATAACTTATGACGATTAGTTAAGGGAACAACCAAGAAAGACAGAAGGCACAGAATGGATATGATCGCAACATACAAGATCCTGAGGAAAACTGACAAGGAGAACAAGGGCAGCGTCTTTAAAGTGAGAAAAAGTACGACGAGAGTGTAAACTAAGATGCAAATAGAAACACAAATGAGTCCAAGAAATGTAAAGCAGTTCTCATACCCTGTCCGGGCGGTCAAGTGGAATGTACTGGAAGAAGAAGTTGTGAAAGCCACCTCCAGCCACAACTTGAAGGACAGACTCGACAAAGAGTGTAAACGACACGGTATATATGTTCACCTTTAAGTCTGGTCAAATTGTTCATGAGTGAGGCCGGTGTTGGTGGTTGTCCCGGGCTTTTGTGCCTCTGTGTAGTGTCCCTCTGTCTTTTGTCCCTCTTTATGTCTGTATGTTACTGTGTCTCTGTCTCGTGGTCTCCGTCTCTCGTTCACTCTGCCCCGCCCCTCCCCCCCCCCCTCTCTCTCTCTCTCTCTCTCTCTCTCTCTCTGTAAGAGTCAGGTGAGGGAAGAATGGTAATATGTGATTGATGGGGCCAAATATGTAATATTTGGGGCCTCGTAGCCTGGTGGATAGCGCGCAGGACTCGTAATTCTGTGGCGCGGGTTCGATTCCCGCACGAGGCAGAAACAAAGGGCAAAGTTTCTTCACCCTGAATGCCCCTGTTACCTAGCAGTAAATAGGTACCTAGGAGTTAGTCAGCTGTCACGGGCTGCTTCCTGGGGGTGGAGGCCTGGTCGAGGACCGGGCCGCGGGGACACTAAAGCCCCGAAATCATCTCAAGATAACCTCAAGATCTCAAGAAGATGGGTCAAGGTGAGATATATATCATCCTCTAAATCATTACTCACTTTCCATGAAGTGTTTTAAATGTTCCACGGTGTCTAGTTCTTCCCTGGGACTATTTGTTCTCCTCCTCCTCCTCCTCCTCCTCCTCCTCCTCCTCCTCCTCCTCCTCCTGTTTCTCTCCCCTCTCTTCTTGCTTCTCTTCCCTGCTTCCCTCCTGCTTCTCGTGTCATGCTCCTCACCACCAAGTGCTTCACTAAACAAAGAGTCATCAATGTGATGGTCTTCAGGAGCCGAATGTTTTCGTGTTAAGTGATCGTCACTTCCTGTACACATGAGTGATCGTCACTTCCTGTACACATGAGTGATCGTCACTTCCTGTACACATGAGTGATCGTCACTTCCTGTACACATGAGTGATCGTCACTTCCTGTACACATGAGTGATCGTCACTTCCTGTACACATGAGTGATCGTCACTTCCTGTACACATGAGTGATCGTCACTTCCTGTACACATGAGTGATCGTCACTTCCTGTACACATGAGTGATCGTCACTTCCTGTACACATGAGTGATCGTCACTTCCTGTACACATGAGTGATCGTCACTTCCTGTACACATGAGTGATCGTCACTTCCTGTACACATGAGTGATCGTCACTTCCTGTACACATGAGTGATCGTCACTTCCTGTACACATGAGTGATCGTCACTTCCTGTACACATGAGTGATCGTCACTTCCTGTACACATGAGTGATCGTCACTTCCTGTACACATGAGTGATCGTCACTTCCTGTACACATGAGTGATCGTCACTTCCTGTACACATGAGTGATCGTCACTTCCTGTACACATGAGTGATCGTCACTTCCTGTACACATGAGTGATCGTCACTTCCTGTACACATGAGTGATCGTCACTTCCTGTACACATGAGTGATCGTCACTTCCTGTACACATGAGTGATCGTCACTTCCTGTACACATGAGTGTTCGTCACTTCCTGTACACACGAGTGATCGTCACTTCCTGTACACACGAGTGATCGTCACTTCCTGTACACACGAGTGATCGTCACTTCCTGTACACACGAGTGATCGTCACTTCCTGTACACACGAGTGATCGTCACTTCCTGTACACATGAGTGATCGTCACTTCCTGTACACACGAGTGATCGTCACTTCCTGTACACATGAGTGATCGTCACTTCCTGTACACATGAGTGATCGTCACTTCCTGTACACATGAGTGATCGTCACTTCCTGTACACATGAGTGATCGTCACTTCCTGTACACATGAGTGATCGTCACTTCCTGTACACATGAGTGATCGTCACTTCCTGTACACATGAGTGATCGTCACTTCCTGTACACATGAGTGATCGTCACTTCCTGTACACATGAGTGATCGTCACTTCCTGTACACATGAGTGATCGTCACTTCCTGTACACACGAGTGATCGTCACTTCCTGTACACACGAGTGATCGTCACTTCCTGTACACACGAGTGATCGTCACTTCCTGTACACACGAGTGATCGTCACTTCCTGTACACACGAGTGATCGTCACTTCCTGTACACATGAGTGATCGTCACTTCCTGTACACACGAGTGATCGTCACTTCCTGTACACATGAGTGATCGTCACTTCCTGTACACATGAGTGATCGTCACTTCCTGTACACATGAGTGATCGTCACTTCCTGTACACACGAGTGATCGTCACTTCCTGTAAACATGAGTGATCGTCACTTCCTGTACACATGAGTGATCATCACTTCCTGTACACATAAGTGATCATCACTTCCTGTACATATGTTCACTATGTTCAAAAACATCATTTTATCCCCCTACTGGGATTTTATACTCAGTAAATGCCACCAAGAAAGGTATGCTATCATCTCTAACATTTCCTAAACGTGTCATATTCGAGAATGAATATCAAAATTGTAAAAAAAAAAAATCTCAATCAATTGTCTGTCAACAAAAATAAAGGTTTCTAAATCAAAATCAGTAGTAAGGCATTCATCACTTTCTGTGTAACAATACGGTCATGCCAGCGCTGTCAGTCTTGAAGAGGGATATTCACTCTTATCTTTATCAACAGAATCGGGAAAAAAGTTGAAAAATGGTCTTGGAGGCGCTGGGTGAGACAGTGATGGGTAACGCTGAGAAATATCGTGGGAGATGGGTTAAAAAGAGTGAAATATAGAGTGGTGGAAGAACAGAAGAGAACGAGAGCGTAATAAAAAGAGAGTAGTAGAGGCAAAGCACAATTAAGAGATCTGGGAGAGAGCAAGAGAACAAGAGAAAATAAGAGGTGATGTCGTCATTACAGTGTGAAGAGATGTGTTTTTATTATTATTAAATCTGTCAATATCAGAACAGCTTTTGCATGACAGGACTCTAGACTGACCGACCCACTGACGTCGTGGGGAGTATAACGACCGCCGGTACATCACCTCACGCTTAACACACCCACAAACTGACGTGGTTCATCAATCCGAAAAACTAATGACTGTTTTTTCTTCAGTATTACGAATAAAAAAATCAAATAAAATTGTGCTACACGGCGTTAAATAGTGTTGGTGAGTGTGAGAGAATAGTGAAGAGCGTTAGTGTGGGTCCTGGCAGAATGGCCGCTTGGTGTGGCTCCGTGAACCCTGAAGCAGAGACTAAACCAAGAAAAGGAGTGAGAAGGCAGCACTAGTAGCATTAACACACCATGAGTCACAATAACGGGGCTGAAGATATGATGACCAAACCACACACCAGAAGATGAAGAAGTGACGACGTGTCGGTCCGTTGTGGACCATTATCAGGTCATTATCACACGACGTGTCGGTCCGTTGTGGACCATTATCAGGTCATTATCACACGACGTGATAATGGTCCAGGACGGACCGACACGTCGTCACTTCTCCATGTTGTGAGTGGTGGCGAGGTCATGAGCAACATTAGAGAAGTGACCAACATGTTACAGGTGGTGAAGATAAAGGTCACTTCTCCATGTTGTGAGTGGTGGCGAGGTCATGAGCAGCATTAGAGAAGTGACCAACATGTTACAGGTGGTGAAGATAAAGGTCACTTCTTCATGTTGTGAGTGGTGGCGAGGTCATGAGCAGCATTAGAGAAGTGACCAACATGTTACAGGTGGTGAAGATAAAGGTCACTTCTCCATGTTGTGAGTGGTGGCGAGGTCATGAGCAACATTAGAGAAGTGACCAACATGTTACAGGTGGTGAAGATAAAGGCACAAGTGGCCACAATATCAACACATAAGGTCCTCAACAATGTAACAACATGACTGGTATGTGTTAGTTCACTTAAATAGGTTTACTCTACTGTCCAACTACTTGGGCTGGACGGTAGAGCGACGGTCTCACTTCATGCAGGTCGGCGTTCAATCCCTGACCCTCCAAGTGGTTGGGCACGATTCCTCCCCCCCCCCCCTATCTCATCCCAAATCCTTATCCAAATGCTATATAGTCGCAATGGCTTGGTGCTTTCCCCTGATTTCCCCCTTCCCTCACTTAAATAGATACTTCTCCAATAGCCTCTCCAAGTAGCACTGTAAACCACACACGTAGACAGTCCTCCTTGCCTGTCTGACAGCTGAACATCTCCAAGACGTCCACAACCTTCAGCCTTTTTATTGAATTCAACAATGGGTAACTTATAACCTTTAAAATACCAAACTAAAGCAAAAGAAAATAATAAGGCATGGGTGATAGGACAAAGGAAACTGCATTGAAGATGGCGTGGGGAGGAGAACCCAAAGTCCCCACTAATGCGGTAGCTCCCTGTGTAGATAGGCATCAATCACTATAGATGCACATGTGTAACGTCACACAAATCATCGTTCACCATATAAACGCTCAGACGGAGTTACGCTGCAGAGCTAGATGGATGGTAGACAGGTCGTGTGGGACTACACGTGTGCATCTACCTTGGCTGATACTTATCTACCTCACAGTACAGCTGAGGGAGAAAGGGCAGCCACCTTTAGGGAAGAAATAATTTGAGATTTGAAATTAAATTTCTTTGGATACCATCACATGTTGGCATCTCAAGGCATGACACTGTTGGCATGCTTGCAAAAACAGCTTGTAGAAAACCAGTAGTTGAAATTGATATGGGTGTTTCATGAGCTGTGACAAAGAAAATACCTAAACAAATATCTAATGAAAATCTCAATGACCTAACAAATTCGCAAAGCCTTAAACATTATGATAAATATCGTGAGGAGACATTTATATATGGAACTAATAGAGCAAGAACTCGGCAATGTGATGTTATAGTGGCCAGAATACACCTGGGATATAGACGTATCTGGCAGCTCTCTCAAAACCCAAATATTGAGTACACAATGTGTCAACTTTGTGAAAGAGAAAACATGCACTCTCTTGACCATTATATTGTAGAATGTCCCATATTGACTGACGTTCGCCCTCCTGGGTTGAGGTATGCTGAACTCTGTAAATATTATATGAATACTGGAACACTTGATGATATATTGGACTTGTACCCAAGATTGACTATGTAATACACGTGTTATACAATGTATATACTGTACCTATGCAATATGTAATACATCTATTATACAATGTATGTATTGTACCAATACAATATGTAATACATCTGTCATACAATGCATGTACCTTCAACCTGAGCTTGTACAAGCATCTTAATCACCTTCAGTGGTTACGTCGAGGAAGGCAGTTTACCTTGGGCAGTCCTGAGCTCTTGACTTGGTCCTGTGTGAGGACTAAGTGGCCGCCGTCGGTTAAAGCAGTGTGTTAGCTGCTGATGTATGCAGTGTTGTATGGACCGAGGTACCCGGCATTGGCCAGTAAGTGTTACGAGACGACAGTGGTGCGTCTGTCGAGAAGTTCTGCTAGCAAGCCGATAGAGACTTCTGCGAGGGTGTTCACTACCCCTGTATGTGATTGTTTGAGACCCCTGTCAGCGTGTGGCTGAAACTCTCTGCCAGTGTGTATCCTGAGAGTGGAGGTGGGGTATTGACACATTGTGGCGATACACTGTGTGTGGACTGGCCCATATTGAGGAAGGTGAACTCACCGGTGTTTGCCATTAGGAGTGGACGACGTGTACCTGGAAAGTGGATTCACCGGGATTGATGAACACTGTCGTTGTATTGTGTCCTGCGTGAAAGAGACACTATTGTAAATAGGTGTAATAATACTTTAATTTATTATTAATATATATATATATATATATATATATATATATATATATATATATATATATATATATATATATATTTTTTTTTTTTTTTTTTTTTTTTTTTTTTTTTTTTTTTTTTTTTTTTTTTTTTTTAATATAGAAGGGAGTACCACCTCTAGCTGGAAGAAGGGGGACCCATAGCCTCGGAGGAAACCACGCATAATGCATTAGAGGGAATGTTTAGATCCCCTCCAATACAGTTTCTGTGTGCTTTTCTCCTGCTTTTCTCCTACCACCCCCTTCCATTTTTATTTTTTGTGCTTTATTATGTATTTAATGGTTACAAGATATACATGGGTTGATACAAAAATAATAATACAAAAAGGTGCTTAATGGTTATGGATCTCTTGAAAAACACGACAATGGGAAGCATTGATGAATGTCACAGACGGGTTCGATCATTGTTGCAAGTCAAAAACTTCTTCGAATTCCTCTGAAGTTCGACTAGTGCCCAAGACGCAACAGGCATTCCCCTCTGAATCGCAATACTGAGGCGCTGGAACAAGAAACTTTTTGCTCTCTGGTCTTTTGTAGCGCTGATCAATTTGTCCCCCAATTCCTTCAGGAACTTCAATGCACATTTTCCCCACGAATCGATCGGAACAAAGCTGTAGCAGTGTGCCAGACCTCTGTATTTAATAATTTTCTGCGATTCCCTGAAAGAAGCAGCACCACCGCTTTCACATGTGCTGTAGTGGAGGTAGGTACTGGCCAGTGTGGCAGCGCACGTGTAGTCCCACACCACTTGCTTACCATCCTTCCAAGGTAGCAAGGTGACCCCATCAGGGCGATTCTGAGGGTCGTTAGGTCTGGTTAAGTGTGGTTCTCTTTGTGCTGGGCAGCGGGCTGTGGCGAGGCTCCTCTTGATGATGTCGTTGACTTCTTCATGTCTTGCAATTTTACCCTGTGATTTACGACATACCAGACCATGACGACCATATTGGTCTGCCATCGCAGTTCCGCAGATGCACCTATGTTCGGTGAGGATGGGGGCGGCAAGGCGAAGGGCAACTCCAATACGGAGAGTGTCATGACTGAGGCGAGTTCCCAGGGCTGCATTGGGCACAGCAAATAATAAAATCCCCGGCGTGGGGTGCTGTTACCGCTAGGAGGCGGGCTTTGTTTTCAGCATATTATATATATATATATATATATATATATATATATATATATATATATATATATATATATATATTAGTATATTTTGGTAGCAGTCTTTCCTGTAGACATATATTATTAAATATGACCGAAAAAGTAAGATTAATAATTCTAACACGAATTTTCTCAATCTGCCCAATTTTTTCAAATGCCCACTTGGGGACTGTAACCTCCAAAAAACCCAGTATATAGGCAACACAACAACATCTCTTTCTAGGCGTTTAACGATGCATAAGCAACAGGGCTCCATTAAGGAACATATAATCTCTTCCCACAACCAAACCATCGCCAGAGAAATCCTAGTAAACAACACAGAAATCATCGATAGATACAGCGATAGCAGGCGGCTTGACGTTTGCGAGGCACTACACATCAAGAAGTCAACACCAGCAATCAACAGCCAATTATTGCACAACTATATTCTACCCACCTCAAGACTCCGCTCCAATATAGAAGCATCAAGAAATATGGACCAATAGGCTTTCTACAAACACTTCTATTCAATATCCATTGTTGCGTGTTCTGTCTTGTGTTGATGAAATTAATACCCTATTAATACTCTTGTTCTGTCTTGTGTTGATGAAATTAATACCCTATTAATACCACATTTTGTTCTGTCTTGTGTTAATGCCACATCACCCCTTCCACCTCACTCAAATGTAGATATAAATTCAGAGATACGTAAGTTCTATTCAGTTGTGTATTTGTGAACTAAAGTCTTTGAAAATGTAATAAGTTTTACGAAACGCGCCCGTGTCGCGTCAGACTAGAAATAAAAATGAATTTTGGAGAATTGATTTTTTATTTACCTCCAACAGTGAAGCGTAATGTACGAAAGATTGAGAAAATTCGTGTTAGAATTATTAATCTTACTTTTTCGGTCATATTTAATAATATATATATATATATATGTCGTACCTAGTAGCCAGAACGCACTTTTCAGCTTACTATGCAAGGCCCGATTTGCCTAATAAGCCAAGTTTTCCTGAATATATTTTCTCTAATTTTTTTCTTATGAAATGATAAAGCTACCCATTTCATTATGTATGAGTTCAATTTTTTTTATTGGAGTTAAAATTAACGTAGATATATGACCGAACCTAACCAACCCTACCTAACCTAACCTAACCTATCTTTATAGGTTAGGTTAAGTAGCCGAAAAAGTTAGGTTAGGTTAGGTAGGTTAGGTAGTCGAAAAACCATTAATTCATGAAAACTTGGCTTATTAGGCAAATCGGGCCTTGCATAGTAGGCTGAAAAGTGCGTTCTGGCTACTAGGTACGACATATATATATAGTAGTAGGCATCCTTCAGTCTCGGGAGACTATGGAGTTGCGCCCTAGTTGTCAATCCTGGTGCAGCGTCTGGTGTGACTGATGAGGCCAATCCGAGAGTGGCAGTCCATCCCACACCGAGCACAAACGAAGTCCGATTCTGGTCTGTCTTCCTGGTTACCGGCTTTCCTTCTCTGTCTCTTTGCCTCCGATTCCTTGGCAAGTGACTCCTCGAACTTGGAGAGACCTCGTTGAACAGACTGCCTCCAGGCTGAACGGTCTGCAGCCAGTGTCTCCCATATAGCGAGATCGACGTCCATGGCTTTCAGGTCCCTTTTGCATACGTCTTTGTACCGTAGCTGGGGCTTGCCTACTGGACGCTTTCCCTGCCTCAGCTCTCCATACAGGAGATCCTTGGGAATCCTGCCGTCGCCCATTCGCACAACGTGCCCGAGCCAGCGCATTCGTCTCTGTTTCAGCATTGTGTACATGCTGGTGATTCTTGCTCTCCCCAAGACGTTGTTGTTTGTCACCTTGTCCTGCCAGGTGATGTCCAAGATGTGTCTAAGGCAGCGCATGTGGTAGGCACTCAGCCGTCTTTCCTGACGGGCGCGGAGTGTCCAAGACTCACTGCCATAAAGGAGAGTGCTCAGGACACAGGATCTGTAAACCTGAATCTTAGTATACTCAGTTAGCCTATTGTTGGCCCACACTCTCTTTGTCAGTTTGGACATGGTAGTAGATGCCTTACCGATGCGTTTGTTTAGCTCCGTATCAAGAGAGAGGGAGTCAGAGATTGTGGAGCCCAGGTACACGAAGTCGTGAACAACTTCCAGTTTGGAATCAGAGATGCCGATGTCAGGTGGGGAGTCCACTCCTTGTCCCATGACTTGTGTTTTCTTCAGACTGATGGTGAGTCCGAAAGCCTGAGAGGCCTCGCTGAAGCGGGTTATGAGCCGTTGGAGGTCTTCAGCTGAGTGGGCAGTGACTGCTGCGTCGTCGGCAAAGAGGAAGTCGCGCAGACACCTCAGCCGAACCTTTGTCTTGGCTCTCAGCCTGGCGAGGTTAAAGAGCTTCCCATCCGACCTGGTCCGGAGGTAAATGCCTTCCGTGACAGATCCGAAGGCGTGCCGCAGCATAACTGCGAAGAAAATCCCGAATAGGGTTGGAGCCAGTACGCAGCCCTGCTTTACTCCACTTCGGATGTCAAAGGCGCCTGATGTTAGGCCATCAAAGACCACGGTGCCCCTCATGTTCTCATGGAAAGATCTGATGATGCTGAGGAGCCTGGGTGGGCATCCGATCTTGGGGAGGATCTTGAACAGGCCATCCCTGCTGACGAGGTCGAAGGCCTTCGTCAGGTCTATGAAGGCTACAAAGAGTGGCTGCTTCTGTTCCCTGCATTTCTCCTGCAGTTGTCTGAGGGAAAAGACCATGTCGATGGTGGACCTGCCAGCTCTGAATCCACATTGTGATTCTGGATAAACTCTCTCTGCAAGTACTTGGAGCCTCTTCAATGCGACTCGAGCAAACAGCTTTCCGACAATACTGAGGAGGGAGATTCCACGGTAGTTGTTGCAGTCGCCCCTGTCACCTTTATTCTTATACAGTGTGACGATGTTGGCATCCCTCATGTCCTGTGGCACCTCTCCTTCTTCCCAGCAGAGGCAGAGAATTTCGTGCAGCTCCATGAGCAGGCTACCTCTGCAGCACTTCAAGGTCTCAGCAGGAATGCCATCTTTGCCAGGAGCTTTACCAGAAGCAAGGGAGTCTAGGGCATCGCTGAGTTCTTCCAGGGTCGGTTAACTGTCGAGCTCCATTAACACAGGCAGACACTCAATGGCGCTCAGGGCATCTTCGGTGACCACATTGTCCCTGGCGTATAGCTCAGAGTAGTGCTCGACCCAGCGCTTCAGCTGCAGTGTCTGGTCCTGAATCACCTCGCCAGTGGCAGATTTCAGAGGAGCGGTCTTCCTCTGGATTGGGCCAAGGGCCTGCTTGATGCCGTCATACATTCCCCTTACATTGCCTGTATCCGCTGCAGTCTGTATCTGGGAGCAGAGCTGGAGCCAATAGTTGTTGGCACATCGCCTGGCGCTCTGCTGCACTTTGCAGCGGACGGCCCGAAGGATCTGTAAGTTGCGCCGACTTGGGCAGGCTTTGTAGGCTGCCAAGGCGTTTCTCTTCTCTTCAATTACAGGTGTCATCTCTTCCGAGTGAGCCTCGAACCAGTCTGCCGACCTGCTGGTCTTCTTGCCAAAAGTGGAAATGGCAGCGTTGAACACAGCGTCTCTGAAGTGCTCCCATCTTTTACAGGCAGTGACCCCAGCTGGGCCAGGAAGAGCTTCCTCGAGCACGTGTGCAAAATCTTCCACCTTGTCCTGGTTGCGGGTCTTGGTGGTGTCGATGCGAGGTCTGCCCGCCTTTTTCGAGTGATGAATCTTCTTTGGTTGCATCTTGACCCTGCTACATACCAGGGAGTGGTCGGTGTCACAGACAGCACTCTGGTAGCTACGCGTAATCTTGACGCTGGGTAGACTTGCACGCCTGGTAAGAATCAGGTCAAGCTGGTGCCAGTGCTTGGATCTGGGGTGTCTCCAAGATACTCGGTGTTGAGGCTTTGTGCCGAAGAACGTGTTGGTGACACAAAGACCATGAAGGCAGCAGAGTTCTAGCAGACGTTGCCCGTTCTCATTCATCCTTCCTATGCCGAATTGACCCAGGCAAGTGGGCCAAATGTTGTGCTCGGCACCCACTCTGGCGTTGAAGTCGCCGAGGATGAACAGTGGCTCCTTTACAGGGATTCTCGCTATGACTCTGTTGAGGTCATCGTAGAATTTTTCCTTTGCCTCTGCTGGAGAAGTCAGGGTTGGTGCATATGCACTAATTACATTGACTGGTCCTGTTTGGGAGTACAGTTGCAGAGACAGAATTCGTTCGGTTTCCCCCATCGGTGGCATAATGTGTCCCAACAGTGCATTCCTGACGGCAAATCCCACACCATGTTCTCTGGTCTCATCTGGAGGTTTTCCTTGCCAGAAGAAAGAGAAGGTCCTCTCTCTCACAGATCCTGATCCTGGGAGCCTGGTCTCTTGGAGAGCAACAATATCCATCTGCAGCTTGCTCAGCTCCCTATCGATGATTGCTGTTTTTCGGGCGTCATTGATTTCTTGCAGGTCGTCAGAGAAACCTGGTGTCAGTGTCCTGACGTTCCATGTGCCCAGCTTTAGGGCAGTTGATATTTTCTTCTTTGGTTTGGTATTGCTTGGTGCAAAGTTGTCGGGCCGCTTGTCAGT
This sequence comes from Procambarus clarkii, assembly GCF_040958095.1. Lineage (NCBI taxonomy): Eukaryota > Metazoa > Arthropoda > Malacostraca > Decapoda > Cambaridae > Procambarus > Procambarus clarkii. The sequence continues at coordinate 595,112 of NC_091224.1, forward strand.
TTTCACCCTAAACCCCACGCACCCAGTGAGGTTAACGGACCGTGGCGAGGCAACACCTTATTGGCTGGGGTTTGCCCAGCTTGAGGCGGGCGGTAGCTGCCCTGTGGGGCGCGATGACCCCTCCCACCGTCGGAAGCAACCCCTGGCGTCACACTCTTCGCCAATCGAGCAGAAGACTTAAAACCGGTAGACTGTCGCTTCCCGTGTTGGTTCGACGCTGTGAGGCGAAGCTGGAGTGTCCTCTCCAGGGCGCAAAGCCTGGGTAGGTAGATATGGAGGAGAAGCTGTTACCCATGCAGCAGGTCCCCCCTCTCCACGTTGCTGAAATTATCCAATAGAGAGGCAAATGCCAATACGCATGGTTCCAGCAACGTCGCAGGAGCTGCCAGAACGAGGTCGACGTCAACAACGAACTGCCTTAGGGGCTCCAACTCCGGATTTTTCCTCGAGGTTGACTCCTGAAGCCTTCCCAAAACAAGGGTATGGCCGCAAGGCAGCGGAGGTTTAAAATCAGGGTTTTCCTTCCCCTAGATGGGCTGCCTATATGGGCTGATGGACGACATATATATATATATATATATATATATATATATATATATATATATATATATATATATATATATATATATATATATATATATATATTAAAAAAAAAAAAAAAAAAAATTATATATATATATATATATATATATATATATATATATATATATATATATATATATATATATATATATTATATATTTATATATATATTATATATTTATATATATTTATATATATATATATATATATATATATATATATATATATATTATATATATATATATATATATATATAACTGAAAACTCACACCCCAGAAGTGACTCGAACCCATACTCCCAGAAGCAACGCAACTGGTATGTACAAGATGCCTTAATCCACTTGACCATCACGACCGGACGTAATGAGGTGATAGCCGAGGCTATTTGAACCACCCCACCGCCGGCACTCGGATAGTAATCTTGGGCATAGCATTTTACCAAATCACCTCATTCTTTGGGGCACACGTGAGGAACACAAATGCGAACAAGCCTGAATGGTCCCCAGGACAATATGCAACTGAAAACTCACACCCCAGAAGTGACTCGAACCCATACTCCCAGAAGCAACGCAACTGGTATGTACAAGACGCCTTAATCCACTTGACCATCACGACCGGACATAATGAGGTGATAGCCGAGGCTATTTGAACCACCCCACCGCCGGCACTCGGATAGTAATCTTGGGCATAGCATTTTACCAAATCACCTCATTCTTTGGGGCACACGTGAGGAACACAAATGCGAACAAGCCTGAATGGTCCCCAGGACAATATGCAACTGAAAACTCACACCCCAGAAGTGACTCGAACCCATACTCCCAGAAGCAACGCAACTGGTATGTACAAGACGCCTTAATCCACTTGACCATCACGACCGGACATAATGAGGTGATAGCCGAGGCTATTTGAACCACCCCACCGCCGGCACTCGGATAGTAATCTTGGGCATAGCATTTTACCAAATCACCTCATTCTTTGGGGCACACGTGAGGAACACAAATGCGAACAAGCCTGAATGGTCCCCAGGACAATATGCAACTGAAAACTCACACCCCAGAAGTGACTCGAACCCATACTCCCAGAAGCAACGCAACTGGTATGTACAAGACGCCTTAATCCACTTGACCATCACGACCGGACATAATGAGGTGATAGCCGAGGCTATTTGAACCACCCCACCGCCGGCACTCGGATAGTAATCTTGGGCATAGCATTTTACCAAATCACCTCATTCTTTGGGGCACACGTGAGGAACACAAATGCGAACAAGCCTGAATGGTCCCCAGGACAATATGCAACTGAAAACTCACACCCCAGAAGTGACTCGAACCCATACTCCCAGAAGCAACGCAACTGGTATGTACAAGACGCCTTAATCCACTTGACCATCACGACCGGACATAATGAGGTGATAGCCGAGGCTATTTGAACCACCCCACCGCCGGCACTCGGATAGTAATCTTGGGCATAGCATTTTACCAAATCACCTCATTCTTTGGGGCACACGTGAGGAACACAAATGCGAACAAGCCTGAATGGTCCCCAGGACAATATGCAACTGAAAACTCACACCCCAGAAGTGACTCGAACCCATACTCCCAGAAGCAACGCAACTGGTATGTACAAGACGCCTTAATCCACTTGACCATCACGACCGGACATAATGAGGTGATAGCCGAGGCTATTTGAACCACCCCACCGCCGGCACTCGGATAGTAATCTTGGGCATAGCATTTTACCAAATCACCTCATTCTTTGGGGCACACGTGAGGAACACAAATGCGAACAAGCCTGAATGGTCCCCAGGACAATATGCAACTGAAAACTCACACCCCAGAAGTGACTCGAACCCATACTCCCAGAAGCAACGCAACTGGTATGTACAAGACGCCTTAATCCACTTGACCATCACGACCGGACATAATGAGGTGATAGCCGAGGCTATTTGAACCACCCCACCGCCGGCACTCGGATAGTAATCTTGGGCATAGCATTTTACCAAATCACCTCATTCTTTGGGGCACACGTGAGGAACACAAATGCGAACAAGCCTGAATGGTCCCCAGGACAATATGCAACTGAAAACTCACACCCCAGAAGTGACTCGAACCCATACTCCCAGAAGCAACGCAACTGGTATGTACAAGACGCCTTAATCCACTTGACCATCACGACCGGACATAATGAGGTGATAGCCGAGGCTATTTGAACCACCCCACCGCCGGCACTCGGATAGTAATCTTGGGCATAGCATTTTACCAAATCACCTCATTCTTTGGGGCACACGTGAGGAACACAAATGCGAACAAGCCTGAATGGTCCCCAGGACAATATGCAACTGAAAACTCACACCCCAGAAGTGACTCGAACCCATACTCCCAGAAGCAACGCAACTGGTATGTACAAGACGCCTTAATCCACTTGACCATCACGACCGGACATAATGAGGTGATAGCCGAGGCTATTTGAACCACCCCACCGCCGGCACTCGGATAGTAATCTTGGGCATAGCATTTTACCAAATCACCTCATTCTTTGGGGCACACGTGAGGAACACAAATGCGAACAAGCCTGAATGGTCCCCAGGACAATATGCAACTGAAAACTCACACCCCAGAAGTGACTCGAACCCATACTCCCAGAAGCAACACAACTGGTATGTACAAGACGCCTTAATCCACTTGACCATCACGACCGGACATAATGAGGTGATAGCCGAGGCTATTTGAACCACCCCACCGCCGGCACTCGGATAGTAATCTTGGGCATAGCATTTTACCAAATCACCTCATTCTTTGGGGCACACGTGAGGAACACAAATGCGAACAAGCCTGAATGGTCCCCAGGACAATATGCAACTGAAAACTCACACCCCAGAAGTGACTCGAACCCATACTCCCAGAAGCAACGCAACTGGTATGTACAAGACGCCTTAATCCACTTGACCATCACGACCGGACATAATGAGGTGATAGCCGAGGCTATTTGAACCACCCCACCGCCGGCACTCGGATAGTAATCTTGGGCATAGCATTTTACCAAATCACCTCATTCTTTGGGGCACACGTGAGGAACACAAATGCGAACAAGCCTGAATGGTCCCCAGGACAATATGCAACTGAAAACTCACACCCCAGAAGTGACTCGAACCCATACTCCCAGAAGCAACGCAACTGGTATGTACAAGACGCCTTAATCCACTTGACCATCACGACCGGACATAATGAGGTGATAGCCGAGGCTATTTGAACCACCCCACCGCCGGCACTCGGATAGTAATCTTGGGCATAGCATTTTACCAAATCACCTCATTCTTTGGGGCACACGTGAGGAACACAAATGCGAACAAGCCTGAATGGTTTGTGAGTTTTTCTGGGGTGTGAGTTTTCAGTTGCATATTGTCCTGGGGACCATTCAGGCTTGTTCGCATTTGTGTTCCTCACGTGTGCCCCAAAGAATGAGGTGATTTGGTAAAATGCTATGCCCAAGATTACTATCCGAGTGCCGGCGGTGGGGTGGTTCAAATAGCCTCGGCTATCACCTCATTATGTCCGGTCGTGATGGTCAAGTGGATTAAGGCGTCTTGTACATACCAGTTGCGTTGCTTCTGGGAGTATGGGTTCGAGTCACTTCTGGGGTGTGAGTTTTCAGTTGCATATTGTCCTGGGGACCATTCAGGCTTGTTCGCATTTGTGTTCCTCACGTGTGCCCCAAAGAATGAGGTGATTTGGTAAAATGCTATGCCCAAGATTACTATCCGAGTGCCGGCGGTGGGGTGGTTCAAATAGCCTCGGCTATCACCTCATTATGTCCGGTCGTGATGGTCAAGTGGATTAAGGCGTCTTGTACATACCAGTTGCGTTGCTTCTGGGAGTATGGGTTCGAGTCACTTCTGGGGTGTGAGTTTTCAGTTGCATATTGTCCTGGGGACCATTCAGGCTTGTTCGCATTTGTCTTCCTCACGTGTGCCCCAAAGAATGAGGTGATTTGGTAAAATGCTATGCCCAAGATTACTATCCGAGTGCCGGCGGTGGGGTGGTTCAAATAGCCTCGGCTATCACCTCATTATGTCCGGTCGTGATGGTCAAGTGGATTAAGGCGTCTTGTACATACCAGTTGCGTTGCTTCTGGGAGTATGGGTTCGAGTCACTTCTGGGGTGTGAGTTTTCAGTTGCATATTGTCCTGGGGACCATTCAGGCTTGTTCGCATTTGTGTTCCTCACGTGTGCCCCAAAGAATGAGGTGATTTGGTAAAATGCTATGCCCAAGATTACTATCCGAGTGCCGGCGGTGGGGTGGTTCAAATAGCCTCGGCTATCACCTCATTATGTCCGGTCGTGATGGTCAAGTGGATTAAGGCGTCTTGTACATACCAGTTGCGTTGCTTCTGGGAGTATGGGTTCGAGTCACTTCTGGGGTGTGAGTTTTCAGTTGCATATTGTCCTGGGGACCATTCAGGCTTGTTCGCATTTGTGTTCCTCACGTGTGCCCCAAAGAATGAGGTGATTTGGTAAAATGCTATGCCCAAGATTACTATCCGAGTGCCGGCGGTGGGGTGGCTCAAATAGCCTCGGCTATCACCTCATTATGTCCGGTCGTGATGGTCAAGTGGATTAAGGCGTCTTGTACATACCAGTTGCGTTGCTTCTGGGAGTATGGGTTCGAGTCACTTCTGGGGTGTGAGTTTTCAGTTGCATATTGTCCTGGGGACCATTCAGGCTTGTTCGCATTTGTGTTCCTCACGTGTGCCCCAAAGAATGAGGTGATTTGGTAAAATGCTATGCCCAAGATTACTATCCGAGTGCCGGCGGTGGGGTGGTTCAAATAGCCTCGGCTATCACCTCATTATGTCCGGTCGTGATGGTCAAGTGGATTAAGGCGTCTTGTACATACCAGTTGCGTTGCTTCTGGGAGTATGGGTTCGAGTCACTTCTGGGGTGTGAGTTTTCAGTTGCATATTGTCCTGGGGACCATTCAGGCTTGTTCGCATTTGTGTTCCTCACGTGTGCCCCAAAGAATGAGGTGATTTGGTAAAATGCTATGCCCAAGATTACTATCCGAGTGCCGGCGGTGGGGTGGTTCAAATAGCCTCGGCTATCACCTCATTATGTCCGGTCGTGATGGTCAAGTGGATTAAGGCGTCTTGTACATACCAGTTGCGTTGCTTCTGGGAGTATGGGTTCGAGTCACTTCTGGGGTGTGAGTTTTCAGTTGCATATTGTCCTGGGGACCATTCAGGCTTGTTCGCATTTGTGTTCCTCACGTGTGCCCCAAAGAATGAGGTGATTTGGTAAAATGCTATGCCCAAGATTACTATCCGAGTGCCGGCGGTGGGGTGGTTCAAATAGCCTCGGCTATCACCTCATTATGTCCGGTCGTGATGGTCAAGTGGATTAAGGCGTCTTGTACATACCAGTTGCGTTGCTTCTGGGAGTATGGGTTCGAGTCACTTCTGGGGTGTGAGTTTTCAGTTGCATATTGTCCTGGGGACCATTCAGGCTTGTTCGCATTTGTGTTCCTCACGTGTGCCCCAAAGAATGAGGTGATTTGGTAAAATGCTATGCCCAAGATTACTATCCGAGTGCCGGCGGTGGGGTGGTTCAAATAGCCTCGGCTATCACCTCATTATGTCCGGTCGTGATGGTCAAGTGGATTAAGGCGTCTTGTACATACCAGTTGCGTTGCTTCTGGGAGTATGGGTTCGAGTCACTTCTGGGGTGTGAGTTTTCAGTTGCATATTGTCCTGGGGACCATTCAGGCTTGTTCGCATTTGTGTTCCTCACGTGTGCCCCAAAGAATGAGGTGATTTGGTAAAATGCTATGCCCAAGATTACTATCCGAGTGCCGGCGGTGGGGTGGTTCAAATAGCCTCGGCTATCACCTCATTATGTCCGGTCGTGATGGTCAAGTGGATTAAGGCGTCTTGTACATACCAGTTGCGTTGCTTCTGGGAGTATGGGTTCGAGTCACTTCTGGGGTGTGAGTTTTCAGTTGCATATTGTCCTGGGGACCATTCAGGCTTGTTCGCATATATATATATATATATATATATATATATATATATATATATATATATATATATATATAGTGGTGAAGGTGTTAATATATTGGTGAAAGTAATTGTGTATTGCTTATCCCCCACCTTTTTATTCATTGCACTACTACTTGACACAGCCAGTTCTTGAAAGCTTACCACCGACTTGGGGTTGAATATTGAAGAAAAGGTTATAACAACAAGAACCCGGTTACTTACCCGAAGTGGCCGTAACATAATTGGCGTCCCCAGCGGGATCCGACTCCTTGTCATGTAAGTTTGATAGAATTGGTTAAGTAGTTAGTGCAAGCCCCTTGTATAGATCCCCCATCTCGTGTATAAGTGTCAAGTGAAGTTCGGTTCTCGGTGTCGGAAAATAGCACAGTGTTACGTGATTGTGCACAACGTTAAAGAAAGTGAACAATGGCAGAGAATCAGACCATAGATACCCTGGACGATGTTCAGAAGTTCCCGAATCAGAAGGACTGCCTTTCCAAATTGAAACATCTTGGAAAACCTGAATTAGTTATAATAATAGCTTATTTGGGGATTAAGGTGAGTGAGCGTGATTCACGTGTTGAGATCCTCTCACAGGTGCAAAAGCATTTGAAAACCAACGGAAAGCAACAAAGTGAAGTGCAGAAAAAAAGGGAAAGTGTTATGGCTTCCACTGAAAAGGAAAGCCAGGTAAGTGATGGTGAGAGTGACCAAGATGAACTTAATATAAGCCTCTTAACAGTGAAAATGCGTGAGTTACAAATCCATCGTGAAATAGAGTGGAAAAAATAGAATTAGAAAGAGAGAGAGATGAGGAAAGCTAGAACACGAGAGAGACAAGAGAGGGAAATGGAAATGAAACTATTGGAAATAGAAAGAGAAGAAAGAAGAGAAGACCGAGAAAGAGCAGAAAAGGAACAAGAAAGGCAACACGAATTGGAAACGCTAAGATTAAGTGGTAGAAGGGAAACCAGCGGTTTCAACCCAGTGCGGAACATTAAAATGTTCAAAAAGGTTCAACGAAAAGGGAGTTTCAAAGTTCTTTGCTGCTTTTGAGAAGGTAGCTGCATTATTGGATTGGCCAAGAGAGAATTGGGCCATTATGATCCAATCCGTGCTGACTGGAAAAGCCCAAACCGCGCACTCCACACTGTCGGTAGATGACTGTAGTGATTATGAGCAGTCAAGGTGGTGGTGCTGATGGCTTACCAGAAGCATACAGGCAAAAGTTCCACAACCTGAAGAAGACGTCAGAGCACACCTTTACGGAGTTTGCGTGTATTAAGGAGCGGCTGTTTTATGAATGGTGTGCGTCTCATAAGGTAGAGACCAAAGAGCAACTTGAACAACTCATTTTAATAGCAGATTTCAAAGAATGTTTGCCTGGTGATCTGAAGACATACTTGGAGGAGCAGCAGATAGAGACCTTGGATGCTGTAGCCACTATGCATAACGAATATATTGTGACACATCGGCCATCTACTAAGTATGTTCTAAAGAGCTACTCGAAACCATTTATGAAGCATAAGCCGGAAGAGGAAAGAACCGTCCCACGTAGTGCCGTGAAGACCCAAGTAGTCCAAGACGGACTAGTCCAAGTAGTCCAAAACGGATTAGTCCTAGGAGAGACATAGTGTGTTGGACCTGCGGGCAGAAAGGGCACATAGCTGCTAAGTGTCGAGGTAGGACAGGTAACGACCCACATAGGGAGGTTATGCTGGTGAGTTGAGTGACACCACCAGTAGACACCCAGTCTCTAGGGATGGATAGAGAGAAACCAGGACTATTTGTCCCTTACATTTTGAGAGGGTATGTGTCGTGTGATCAGACAGGTAAGTTTGTAGTGATTCTCAGAGATAGTGGAGCAGCCCAGTCTCTGATTTTGAGAAACTTGTTACCCAAGGAAGTGCGTTGTGATGGGAAACAAAGGGTTATTTTAGATGGGTTTCCCTCGACGTGGTACGTTGCCTTCTTAGTAGAAGTACACATGGAATCGCCATGTTACAGTGGTACGTGTACGTTGGCAGTTGTGGACCATCTTCCTATAGAGGGGATAGAGGTCATACTGGCCAACGACTTGGCGACGGGATTGGACACTAACCATCCCATGGTTGGTGACGATCCGGCTGAAGAGGTGGTAAGATCTGTAGTAGCTGAGCATGCCAGATCCCACGCAGAGACGCATTTAGAATTAAAAGAATTGTTTAACCCTACATCTACCCTATAGGATATTGAGAGCACTCCAGCGAACTCTCCTGACTCTACTCGCAATCCGCAGCACTGGACTAGTGCAACAGGGATAACCGAGCCAGAGAAGGAACCTCAAGAGCAAGCATCCACAGATACCCTAGAGTCTGGCACGATGGCAGGTAACCCGTACTTGCGGAAAGATGAGGTGCCGTGTCCACGGAACCGACCAAAGACTTCCCAGACGTCACAGGTAGGTGCACAGGTTCTCGTGCCCTCCATGCTCCAAACCAGGCTGATGGAAACAGCCCATTATGGACACTGAAGGCTTGTGAAAGTTATTCATCGCTTAGCCAAATGTTTCTTGTGTGTATTTTGTATTTTCCTCATGTTTACAATGAAAGAGGTGACCAAGAACCAGTGGACGGACAAGCAGATGATAGCACACGTAAGCATGGTGGAGCGATATCAGGGACAGGACACTCGCCCGAGGATGATTGTGGATGGAGGAAGGGTCCGAAAGGTGATTGAGGGTGTTGGTGGTACAAGAAATGTTTTAATGAGTGACCGTTCTCCACAGGTTGACGTCCTTCACACAACTAGTGGACCCAGTGCCAACGTTATAAGGACTGGTGGCAACCCTCAAGTTATAAGAGTGAATGCACTCTTCAGTCAGCCCGTCCTCCAAAAATGGGGTGGTAATGTAAGAAGACAAATAAGTGCAATTATGTACTATTCATAGAAGTTAGGAATTGTACTTATTTTCACTTAGTATTAAATCGTATCGTCAAATATATTGTGAATATTTGAGTTTACCTGAAAAACTGAATAGAAAACCACAACCTCTCCTAACCGTCTTAATTAGCTTTTGAAGATAACAATTTTATTGCTTCTTAATTACAATTAGTACTTAACCTACAGCTGTATTGATATTACAGTTTTATAAAACTGTAATAAAACACAACTAAAATATATCAATAAATTGTAAAGTAACTCAGGATATTTTAAAATTTTATATAAAATCTATATTGTTAAATAAACCTGAAAAAGAAATTCCTGATATTTAAAACGTGTGTATAGCAACTTGAAGTTGAAATCTTCATCCTAAAATTCTGAGTGTCTTAACAGAAAACGAGGAGAATTAAATCGGTGGAGGGAGTTGGGTAAATGTAACAGCCCCATAAGTGCAATTATGCACTGTTTATGACAGTAAGAAAGTGTACTTATTACACTTAGTATTAAATCACACTGTCAATTCGGAGGATGGGTTGCTTCATTAGTGCACAGTCACTGTGGGAACATGCGCGAACCTAGTCATCGGTCAAGGCATTGCTAACGCTGTAACAGCTAGGGGTGAGAGTGACGCCCTAGGGACACTGTAACAGCTAGGGTGAGAGTGACGCCCTAGGGATGCTGTAACAGCTAAGGTGAGAGTGACGCCCTAGGGACACTGTAACAGCTAGGGTGAGAGTGACGCCCTAGGGACGCTGTAACAGCTAGGGTGAGAGTGACGCCCAAGGTGAGAGGGTGACGCCAAGCCATTACGACTATACAGCACTTGGAAAGGGTCAGGAAAAGAATTTGGGACGGGACCCGGGGGGGGGGGAGGGGGAGGAATGGTGCCCAACCACTAGGACGGTCGGGGATTGAACGCCGACCTGCATGAAGCGAGACCGTCGCTCTACCGTCCAGCCCAAGTGGTTATTGGGAGCGAGAGCTTCTTCCCGTTCATGCATGCAAACTTCACCGCTGGAGGACGGTGGCGCTGCTGGCATGTTGATGATAACATTTGAAACATGCAAATTTTATTCACATTTTACATACAAATTACTGTTGAATTTTAGGGACAGGAACCACAGAGATGATAAGTGTGGAGAATATTACAGTAGGTGTCCTGTAATCTGTGTCAGAGGGCAAGACACAGAGATGATAAGTGTGGAGAATATTACAGTAGGTGTCCTGTAATCTGTGTCAGAGGGCAAGACACAGAGATGATAAGTGTGGAGAATATTACAGTAGGTGTCCTGTAATCTGTGTCAGAGGGCAAGAGGTTCTCGGGACAATCACGGGAAATACACAGTTCTCATGCACAAAAATCGTAACCTCTCCAGGAGGAAGCATTCCCTAACAGACTACCAGTATGTGGAGAAAATGTTGACTTGCAAGTCTACTACACAAACTCCATTATGTGAGGTGGAGGCTCTCCAGAGACCGTCGTTCCTTACGTGACAGCATTATGAGACCCGTTGTGAACATCTGAGATGGTGCCTCCCTTGGGAAGATGTCGTGACCAGGCCCTAGACCGCTGGATCAACAGTCCTTTACTCTTCCTGTAATTATTCAGGCGGGTTCTGTTAAGCCAGTTTAGAGTCAGGAAATCGGTCTTACCCTTTTTTGTTATTGAGGAAACGTTTACAGCGTTGTTTTCCTCAAGTAGGCTTAAGGTTTATTTTTGTCAATACAAATAACATAGGTTCCTATTTTAACTTTAAAGATAAAGTGCATACGCTTTGTGCTCTAGTATCGTATAAATATATAATTGTTGCAGCTGTAATGTTGGATACTGTTATGCCCTGGTACACACAGCTCGTTGCACTACAATGTTAGTAAGGGCTCGTTCTAGGAGTATTCAAATGACCCCTGTCTCTTAATGTCCAACCAGAAAGCCACGTCACTACGTCACATACATAATAAGCAGAAAATATTCACTAGGGTTGAATTATCACACAGGTAAATAAAAAGGTTTATATAAAATAAAAATATATATAAATCAAGATTATTTTTCCTTCAGGTATAACAGTAATCAGATGGCCTACTAAAATATTTATAATCTAATAAGATATTCTCCCCCCAGATAATTGTAACTACTAATACAAAAACAAAACACTTATGAGAAATCAGACCAGTTGACCCGACGCCCGTCTCCCAGTTACTGACTAACATGGCGTCACGACGCCCCACATTCCCTCCCTCACAACATAACGAATGGTAAATTTATAATAAATTTAATTTTGTTTAATGAGCAACAACACTGTGCTAAAGCAAACATTAAAATAACTTAATTAAGAATGATTAATTTTACATGCATAAACAGAGGTAATGATTGTTATATAAAACAATTATTTATGGAAAATAATAAAGAGGAAACTGCTGGCAACTACACAATACAAGCACTCTATATACTACGAGGAAGTTGACTCAACTCTCACACGCCTAGTACCTGACTAGTAATCCCCGCTCCTGTCCTCACTGTTTTACTAACACGATGCATTATAAATATATATAAACATATACATGCCTTCATGCAAGAATAAAACATAATTATTATTGTTATATTAATGTGAATATTCCTTAAATAGGAATATGTAACAGATACATCTAGAGTTCCTTTCGGAACTTTAAGATTAGGATACTTGAGCACCGAGGAGTATCATTCAGGACTGGATTACCATTATCCAAACCAGCATTCTCGGAGATGAGAAATCATTATCATGAGTTGAAATATTATCTGGTGGAATCCGACTTCAAAATTCTAGACACTTGTATGAATGGCCAGTCGGATTTGAGAATAGTGGAATTCTTATATATCAGGGAACTGCGGCCTTTGTTAGATAACAACCTTTCGGCTGTCCAATTGTACACATTATAAGGCACAGTAGACCTTGTATTTTGATTTATAGTTCAAGCTTTCACGCTGGCGTTTTTAAATTTTTATATAGTTTACCATGATTATTTTTTTTTTTTGCTTATATCAAGTGTTGATATTGTATATTGTTAAAGTTCTTTAATTAAGACGTACAATACATTTTTGGGTGTTTAGTTTTATTTCATATTTATGGTTTCTATAAGGTTTTGGCAAGTATTTTGCAATTGTTTTCTACTTGCTTTGTTTATAAAAAAAATTGTTGTATTAGAGTTGATTATTCATGTGATAATTATCGAGTTTCACTTCATGTGATCACTTTATGAAAGTTTAACAGTGTGTTTTGTTCTATAAGTAATTTTTATTATTATTAATTGAATTAGCTTTTGTTATCCCTGTTATAGTTATAAAGTTTTATTAGGTTTGATCACTTTGATCACTCACTACTTGGCCTATTTTCATATTATATATATATATATATATATATATATATATATATATATATATATATATATATATATATATATATATATATAAATATATATATATATATATGTCGTACCTAGTAGCCAGAACGCACTTCTCAGCCAACTATGCAAGGCCAAATTTGCCTAATAAGCCAAGTTTTCATGAATTAGTATTTTTTCGACTACCTAACCTACCTAATCTAACCTAACCTAACCTAACCTAACCTATAAAGATAGGTTAGGTTAGGTTAGGTAGGGTTGGTTAGGTTCGGTCATATATCTACGTTAATTTTAACTCCAATAAAAAAAAATGACCCCATACATAATGAAATGGGTAGCTTTATCATTTCATAAGAAAAAAATTAGAGAAAATATATTAATTCAGTAAAATTTGGCTTATTAGGCAAATCGGGCCTTGCATAGTAGGCTGAGAAGTGCGTTCTGGCTACTAGGTACGACATATATATATATATTTATATATTTATATATATATATATATATATATATATATATATATATATATATATATATATATATATATATCGAGAATATATATACTGTATAAGAGACTGTGTCACGGATTGGAGGCCAGGGTACACTAGGGGCCTCACCGAACTTTAACACATGTGTCATGAAGGTTTGGGAGTGTCAAAGACCTGTCAAGTTAGGCTCCAGTGTCTCTAGTTTAGAAATATCCAAGTCAAATCCCCCCCCCCCCCACCCCATTTCGACAAGGAGCGAAACAAAACGAAAGCCCCCTGGAGCAAGGTAAGCTGGGGGTGGAAGACTGGGGCCAGGATGCAGGAAACAGGACACAAGTCGGAGGACGGAGGATCAGCTGGGTGGCCCAACCACCGGAGGTAAGACTTGCAGCTGATGCTGTAGACAGGTGGATTGATGGTGCTCACACGTCCTCGCTATCGTCTTGTCTTAGAACGGAGGAGGGGGGGGGCAGGGAGTTACAAGAGGATTGGGTTCCTAGTCCCAGTTCCCCGCAGTTGGAAATCTGGTTGAATTTTCTTCTTCAAGGAGTCGTCGTCGCAGAGGTAGTCGGTGAGTTCTTGAGGAACGACCATGCGAATGAATCATGCTGCGTTCTTGATCATGCTCTCCCAGTGTTCGTTATGGATTATGGGGTTATGCTGTCTCTCCTCCTTGGAAAGTATGTGGCCACGTCGGATATACCCAGGGTGGATGACCTGGGATCTTGTCATTCCCGGTGGTTATCTTGAGATGATCTCGGGGCTTTTTAGTGTCCCCGCGGCCCGGTCCTCGACCAGGCCTCGCCAGGAAGCAGCCCGTGACAGCTGACTAACACCCGGGTACCTATTTTGCTGCTAGGTAACAGGGGCATAGGGTGAAAGAAACTTTGCCCATTGTTTCTCGCCGGCGCCTGGGATCGAACCCAGGACCACAGGATCACAAGTCCAGCGTGCTGTCCGCTCGGCCGACAGGTGGTGTCGGGGAGGTCGCAAGAGGGGCGGGACAGTCGTTGACGTTCACTGAAGCATCGGAGTCAGTCGAGTCGTCGTGGTCGGCATCTTTGGGTTCGTCTTCGGAGTCGGCCGAGTCGTCCTGGAGGGTGTTGTCGTCCCTGCCAGTGAGACAAGCTGGGGATGGAGGAGTCGTCGTGAGGGCTCCCCGGAGGTTGACTCGGGGGTCCCCAGAGCAGAGAGTGTTGTCAGGGCCCGGGGTGCTTGGGTCGGTGTCCTCCTTGGTCAGTCGTGCCGGTGGCAGTTGTGGAGGCTGGGATAAGGTCGTCGGGCACAGCAGCTGTCGGAAGTCCAGTCGTTACGAGCAGCTTATTGATTTTTTTTTCAGGGATATTCCTGCGCGGGCCCTAAGCCTCTGGCTGGCCCACTAAGTGCAGCTTATTGATGATGTGGATGTAGCGGATAATGTGATTGCCCGCCATTTTGTCGGTAAGGTGAAGGAGGATAGATAACAGGGTGGTCTTAAGGAGGCTGCAGGCTGGGCCGGTGGTAGTGTGGTCAGTGGTGGTGTGGTCGGCTGGGTGTGGCGTCCCCCAGGGGCCGGTAATGGTGTGGTCGGCTGGGTGTGGCGTCCCCAGGGGCCGGTAATGGTGTGGTCGGCTGGGTGTGGCGTCCCCAGGGGACGGTAATGGTGTGGTCGGCTGGGTGTGGCGTCCCCAGGGGCCGGTAATGGTGTGGTCGGCTGGGTGTGGCGTCCCCAGGAGCCGGTGGTGGTGTGGTCAGAGGTAGTGTGGTCGGCTGGGTGTGGCGTCCCCAGGAGCCGGTGGTGGTGTGGTCGGCTGGGTGTGGCGTCCCCAGGAGCCGGTGGTGGTGTGGTCGGCTGGGTGTGGCGTCCCCAGGGGACGGTAATGGTGTGGTCGGCTGGGTGTGACGTCCCCAGGGGCCGGTAATGGTGTGGTCGGCTGGGTGTGGCGTCCCCAGGGGACGGTAATGGTGTGGTCGGCTGGGTGTGGCGTCCCCAGGGGCCGGTAATGGTGTGGTCGGCTGTGTGTGGCGTCCCCAGGGGCCGGTAATGGTGTGGTCGGCTGGGTGTAGGGTCCCCAGAGCCGGTAATGGTGTGGTCGGCTGGGTGTAGGGTCCCCAGAGCCGGTAATGGTGTGGTCGGCTGGGTGTAGGGTCCCCAGAGCCGGTAATGGTGTGGTCGGCTGGGTGTGGCGTCCCCAGGGGCTGGTAATGGTGTGGTCGGCTGGGTGTGGCGTCCCCAGGGGCTGGTAATGGTGTGGTCGGCTGGGTGTGGCGTCGCCAAGGGACGGTAATGGTGTGGTCGGCTGGGTGTGGCGTCCCCAGGGGCTGGTAATGGTGTGGTCGGCTGGGTGTGACGTCCCCAGGGGCCGGTGATGGTGTGGTCGGCTGGGTGTGACGTCTCCAGGGGCCGGTAATGGTGTGGTCGGATGGGTGTGGCGTCGCAAAGGGACGGCAATGGTGTGGTCGGCTGGGTGTGGGGTCCCCAGGGGCCGGTAATGGTGTGGTCGGCTGGGTGTGGGGTCCCCAGGGGCCGGTAATGGTGTGGTCGGCTGGGTGTGGCGTTCCCAGGGGCTGGCAATGGTGTGGTCGGCTGGGTGTGGCGTCCCCAGTGGCCGGTAATGGTGTGGTCGGCTGGGTGTGGCGTCCCCAGGGGCCGGTGATGGTGTGGTCGGCTGGGTGTGGCGTCCCCAGGGCCCGGGCTGGGGTGAGGGAGTCACGTCAGTGTTCCCGGGTAATACTGGGAGTTCCGCCGGGAGTGGGAGTGCTGGTCCAGGTGAGGTGGTAGACGCAGAGCAATTGTCATGAATTCATGTCTGAAATATTCCGTGTATTGTCCGTAGACGTATTTTAGTTCTTGTATAATTTTTCTGAGTTGTTTGTTGTTTAGGATTCGCTACTTGGAACAAAAAGTTCCAAGTAGCACGGGCTATGGTGAGCCCGTAGCGTTTTCTGAGAGGGAGAGGAAAAATGCCTGAAGAGAGGGTCTCTTCAGGCATTTCTCTGTGAGCACCCCTGCCTGTGACCGGGTCTCTCTCCCCCTCTTGTCTCTCTTCCCCTCTACTTCCTCTCTCGTCATTCTTCTTATATCCCCTCTTCTCTCCTTTCCCTCATCTCCTCCCATCTCCCAGGTCTCTCATTCTCTTCACATTTCTCCCCTTTTTCCTCATCTCTCCCCAAACATTGCTCCTCTGTCACCTCTCCTCTTTCTCCCCCTCCCCCAACCTCACCAGTTCTCTCACCACCTTCTCTCCCACCACCTTACTTCCTTCTGCCCTCTCCCCACCCCCTCTTTCCTTCCTTCTTTCCCCACCTCCTTCTCTTTCTCTGTTTCTGTCTCTTTTCTTCTCTCTCTCTGAAAATGTAATATTATGAAGCGCTGAGGAAACTGTCACAAAATTCCTGAAAACACAACCTTCATGTTAAACTTCTTGAAAATTACCGGGGTCGCTGTGGCTGATATTTTTTTAAAAGTAAAAATCTCCTCTACCAACATGTGTGACACCACTCTGGCAACCTTCTTGACACCTTCTCTCCAGTGTGCCTCATCTTTTCAGAAAATACTTCTGACAATTTGCGGTCTTCCGGTCGACGACCGGGTCTTTCAAGTCTCCCTCGACCTCTTATAAAATGCAGAAGCATTGAGGATTCGTGGTGCAGAGCGTCTCGGGCTATGTCGCAACTCTGTCCTCTTGATAGTAGGCTTCCATCAGTCTCGGGAGACTATGGAGTTGTGCTCTGGTTGTCGGTCTGGAGTGGCCTCACCAGGGCGCAAAGCCGGACTTGATTCAAACGGGGGAGAAGCTGTCACCCATACAGCAGGTCTCCCCCTCTCCACGACGCCGAAAGTCTCCAATGGAAAGGCAATCGCCAATAGGATTGGTCCCAGCGCCGTCGCAGGAACTGGCAGAACGAGGTTGTCCTCAAAGAGCCCCATTCCCACAACATTCGGATTCTTGTTGTGCCCGCACAGAACAAGAACTGAAGGCCATATCGAAGTGTATCCATATCCCTCACAGTTACAATAGAGTGGACAGCCCATAATGAGGCTCAGTGAAGCCATATCCTTACAGTCAGAAGTTTAAGAGTCAAAGTGATCAGATACAAGATGGCTTGGAATCAAATTTCAGATAAACATCAACTCTTGCTCCCACTCTATCTCTGTCTTGTCTCTCTGTCTGTCTCTTTCTCTCTCCGCTCTCTCTCTCTCTCTCTCTCTCTCTCTCTCTCTCTCTCTCTCTCTCTCTCTCTCTCTCTCTCTCTCTCGCTCTCTCTCTGTTTTTCTCAATTTTCTTTCTCACCATGTCACATTCTCTTCATTATGTGAGAAGAAAACTGAAAAATATCAGGATTCATTTCCCATCTCAATAACCCAATTTTATGCCGGAATTCCGAGATGATTTTCCAACTTATAAATCATCATCACAAACAAATTTAAAGTTATCACGAAAATCTGCGTCATTACTACGACGTTTATTGCAGAGTTTACGACTTTATTGACTGAGTCCAAGTATGATGAAGATATTCATCATATTCTTGTTTGTGTGTTTGTGGACCGTCACGAGCATACTTGACGGTGTATGTGTGTTTGTGGACCGTCACGAGCATACTTGACGGTGTATGTGTGTTTGTGGACCGTCACGAGCATACTTGACGGTGTATGTGTGTTTGTGGACCGTCACGAGCATACTTGACGGTGTATGTGTGTGTTGTGGACCGTCACGAGCATACTTGACGGTGTATGTGTGTTTGTGGACCGTCACGAGCATACTTGACGGTGTATGTGGACCGTCACGAGCATACTTGACAGTGTATGTGTGTTTGTGGACCGTCACGAGCATACTTGACGGTGTATGTGTGTGTGTGTGGACCGTCACGAGCATACTTGACGGTGTATGTGTGTGTGTGTGGACCGTCACGAGCATACTTGACGGTGTATGTGTGTCTTGTTGCCATGTTATATGTTATTAGCCGTGTATATGTTATTTGATATTTATATTGTATTGACACGCTTATGCTCTTGTTGTTTACCATGTTACAAAGGGAGTAGGTAGCTATTATTAAGATATATTGTGAGGTAAGGCATGGTTGAAATAGTAGTGTGCCCAACCTGCTTATGTTCAGTGTGTCTGGAGAACCAGTAGGCCTGCTTATTATTATTATATATATATATATATATATATATATATATATATATATATATATATATATATATATATATATATATATATATATATATATAAACACACATTGGACTTTGACACGAACAAGGGGACACAGGTGGAAACTTAGTACCCAGATGAGTCACAGAGATATTAGAAATAATTTTTTCAGTGTCAGAGTAGTTAATAAATGGAATGCACTAGGAACTGATGTGGTGGAGGCTGACTCCATACACAGTTTCAAATGTAGATATCATAGAGCCCAGTAGGCTCTGGAATCTGTACACAAGTTGATTGACAGTTGAGAGGCAGGACCAAAGAGCCAAAGCTCAACCCCTGCAAGCACAGTTAGGTGAGTACCCTTGCAGGAGACTCGAACCCAGAGAACACAGATGTTTGCGCACCTGTACATAACTAGTATGCTGACAGCTTAACCACGCTGATCCTTAAAAAGAGATCGAAACTAAGGAGTTTATCCCCAACATATCGAGTTGGGACTCGAGGGTTCGAGTTCCCTGGTGGTTGTGTGTGTCTAAAGTTGTTGAACTTCAAACTTGTGTGTTTAGGCAAGATAGTGCATAAGTATAGACACCGTGTTCTCCCATATTAACAGGTGCTTGATGAAAGAACGTGAGAGACCTCTCACCTGCTCTGGTGGTCTTGGGGGATGGAGATATCTGGGGCTTAAATACCCTGAAATTTCCATCCTTTTTAAGGATCTGAGTTTGGTGTATTGGGTTTAATGCGTACCAGCCATGCCAGGTGTTGTGAAGCATCTGTGCTGGCGAGGGTTCGAGTCCCCTGGTGGGTGCGTGTGTGTCTAAAGTTGTTTAACTTCAAACTTGTGTGTTTAGGCAAGTTAGTGCATAATATATTATATATATATTATATATATATATATAAGTTTGTGAGGGTACCACCTCTCGTGCCAATGTGGGGACCCATAGCCTCGGAGAAGAAAATAAAAAGTATTCAGAGGAGACCTTGTGGTTTCTCACTGAACACTAATATTATCTTCTCCTACCACCCCCATTCTTTTGTATGTACACATATATATTTACTTTATTTGAACTTTGTTACAAAAACGGAGTTACATATGGGTTACAAAGATGGTTATCATAGGTTGTCGAGTTCCTCCAGCTCCTCAGATGGCGGGCAGGAACCCTGGATGCAGTGCGCATTTCCCCTCTGTATCGCCACACTGAGGCGCTGGAAAAGAAAGCTTGCAGCTCTTGGGTCCCTTGTTGTTTCAATGAGCCTAGAACCCAGTTCCTTCAAAAAACTGGTAGCACTTTTACCCCAGGCGCCGAGTGTCTCAGAAGCAATGGGGACAAAATTGTAGTGGTGATCCAGTTCACTATACTTACGGGATTTGGCTGCTTCCCTGTGGGTGGCAGCGCCACTTGGTTGTGCAACACTGAGGTTAATGTAGGTGTTAGCCAGGGTTGATACGCACGTGTAGTCCCATACCAACTGCTTGCCATTCTTCCAGGGGTTCACTGTGATACCATCCGGGCGACCAATAAGAGCATCAGAGTTACGGGGCGTTAGGTAACGGGGCTCTCTTTCAGCTGGGCATCCAGCTGTGGTGAGGCTCCTCTTGATGATGTCGTTAACTTCATTGTGCCTCGAGTGCCATCCCCCTGTGCTTTGGCAGAGTAGGCCATGGTGGCCGTACCTGTCAGCCACCACCTCGCCGCAAATACACCTATATCTGGTGTGGATTGGGGCAGCAAGGCGGAGGGCCACAGCAATTCGGAGGGCGTGTGGTGTGAGACGCGTGCCAGTTGCCGACATTGGGGTTGCTAACAAGAAATCCCCTGCATGTGGTGCTGCTACTGCTGTGAGGCGAGCAATGTCGAGTTTTGTTGTTGCAGCACCCAGGCACTCTGCAGCAACTTGGTCTACAATGGGGCCATCCCAGCTGGTTTGCTTGTGGGCTTTTGGAGATGGTGGTTGAGGTGATTGGCCTGCACGAGAGGCCCACTCTGTGGCACAGCGTGTAAAATTGGGATCATGTACACCTGTCAGCTGATGTAAGTGGGCAGGTAGAATTTCCTTCACAAGGTCGTCGGATGCTGATAAGGAGGACAGGAAGGCTGGAACAGCGATTTGCGTTGCTGTTCGAACTCCGAGGCCCCCAAGTCTTGCGGGAAGAGAGGCTTCTCTCCACTGTAGGTCATCGAGAGAGAGGTTAAGGGCTTTTTCTAGCATTGATTTCAGAAACCGGTCATACTCACTTAGTTTTTGGCTACTGTAAGATGGTGAACACCTCAGAAAGTAGGTTAACCTGGGGAGGGACAGACATCTGGTGATGAGGTAGAGTGCATCATGAGTATCAATATCCTCAATCCTCCCATCCATCCTCTTAAGGTCGGCGATTTTCTTATCAAGGACCTCATCGATGGCTTTCAACCCCAGGGGAGCTCCTAGGAGTGTGCTGTCTTCAGGTTTAGTTTTATGGATATTTGGCAGAAGACCCTCTATTCTCTCTACGATGCCCTGGTTGGAACATATTATTTCACATTTAGAAGGGTTCAGGGTGAGGCCTAAAACTGCACCTTGCCCCTGGATTTTTCTGATGTCCTCCAGGAGGGAGTCTTGGAAACCAGCTAGGGTATCATCATCCAAGAACCAGATGTTAAGCTCGCTGGACAGGACCTCCACCTCCAGGACAGGACCTATATATATATATATATATATATATATATATATATATATATATATATATATATATATATATATATATATATATATATGACTGGAAACTCACACCCAAGAAGTGACTCGAACCCATACTGCCAGGTGCAACGCAACTGGTATCTACAGGACGCCTTAATCCGCTTGACCATCACAACCGGACATAAGGAAGTGATAGGCGAAGCTATTTGCACCACTTCCCCGCCGGCACTCGGATAGTAATCTTGGGCATAGCATTTTATCAAATCACCTCATTCTTTGGGGCACACGTGAGGAACACAAATGTGAACAAGCCTGAATGGTCCCCAGGACTATATGCGACTGAAAACTCACACCCCAGAAGTGACTCAAACCCATACTGCCAGGAGCAACGCAACTGGTATCTACAGGACGCCTTAATCCGCTTGACCATCACGACCGGACACAAGGAAGTGATAGCCGAAGCAATCTGAACCACTTCCCCGCCGGCACTCGGATGGTAATCTTGGGCATAGCATTTTATCAAATCACCTCATTTTTTGGGGCACACGTGAGGAACACAAATGCGAACAAGCCTGAATGGTCCCAAGGACTATATGCGACTGAAAATGTGGAGGTCATAGCTCAATATTTACTACTAAGCATTATGCACTATTCCACAATAATGGGAATATTACGAATTGGAAAATTAACTAACAATTTATTGTTTCCATATAAAGCTGTCCTATGGACCATGTTATATAAATTATCACCAGATTAACCTCAGCTTCGGGACCAGTGCAGGATTTTCTCGCTAGAACACCAACCAATTCAACACTAAGCTGTAAATAATAATGTTTCATTTGGCTTGTAACGACTCCTGTTAACGAGCTGTGTACCAAGATCATTTTATCTGTACTCACCTACTTCTGTTTGCGGAGGTTGAGCTCTGGCTCTTTGGCCCCGCCTCTCAACTGTTAATCAACTGGTGTACAGACTCCTGAGTCTACTGGCGTCTATCATATCTACATTTGAAACTGTGTATGGAGTTTGTCTCCACCACACTACTGCCCCAGTGTATAATAGGTGCGTCAGAGTTGTTCAGAAAGTTCAGATCCATTCTTCTGACACAGATAGTTGTGTAATATTGGCCCTTTTTGTATTCGAGTTAATCTGACTGTATTAGCAGTTAAGCTCTTGGGGAATTTATCAATAGTCCATTACAAGGAAGCAGAATAAATACCCACAAGTTGGTGTAAAAATTATACTATATATATAAGTGACAAATATATCAACTGTCTTTACTCGCTAATCTGAATAATCAACCCGTCCTCTTAAAAAATAACGTCACTCTTCGCTCGTATGCTGCGGCTATGGCCAGAAATGAACGTAACTTGATATAAAATCGGCTCACGAAAGTGATGTACTGTCCTGTATTCTGTTTGAGTCTTCTGGCTTACTCGGTAAGGTTAGGAGAGGAAACTTTCTATTAACGGTTTTCATGACATTTAGAAAATTTAGGAGAATTTTCTGCCCCTTTAACCCAACAACCTGTCAAAGGACAGATTGATTCATCAAATTAAAAAAAATTATTTATATGAAAAGTTATGATAAGAGTATGAATACAATGCTGAAGTTGGTCTTAGGATTATTTTTATCTAATTATAGCTCTACTGACCATACTCTTATTGAGAAATAAACTACTATAAGCTCTTGTTAACAGTCTGAACACGCAAGCAACACTAACTATAGTCTTTAATGTGTGTCCACGACGGCCTGCCTCACTAGTGGGTGGAGAGTGAGGGCCTCACAGCACAGGGCCTGCCTCACTAGTGGGTGGAGAGTGAGGGCCTCACATCACAGGGCCTGCCTCACTTATGGGTGGAGAGTGAGGGCCTCACAGCACAGGTCCTGCCTCACTAGTGGGTGGAGAGTGAGGGCCTCACAGTACAGGTCCTGCCTTACTAGTGGGTGGAGAGTGAGGGCCTCACTAGTGGGTGGAGAGTGAGGGGCCTCACTAGTGGGTGGAGAGTGAGGGGCCTCACTAGTGGGTGGAGAGTGAGGGGCCTCACTAGTGGGTGGAGAGTGAGGGGCCTCACTAGTGGGTGGAGAGTGAGGGGCCTCACTAGTGGGTGGAGAGTGAGGGGCCTCACTAGTGGGTGGAGAGTGCGGGGCCTCACTAGTGGGTGGAGAGTGAGGGGCCTCACTAGTGCGTGGAGAGTGAGGGGCCTCACTAGTGGGTGGAGAGTGAGGGGCCTCACTAGTGGGTGGAGAGTGAGGGGCCTCACTAGTGGGTGGAGAGTGCGGGGCCTCACTAGTGGGTGGAGAGTGAGGGGCCTCACTAGTGGGTGGAGAGTGAGGGCCTCACTAGTGGGTGGAGAGTGAGGGGCCTCACTAGTGGGTGGAGAGTGAGGGCCTCACTAGTGGGTGGAGAGTGAGGGCCTCACTAGTGGGTGGAGAGTGAGGGGCCTCACTAGTGGGTGGAGAGTGAGGGGCCTCACTAGTGGGTGGAGAGTGAGGGCCTCACAGCACAGGTCCTGCCTCACTAGTGGGTGGAGAGTGAGGGGCCTCACAGCACAGGTCCTGCCTCACTGGTGGGTGGAGAGTGAGGGGCCTCACAGCACAGGTCCTGCCTCACTAGTGGGTGGAGAGTGAGGGCCTCACAGCACAGGTCCTGCCTCACTAGTGGGTGGAGAGTGAGGGCCTCACAGCACAGGTCCTGCCTCACTAGTGGGTGGAGAGTGAGGGGCCTCACAGCACAGGGGCTGCCTCACTAGTGGGTGGAGAGTGAGGGCCTCACAGCACAGGGGCTTGCTTACTAGTGAGTGGAGAGTGAGGGCCTCACAGCACAGGTGATGCCGCACTTGTGGGTGGAGAGTGAGGGCCTCACAGCACAGGGGCTTCCTCACTAGTGAGTGGAGAGTGAGGGCCTCACAGCACAGGTGATGCCTAACTTGTGGGTGAAGAGTGAGGGCCTCACAGCACAGGGGCTGCCTCACTAGTGAATGGAGAGTGAGGGCCTCACAGCACAGGTGATGCCTCACTTGTGGGTGAAGAGTGAGGGCCTCACAGCACAGGTGATGCCTCACTTGTGGGTGGAGAGTGAGGACCTCACAGCACAGGGGCTGCCTCACTAGTGAGTGGAGAGTGAGGGCCTCACAGCACAGGTGATGCCTCACTAGTGGGTGGAGAGTGAGGGCCTCACAGCACAGGGGCTGCCTCACTAGTGGGTGGAGAGTGAGGGCCTCACAGCACAGGGGCTGCCTCACTAGTGGGTGGAGAGTGAGGGCCTCACTAGTGGGTGGAGAGTGAGGGGCCTCACTAGTGGGTGGAGAGTGAGGGGCCTCACTAGTGGGTGGAGAGTGAGGGGCCTCACTAGTGGGTGGAGAGTGAGGGGCCTCACTAGTGGGTGGAGAGTGAGGGGCCTCACTAGTGGGTGGAGAGTGAGGGGCCTCACTAGTGGGTGGAGAGTGAGGGGCCTCACTAGTGGGTGGAGAGTGAGGGGCCTCACTAGTGGGTGGAGAGTGAGGGGCCTCACTAGTGCGTGGAGAGTGAGGGGCCTCACTAGTGGGTGGAGAGTGAGGGGCCTCACTAGTGGGTGGAGAGTGAGGGGCCTCACTAGTGGGTGGAGAGTGCGGGGCCTCACTAGTGGGTGGAGAGTGAGGGGCCTCACTAGTGGGTGGAGAGTGAGGGGCCTCACTAGTGGGTGGAGAGTGAGGGGCCTCACTAGTGGGTGGAGAGTGAGGGGCCTCACTAGTGGGTGGAGAGTGAGGGGCCTCAATAGTGGGTGGAGAGTGAGGGGCCTCACTAGTGGGTGGAGAGTGAGGGGCCTCACTAGTGGGTGGAGAGTGAGGGGCCTAACTAGTGGGTGGAGAGTGAGGGGCCTCACTAGTGGGTGGAGAGTGAGGGGCCTCACTAGTGGGTGGAGAGTGAGGGGCCTCACTAGTGGGTGGAGAGTGAGGGCCTCACTAGTGGGTGGAGAGTGAGGGGCCTCACAGCACAGGTGATGCCTCACTAGTGGGTGGAGAGTGAGGGCCTCACAGCACAGGTCCTGCCTCACTAGTGGGTGGAGAGTGAGGGCCTCACAGCACAGGTCCTGCCTCACTAGTGGGTGGAGAGTGAGGGCCTCACAGCACAGGTCCTGCCTCACTAGTGGGTGGAGAGTGAGGGCCTCACAGCACAGGGCCTGCCTCACTAGTGGGTGGAGAGTGAGGGCCTCACAGCACAGGGCCTGCCTCACTAGTGGGTGGAGAGTGAGGGCCTCACATTACAGGGCCTGCCTCACTAGTGGGTGGAGAGTGAGGGCCTCACAGCACAGGTCCTGCCTCACTAGTGGGTAGAGAGTGAGGGCCTCACAGTACAGGTCCTGCCATACTAGTGGGTGGAGAGTGAGGGCCTCACTAGTGGGTGGAGAGTGAGGGGCCTCACTAGTGGGTGGAGAGTGAGGGGCCTCACTAGTGGGTGGAGAGTGAGGGGCCTCACTAGTGGGTGGAGAGTGAGGGGCCTCACTAGTGGGTGGAGAGTGAGGGGCCTCACTAGTGGGTGGAGAGTGAGGGGCCTCACTAGTGGGTGGAGAGTGCGGGGCCTCACTAGTGGGTGGAGAGTGAGGGGCCTCACTAGTGGGTGGAGAGTGCGGGGCCTCACTAGTGGGTGGAGAGTGAGGGGCCTCACTAGTGGGTGGAGAGTGAGGGGCCTCACAGCACAGGTGATGCCTCACTAGTGGGTGGAGAGTGAGGGCCTCACAGCACAGGTCCTGCCTCACTAGTGGGTGGAGAGTGGGGGCCTCACAGCACAGGTCCTGCCTCACTAGTGGGTGGAGAGTGAGGGCCTCACAGCACAGGGCCTGCCTCACTAGTGGGTGGAGAGTGAGGGCCTCACAGCACAGGGCCTGCCTCACTAGTGGGTGGAGAGTGAGGGCCTCACAGCACAGGTCCTGCCTCACTAGTGGGTGGAGAGTGAGGGCCTCACAGTACAGGTCCTGCCTTACTAGTGGGTGGAGAGTGAGGGCCTCACTAGTGGGTGGAGAGTGAGGGGCCTCACTAGTGGGTGGAGAGTGAGGGGCCTCACTAGTGGGTGGAGAGTGAGGGGCCTCACTAGTGGGTGGAAAGTGAGGGGCCTTACTAGTGGGTGGAGAGTGAGGGGCCTCACTAGTGGGTGGAGAGTGAGGGGCCTCACTAGTGGGTGGAGAGTGCGGGGCCTCACTAGTGGGTGGAGAGTGAGGGGCCTCACTAGTGGGTGGAGAGTGCGGGGCCTCACTAGTGGGTGGAGAGTGAGGGGCCTCACTAGTGGGTGGAGAGTGCGGGGCCTCACTAGTGGGTGGAGAGTGAGGGGCCTCACTAGTGGGTGGGGAGTGAGGGGCCTCACTAGTGGGTGGAGAGTGAGGGCCTCACTAGTGGGTGGAGAGTGAGGGGCCTCACTAGTGGGTGGAGAGTGAGGGCCTCACTAGTGGGTGGAGAGTGAGGGCCTCACTAGTGGGTGGAGAGTGAGGGGCCTCACTAGTGGGTGGAGAGTGAGGGGCCTCACTAGTGGGTGGAGAGTGAGGGCCTCACAGCACAGGTCCTGCCTCACTAGTGGGTGGAGAGTGAGGGGCCTCACAGCACAGGTCCTGCCTCACTGGTGGGTGGAGAGTGAGGGGCCTCACAGCACAGGTCCTGCCTCACTAGTGGGTGGAGAGTGAGGGCCTCACAGCACAGGTCCTGTCTCACTAGTGGGTGGAGAGTGAGGGCCTCACAGCACAGGTCCTGCCTCACTAGTGGGTGGAGAGTGAGGGGCCTCACAGCACAGGGGCTGCCTCACTAGTGGGTGGAGAGTGAGGGCCTCACAGCACAGGGGCTGGCTTACTAGTGAGTGGAGAGTGAGGGCCTCACAGCACAGGTGATGCCGCACTTGTGGGTGGAGAGTGAGGGCCTCACAGCACAGGGGCTGCCTCACTAGTGAGTGGAGAGTGAGGGCCTCACAGCACAGGTGATGCCTCACTTGTGGGTGAAGAGTGAGGGCCTCACAGCACAGGTGATGCCTAACTTGTGGGTGAAGAGTGAGGGCCTCACAGCACAGGGGCTGCCTCACTAGTGAATGGAGAGTGAGGGCCTCACAGCACAGGTGATGCCTCACTTGTGGGTGAAGAGTGAGGGCCTCACAGCACAGGTGATGCCTCACTTCTGGGTGGAGAGTGAGGACCTCACAGCACAGGGGCTGCCTCACTAGTGAGTGGAGAGTGAGGGCCTCACAGCACAGGTGATGCCTCACTAGTGGGTGGAGAGTGAGGGCCTCACAACACAGGGGCTGCCTCACTAGTGGGTGGAGAGTGAGGGCCTCACTAGTGGGTGGAGAGTGAGGGGCCTCACTAGTGGGTGGAGAGTGAGGAGCCTCACTAGTGGGTGGAGAGTGAGGGGCCTCACTAGTGGGTGGAGAGTGAGGGGCCTCACTAGTGGGTGGAGAGTGAGGGGCCTCACTAGTGGGTGGAGAGTGAAGGGCCTCACTAGTGGGTGGAGAGTGAGGGGCCTCACTAGTGCGTGGAGAGTGAGGGGCCTCACTAGTGGGTGGAGAGTGAGGGGCCTCACTAGTTGGTGGAGAGTGAGGGGCCTCACTAGTGGGTGGAGAGTGCGGGGCCTCACTAGTGGGTGGAGAGTGAGGGGCCTCACTAGTGGGTGGAGAGTGAGGGGCCTCACTAGTGGGTGGAGAGTGAGGGGCCTCACTAGTGGGTGGAGAGTGAGGGGCCTCACTAGTGGGTGGAGAGTGAGGGGCCTCACTAGTGGGTGGAGAGTGAGGGGCCTCACTAGTGGGTGGAGAGTGAGGGGCCTCACTAGTGGGTGGAGAGTGAGGGGCCTCACTAGTGGGTGGAGAGTGAGGGGCCTCACTAGTGGGTGGAGAGTGAGGGGCCTCACTAGTGGGTGGAGAGTGAGGGGCCTCACAGCACAGGTGATGCCTCACTAGTGGGTGGAGAGTGAGGGCCTCACAGCACAGGTCCTGCCTCACTAGTGGGTGGAGAGTGAGGGCCTCACAGCACAGGTCCTGCCTCACTAGTGGGTGGAGAGTGAGGGGCCTCACAGCACAGGTCCTGCCTCACTAGTGGGTGGAGAGTGAGGGCCTCACAGCACAGGTCCTGCCTCACTAGTGGGTGGAGAGTGAGGGGCCTCACAGCACAGGTCCTGCCTCACTAGTGGGTGGAGAGTGAGGGCCTCACAGCACAGGTCCTGCCTCACTAGTGGGTGGAGAGTGAGGGCCTCACAGCACAGGTCCTGCCTCACTAGTGGGTGGAGAGTGAGGGGCCTCACAGCACAGGTCCTGCCTCACTAGTGGGTGGAGAGCGAGGGCCTCACAGCACAGGTCCTGCCTCACTAGTGGGTGGAGAGTGAGGGCCTCACAGCACAGGTCCTGCCTCACTAGTGGGTGGAGAGTGAGTACCTTACAGCACAGTTCCTGCCTCACTAGTGGGTGGAGAGTGAGGGCCTCACAGCACAGGTCCTGCCTCACTAGTGGGTGGAGAGTGAGGGCCTCACAGCACAGGTCCTGCTTCACTAGTGGGTGGAGAGTGAGGGGCCTCACAGCACAGGTCCTGCCTCACTAGTGGGTGGAGAGTGAGGGGCCTCACAGCACAGGTGAAGCCTCACTTGTGGGTGAAGAGTGAGGGGCCTCACAGCACAGGGGCTGCCTCACTAGTGAGTGGAGAGTGAGGGCCTCACAGCACAGGTCCTGCCTCACTAGTGGGTGGAGAGTGAGGGCCTCACAGCACAGGTCCTGCCTCACTAGTGGGTGGAGAGTGAGGGGCCTCACAGCACAGGTCCTGCCTCACTAGTGGGTGGAGAGTGAGGGGCCTCACAGCACAGGGGCTGCCTCACTAGTGGGTGGAGAGTGATGGCCTCACAGCACAGGTCCTGCCTCACTTGTGGGTGGAGAGTGAGGGGCCTCACAGCACAGGGGCTGCCTCACTAGTGAGTGGAGAGTGAGGGCCTCACAGCACAGGTGATGCCTCACTTGTGGGTGAAGAGTGAGGGCCTCACAGCACAGGTGATGCCTAACTTGTGGGTGAAGAGTGAGGGCCTCACAGCACAGGGGCTGCCTCACTAGTGGGTGGAGAGTGATGGCCTCACAGCACAGGTCCTGCCTCACTTGTGGGTGGAGAGTGAGGGCCTCACAGCACAGGTGATGCCTCACTTGTGGGTGAAGAGTGAGGGCCTCACAGCACAGGGGCTGCCTCACTAGTGGGTGGAGAGTGATGGCCTCACAGCACAGGTCCTGCCTCACTTGTGGGTGGAGAGTGAGGGGCCTCACAGCACAGGGGCTGCCTCACTAGTGAGTGGAGAGTGAGGGCCTCACAGCACAGGTCCTGCCTCACTAGTGGGTGGAGAGTGAGGGCCTCACATCACAGCTCCTGCCTCACTAGTGGGTGGAGAGTGAGGGCCTCACAGCACAGGTCCTGCCTCACTAGTGGGTGGAGAGTGAGGGCCTCACAGCACAGGTCCTGCCTCACTAGTGGGTGGAGAGTGAGGGCCTCACTAGTGGGTGGAGAGTGAGGGCCTCACTAGTGGGTGGAGAGTGAGGGCCTCACATAAACATGATGCAGACAGACCTCATCGTTACCTCATAATGTTGGTCTTTGTGTTCTCAATAAATATGAAGTTGGTAATAAATTTGCCAAAACATTATATAGCAAATTAAACTGAGTTGTCTGTGAGACTTAGGCCTTGATACGGCCGTAATTTATACAAATATATATTGTGCGGGAGAATGACCCGGAAGCAGCCTGGTGGACCCTCAGTGCCTCCTCGTGGGAAGATCTGGAACATCCACTGAAAATATTCATTTATTAATTACAATAAAAAAGAGCATCACGTAATATATTTAATATCATGAAAGACTGTGACTGATCCTATGGAATAGTTCACAAACATTTGTTTTGCTGATAGTGATAATTGTTGAGGATATGAGTGTATATTTGGCTCAGTACCGGCAGCCCTCACAGGCCAGCGAGGGAGTTATGAGGGTAGAGCGCCAAGCCATGACCACAATATAACACGGGGAAGGGGTCAGGATAAGGACCTGATACTGGTGTCTGTGACTCAACCAGCACAAGTCACGAAACTTCCCGTGAGCAGGGGAAGGGGAGGCAATATAATATCTGGGGGGGAGGATAATGAGAGTGCCTTATACCGAGTATATCAGCCTGGTCTTTAGACACAACAGCAGGATATATCAGGTTATGTTCTAACTAGTGACTACCTTCAGTAACGAGCTCTCTTTATGGAACTTTGTGGATTAGTGTCTGGGACACTCATTTGGTGCCGTAATACTAAATTCATTGTTTCATCATTTATTTCAGAACGTCACCATCAGCGACGTGTTGCACTGTTGTCACTGACGTTCACGCTTAGACATGTTCTCTGACCTGTGCAGACGATGTGTCACAATAACGGGGCTGAGGATGTGATGACCAAACCACACATCAGAGGATGGACAAACGGCGACGTTTCGGTCCATCTTGGACCATTATTAAGGCGTGTGATAATGACTTGATAATGGTCCAGGAAGGACCGAAACGTCGCCGTTTTTCCATTTTCTGATGTGTGGTTTGGTCATCTTATCTTCTCAGACCAATATTAATACCAGAAGTTCATCAGTAATCATCCTGAAGTGATACAGTTCTGAAGTAAATGAAATATAACTTTGTTGTTGAGAATACAATGATTCGGTTAATTACAAAATAAATAAACATCAATGCTGGAACTTGTTTAAAGTTGAATGAAAGAACTCGTGATCGCTGAGCTAATGCGGACACGCTTGGGTGAAGTCTTATTCTTCACAAGTCATAACAAACCACAGTCTGAACCTCATAAACAAAGCAGCTAAGAACTTTAGAGTGAGAACATCAGTAGGAGTCATGAGGAGAATTAGAGCCCGGACAAACGCTCTATAGACCTCTACACCACAACATGGGGTAGTAATCTAGAGCGATTTAACTGGTTTTCTCAGTGATATAACACTTTAATGGGATTTCTTAAGCAAAGTTGGAGTTTAACGATGCCTCTCAAATATGTTCAGAGGCAACGCTTACCAAACTAGTTGAAGCACATGAGCGCTCCGCCTTAACTTGTACTCATCATTTTGAAAAACTTTTTGACAACGTGCAGAAGCGTGCAGGTGTCGACCCAGGCAGCCTGAGACTCTTCTTTCAACAGTATGTCAAGACGGGAAGTAAGTCAACAGTCTTGCTCACACAGCCACCGTTCTCAAGGTTCCTCACGTACTTCAACTTTGTGGAGAGTCAGACAGCGAATATTACAACAAAATACCTTCATCAACCAACAGCATCAATTAATCTGTTCAATTCTCGGGAACATCACATTTTATTTTGTATTTGTATTTATATATACAAGAGTTCCTTCATTCGTGTAAAGGTCTATGCCAGTGCAATAATTGGAAAGTCTTTACAATATTAATATTAAAAGGTTTATGGTAACAAGTCCTTTAAAAAGAATTGAAACAAGTAATAATATAAATTTACAGTGTTAAAGAGCCATGAAATTGTGAAGTAGTATGATAATGTCACAATGCGGAGATACGGACACTCTTCTTCCTGCTAACATTTTGCAACTAAATATAGAGAAACTCTACGGTATAAACATGCCAGGTTTAACTACCTTTCTTGGTAGTCATACTGTTGTCAATAGTATGGAGAGGACCTGTTGACAGCCAGATGGGAGGTTCTCCATTGCACTATAATTTGAATGGGATTTCCTGCTAGGATGGTATGCAGTGTAATTTAGCTGCAGGTCATCTCTTTGCAGGTTGGGGATATAGAAATTACATTCTCGAATTCACGATTCATCAGTCCATAGAGACACTTGATATTGTGGAAATCGTTCCAGGAGGTGAAGCTCTGGTAATGGGGCTTAGGGGTGACATGGATTGTAAACATTATGGAGAAGCCTTTTGAGTGGTTTTTTGGTTCTCCAAATCAAAAGTTGCCATTATATGCTGTTGTGGGTTTTGAGACTAAGTTATAAGTCACCAGGAATATGATTGGTATAACGATCCTCAGTTATATGTATGTTATGTGGTATATAAGATCAAATAAGCACAAAGATAAAAACTTAAAACCATCTTCGGGTTTGACCTGAATAATTGTGTATAACTATGTTCATATTAACAATTATTGGTCCATCTAGTATAATTTAGACCTAGTTGACTGTGGAGGTTGGGATACTAATTGTCGTTTAGGGCCTTCACGCTTTAACACCTGCATGAACTTTTTTTTATCTACTCAAAAATCGAATGCTGAATATGGTGTGCAGGACATTTTAACAAGGAAAACAAAAAAGGGATTGAATTAGATTCCTCTGCGGCCCACTTAGAGAATCAGTAAACTAATCACAGGTTTGTAATAATAATGAAAGTGAACATAACATTAAAATTCATTCAAATATGAAGATACATAATAGTGTAGGAACCCAGTTAGCATATTATCCTAGACTATCGTTGGTTGATTTATCGTCAAATAATCAACGTTAATGACACTGATTCGGTCTTAAATTGGTGTTGGTGTTCGTTACTGTGACCACCGTGCAGGTGAGCTGATGTTCGAGTGTGAACGACAGCTGGGATTCCACCTCTCAACGAAGCAAAGGAATATAATGTTTAAGGAATATTTGAATCACAATAAAGTGATGTATTTAGACGATGAGTCAAATAGCGGAGCTGAAGAAATGATGACCAAATCACACATCAGAAGATGGAGAGACGACGACGTTTCGGTCAGTCCTGGACCATTACCAAGTTATGTGATAATGACTTGATAATGGTCCAGGATGGACCGAAACGTTGTCGCTTTTCCATCTTCTGATGTGTGGCTTGATCATCAATGTGATATTGTGAGTTAAGAGTATTTTTTTAAGTGCATATAACGTGAGATAATTATAGCCCTCAGGAAGATCTCAGAGCACCTGTGAGCTAGAATACGATCCAATGACGTTGTCGTCTTATAGAAGTGTTCATATCTGTGTTGCTGTAACCATTGTTCACTATCACTTGAGTTATTCTTTTAAACTCCCTACTCACGTTGCTCCATTATGAGCAGTGGGTAAGGGCTCTAGAAATATAAACGTTGAGAACACTGGCTTTATATCTTTGGGGGTACAAAGATACAATGATATCTAGCCCCCAGAGATACAAAGCCAGTGTTCTCAACGCTTATATTCGTCGAGACCTTACCCACTGCTCTGAATGGAGCAACGGGAGTTGGGAGTTTGAAAGAATAACTCAAGTGTTAGTGAACATTGGTTACAGCAACAAAGAAATAAACACAACTATAAGACAACAACTGGACCGATGGTACAATCCTGAACCAAGAACAGAAACCACAGCGCCTCCAATAAAATTATATTACAAATCAACCATGCACAGTGAACATAATAAAAGGAGAATGAATAATGATAGAAATAATCTGTAATGGAGTAAAAAGTATAACTCCTAACCAAAACATAGACTTAATTATATTCTTTAAAACAAAGTAGACTACGGACCTCCTTATTATAAACAGCCCGAAGCTGACGGAGAACCATTTACAGCTGTCAAATTTAGTATATATGTACACTTGCCCCCACGAAGGATGTAGCTTTCAATATAAGTACATAGGTATGACGTGACCAAGCTAACGAGGCGTTTGACCTGTCATCTTTAATCAGGTGCCCCAAAAATCACGCGAGACAAGCCCATGACATCACCCAAACAATAGAGAAATGTTGAATAAAAACAATTTATAATAGACAAAACCCATGATGTAAGAAGATTACAAATTCTTGAAGCAATGTCTGTCACAGGTTTTACATCTATATAGTAAGTATTTAAAAGCACGTGCATTTTCGAATGCAAAGATGTGTCAAAATTTCAAAGCAATCTGGAAGAACTTTGGGAGATTTCTCTCACCTGAAACACACACAGCATGTGTTGCTTTTACGTCCAACAGATGGCGCTGTTTTTCAAAAAAAGCATGTTTTTACCTGTCACAGGTGTGGCATCTATATATTAGATATATAACAACACTCCTGTATTCGAATGGAATATTGTGCCAAATTTCAAAGAAATCGGTGAAGAACTTTTGGAGATTAGCGATTTTAAACAAACGAATATTTGCATTTTGATTTATATAAGCTAGCTGTACCCGGCCACGCGTTGCTGTGGTTGTTGTGAGCCACAACAACCCTCTCCTGTCACCCCTCCCCCATCCCCCTCGTCCTCCCAACCATTCCCAGTCCCCTTGTCCTCCTTACACTTCACCCCCTACCTCGTCCCATCATCGTCCCTACCATCTCCCACTCCACATCCGCCTCGTCCGCCCTTCCATTCCCCACTCCCGCCCCTCATCCTCCCCACCATTCCCCACTCCCGCCCCGCATCCTCCCCACCATTCTCCACTCCCGCCCCGCATCCTCCCCACCATTCTCCACTCCCGCCCCTCATCCTCCCCACCATTCTCCACTCCCGCCCCTCATCCTCCCCACCATTCCCCACTCCCGCCCCTCATCTTCCCCACCATTCCCCACTCCCGCCCCTCATCCTCCCCCCCATTCCCCACTCCCGCCCCTCATCCTCCCCACCATTCCCCACTCCCGCCCCTCATCCTCCCCACCATTCCCCACTCCCGCCCCTCATCCTCCCCACCATTCCCCACTCCCGCCCCTCATCCTCCCCACCATTCCCCACTCCCGCCCCTCATCCTCCCCACCATTCCCCACTCCCGCCCCTCATCCTCCCCACCATTCCCCACTCCCGCCCCTCATCCTCCCCACCATTCCCCCACTCCCTCGTCTGATGTGTTCCCAAATAATAATAAAAATAAGGTTTTATTTTAGTAAGGACAGGTTTTGAAAATAATATAGAAAAAACTTCTTTACAGTGACAGCGAGGCAGTGCCAAAGTAAAGTAGTCACTGCCAGAGACAGTAGCAGTAATTAACATGGCGGGGGAGAAGCTGACTGAAGGCTGCAGTGCACCTTTAATGAGACCTGAGAATATTAGTGACATTCTCAGGTGTTTTTGCCTGAAGGGCCGACCCCCCCTGTTTACTCCCAGCGTGAGGAGTTGAGTGACGACCTGAGTCGAGTGACGACCAAGGTCAAGTGTGTTGTCATGTGCAGTGTTCACAGCTTTCAGTGGATACCTGTGCCTCTTGCTGCAGCAGGAGTACACTTTCCCGGCTGCCCTCGTATCAAAGAGGACCACAAGCTGGCCGCAGTTACCTTCTGTTGTCTGGTCGTCCGAGGAGCAGCTGGGTTTTTGGGCGAGTGTGTACCTACGATGGTGAAGAGTGGAGAGAAGGTTGCCAGGAGGAGCACCAGGAACACGTCAGTGAAGGAAGAGGATCGGTGGTAGTGAGAGCCAGCTGGCACTTGTGAGGGTCGCGGAGCAAGAACCTGTGAGTGTGGAGGGCGAGGCGTGCACTGTGCTGGACACGCCTGAAGCAGAGGACGGCAGCGTGGAGCTGAACACACACAGTCAGGTACATCATCTAACCCTCCGTCTCTCCTCTCTGAGACACACTACACACGGTCCACGATGTTCCATTATTATTGTTGATGAGTTCATTATGAATGTTTATCATGCATTTATTAGCTAGTGTGTGACGAGTTAGGATATTGTTGTGGCGAGTACATTAATGTTAGCAACATGTTACATGTTGCATGTTAGCAACATGTTACATGTTGCATGTTAGCAACATGTTACATGTTGCATGTTAACAACATGCAACAAGCCACTAGACCCAAGTCACTAGGCTTAGGCCTAGTGGCATTTTGAAGTGAATATTACTGTAATTATGAGGCTCAATTTAGCATTACTAGTTCGAGATTTTTGCATTTAGCTTAAAAAGTTATTTGACTCCTTAAAGGCCAAAGTTTGGTAGATTATCAGTAGTTTGTGACGCTCAGGCACGGGGGCAGGGCGTTGTGACGCTCAGGCACGGGGGCGGGGCGTTGTGACGCTCAGCCACGGGGGCGGGGAGTTGTGACGCTCAGGCACGGGGGCGAACGTTGTGACGCTCAGGCACGAGGGCGGGGCGTTGTGACGCTCAGGCAAGGGGCGGGGCGTTGTGACGCTCAGGCACGGGGGCGGGGCGTTGTGACGCTCAGGCACGGGGGCAGGGCGTTGTGACGCTCAGGCACGGGGGCAGGGCGTTGTGACGCTCAGGCACGGGGGCGAGGCGTTGTGACGCTCAGCCACGGGGGCGGGGAGTTGTGACGCTCAGGCACGGGGGCGGGGCGTTGTGACGCTCAGGCACGAGGGCGGGGCGTTGTGACGCTCAGGCACGGGGGCGGGGCGTTGTGACGCTCAGGCACGGGGGCGGGGCGTTGTGACGCTCAGGCACGGGGGCGGGGCGTTGTGACGCTCAGGCACGGGGGCGGGGCGTTGTGACGCTCAGGCACGGGGGCGGGGCGTTGTGACGCTCAGGCACGGGGGCGGGGCGTTGTGACGCTCAGGCACGGGGGCGGGGCGTTGTGACGCTCAGGCACGGGGGCGGGGCGTTGTGACGCTCAGGCACGGGGGCGGGGCGTTGAGACGCTCAGGCACGGGGGCGGGGCGTTGTGACGCTCAGGCACGGGGGCGGGGCGTTGTGACGCTCAGGCACGGGGGCGGGGCGTTGTGACGCACGGGGGCGGGGCGTTGTGACGCACGGGGGCGGGGCGTTGTGACGCACGGGGGCGGGGCGTTGTGACGCACGGGGGCGGGGCGTTGTGACGCACGGGGGCGGGGCGTTGTGACGCACGGGGGCGGGGCGTTGTGACGCACGGGGGCGGGGCGTTGTGACGCTCAGGCACGGGGGCGGGGCGTTGTGACGCTCAGGCACGGGGGCGGGGCGTTGTGACGCTCAGGCACGGGGGCGGGGCGTTGTGACGCTCAGGCACGGGGGCGGGGCGTTGTGACGCTCAGGCACGGGGGCGGGGCGTTGTGACGCTCAGGCACGGGGGCGGGGCGTTGTGACGCTCAGGCACGGGGGCGGGGCGTTGTGACGCTCAGGCACGGGGGCGGGGCGTTGTGACGCTCAGGCACGGGGGCGGGGCGTTGTGACGCTCAGGCACGGGGGCGGGGCGTTGTGACGCTCAGGCACGGGGGCGGGGCGTTGTGACGCTCAGGCACGGGGGCGGGGCGTTGTGACGCTCAGGCACGGGGGCGGGGCGTTGTGACGCTCAGGCACGGGGGCGGGGCGTTGTGACGCTCAGGCACGGGGGCGGAGCGTTGTGACGCTCAGGCACGGGGGCGGAGCGTTGTGACGCTCAGGCACGGGGGCGGAGCGTTGTGACGCTCAGGCACGGGGCGTTGTGACGCTCAGGCACGGGGCGTTGTGACGCTCAGGCACGGGGCGTTGTGACGCTCGGGCACGGGGCGTTGTGACGCTCAGGCACGGGGCGTTGTGACGCTCAGGCACGGGGCGTTGTGACGCTCAGGCACGGGGCGTTGTGACGCTCAGGCACGGGGGCGGGGCGTTGTGACGCTCAGGCACGGGGGCGGGGCGTTGTGACGCTCAGGCACGGGGGCGGGGCGTTGTGACGCTCAGGCACGGGGGCGGGGCGTTGTGACGCTCAGGCACGGGGGCGGGGCGTTGTGACGCTCAGGTACGGGGGCGGGGCGTTGTGACGCTCAGGCACGGGGGCGGGGCGTTGTGACGCTCAGGCACGGGGGCAGGGCGTTGTGACGCTCAGGCACGGGGGCAGGGCGTTGTGACGCTCAGGCACGGGGGCAGGGCGTTGTGACGCTCAGGCACGGGGGCAGGGCGTTGTGACGCTCAGGCACGGGGGGAGGGCGTTGTGACGCTCAGGCCCGGGGGCAGGGCGTTGTGACGCTCAGGCACGGGGGCAGGGCGTTGTGACGCTCAGGCACGGGGGCAGGGCGTTGTGACGCTCAGGCACGGGGGCAGGGCGTTGTGACGCTCAGGCACGGGGGCAGAGCGTTGTGACGCTCAGGAACGGGGGCAGGGCGTTGTGACGCTCAGGCACGGGGGCGGGGCGTTGTGACGCTCAGGCACGGGGGCGGGGTGTTGTGACGCTCAGGCACGGGGGCAGGGCGTTGTGACGCTCAGGCACGGGGGCAGGGCGTTGTGACGCTCAGGCACGGGGGCGGGGCGTTGTGACGCTCAGGCACGGGGCGTTGTGACGCTCAGGCACGGGGGCAGGGCGTTGTGACGCTCAGGCACGGGGCGTTGTGACGCTCAGGCACGGGGGCAGGGCGTTGTGACGCTCAGGCACGGGGGCAGGGCGTTGTGACGCTCAGGCACGGGGGCAGGGCGTTGTGACGCTCAGGCACGGGGGCAGGGCGTTGTGACGCTCAGGCACGGGGGCAGGGCGTTGTGACGCTCAGGCACGGGGGCAGGGCGTTGTGACGCTCAGGCACGGGGGCAGGGCGTTGTGACGCTCAGGCACGGGGGCAGGGCGTTGTGACGCTCAGGCACGGGGGCGGGGCGTTGTGACGCTCAGGCACGGGGGCGGGGCGTTGTGACGTTCAGGCACGGGGCGTTGTGACACTCAGGCACGGGGGCAGGGCGTTGTGACGCTCAGGCACGGGGGCGGGGCGTTGTGACGCTCAAGCACGGGGCGTTGTGACGCTCAGGCACGGGGGCAGGGTGTTGTGACGCTCAGGCACGGGGGCAGGGCGTTGTGACGCTCAGGCACGGGGGCAGGGCGTTGTGACGCTCAGGCACAAGAGCGGGGCGTTGTGACGCTCAGGCACGGGGCATTGTGACGCTCAGGGTCGGGGCGTTGTGACGCTAAGGCACGGGGCGTTGTGACGCTCAGGCACGGGGGCTGGGCGTTGTGACCCTCAGGCACGGGGGCAGGGTGTTGTGACGCTCAGGCACGGGGGCAGAGCGTTATGACGCACAGGCACGGGGGCGGGGCGTTGTGACGCTCAGGCACGGGGGCGGGGCTTTGTGACGCTCAGGCACGGGGGCAGGGTGTTCTGACGCTCAGGCACGGGGGCAGGGCGTTGTGACGCTCAGGCACGGGGGCAGGGCGTTGTGACGCTCAGGCTCGGGGGCAGGGCGTTGTGACGCTCAGGCACGGGGGCGGGGCGTTGTGACGCTCAGGCACGGGGGCGGGGCGTTGTGACGCTCAGGCACGGGGGCGGGGCGTTGTGACGCTCAGGCACGGGGGCGGGGCGTTGTGACGCTCAGGCACGGGGGCGGGGCGTTGTGACGCTCAGGCACGGGGGCGGGGCGTTGTGACGCTCAGGCACGGGGGCGGGGCGTTGTGACGCTCAGGCACGGGGGCAGGGCGTTGTGACGCTCAGGCACGGGGGCAGGGCGTTGTGACGCTCAGGCACGGGGGCAGGGCGTTGTGACGCTCAGGCACGGTGGCGGGGCGTTGTGACTCTCAAGCACGGGGGCGGGGCGTTGTGACGCTCAGGCACGGGGGCGGGGCGTTGTGACGCTCAGGCACGGGGGCGGGGCGTTGTGACGCTCAGGCACGGGGGCGGGGCGTTGTGACGCTCAGGCACGGGGGCGGGGCGTTGTGACGCTCAGGCACGGGGGCGGGGCGTTGTGACGCTCAGGCACGGGGGCGGGGCGTTGTGACGCTCAGGCACGGGGGCGGGGCGTTGTGACGCTCAGGCACGGGGGCGGGGCGTTGTGACGCTCAGGCACGGGGGCGGGGCGTTGTGACGCTCAGGCACGGGGGCGGGGCGTTGTGACGCTCAGGCACGGGGGCGGGGCGTTGTGACGCTCAGGCACGGGGGCGGGGCGTTGTGACGCTCAGGCACGGGGGCGGGGCGTTGTGACGCTCAGGCACGGGGGCGGGGCGTTGTGACGCTCAGGCACGGGGGCGGGGCGTTGTGACGCTCAGGCACGGGGGCGGGGCGTTGTGACGCTCAGGCACGGGGGCGGGGCGTTGTGACGCTCAGGCACGGGGGCGGGGCGTTGTGACGCTCAGGCACGGGGGCAGGGCGTTGTGACGCTCAGGCACGGGGGCATGGCAGGGTGTGGTGACGCTCAGGCACGGGGGCAGGGCGCTGTGACGCTCAGGCACGTGGGGCAGGGCGTTGTGACGCTCTGGCACGGGGGCAGGGCGTTGTGACGCTCAGGCTCGGGGGCAGGGCGTTGTGACGCTCAGGCACGGGGGCAGGGCGTTGTGACGCTCAGGCACGGGGGCAGGGCGTTGTGACGCTCAGGCACGGGGGCATGGCAGGGTGTGGTGACGCTCAGGCACGGGGGCAGGGCGTTGTGACGCTCAGGCACGGGGGCGGGGCGTTGTGACGTTCAGGCACGGGGGCGGGGCGTTGTGACGCTCAGGCACGGGGGCGGGGCGTTGTGACGCTCAGGCACGGGGGCGGGGCGTTGTGACGCTCAGGCACGGGGGCGGGGCGTTGTGACGCTCAGGCACGGGGGCGGGGCGTTGTGACGCTCAGGCACGGGGGCGGGGCGTTGTGACGCTCAGGCACGGGGGCGGGGCGTTGTGACGCTCAGGCACGGGGGCGGGGCGTTGTGACGCTCAGGCACGGGGGCGGGGCGTTGTGACGCTCAGGCACGGGACGTTGTGACGCTCAGGCACGGGGCGTTGTGACGCTCAGGCACGGGGCGTTGTGACGCTCAGGCACGGGGGCGGGGTGTTGTGACGCTCAGGCACGGGGGCGGGGCGTTGTGACGCTCAGGCACGGGGGCGGGGCGTTGTGACGCTCAGGCACGGGGGCGGGGCGTTGTGACGCTCAGGCACGGGGGCGGGGCGTTGTGACGCTCAGGCACGGGGGCAGGGCGTTGTGACGCTCAGGCACGGGGGCAGGGCGTTGTGACGCTCAGGCACGGGGGCAGGGCGTTGTGACGCTCAGGCACGGGGGCGGGGCGTTGTGACGCTCAGGCACGGGGGCGGGGCGTTGTGACGCTCAGGCACGGGGGCGGGGCGTTGTGACGCTCAGGCACGGGGGCGGGGCGTTGTGACGCTCAGGCACGGGGGCGGGGCGTTGTGACGCTCAGGCACGGGGGCGGGGCGTTGTGACGCTCAGGCACGGGGGCGGGGCGTTGTGACGCTCAGGCACGGGGGCGGGGCGTTGTGACGCTCAGGCACGGGGGCGGGGCGTTGTGACGCTCAGGCACGGGGGCGGGGCGTTGTGACGCTCAGGCACGGGGGCGGGGCGTTGTGACGCTCAGGCACGGGGGCGGGGCGTTGTGACGCTCAGGCACGGGGGCAGGGCGTTGTGACGCTCAGGCACGGGGGCGGGGCGTTGTGACGCTCAGGCACGGGGGCGGGGCGTTGTGACGCTCAGGCACGGGGGCGGGGCGTTGTGACGCTCAGGCACGGGGGCAGGGTGTTGTGACGCTCAGGCACGGGGGCGGGGCGTTGTGACGCTCAGGCACGGGGGCAGGGCAGAAATATCTGATTTGATTCAGCTATCAAGCCGCCTGGCACTCAGCCACCTTTAAAGATTTTCATCCGCCTGAAAATTTTCGGGGCTTAGCGTCCCTGCGGCCCGGTCCTCGCCCAGGCCTCCTTTTTATTACACACTCCCAGGAAGCAGCCGTCTAACTCCCAGGTATCTCTTTACTGATAGGTGAACAGGTCCATCAGGGTAAAAGAAGCTTTGCCCATTTGTTTCCGCCCTAGCCGGGAATCGAACCCGGCCCCTTACGACTTCGAGCCCCGAGCGCTGTCCACTCAGCCGCGAGGGCCCCCGGCGTGCGTCAGCACCAGACAACACGGCCAAGATAACAGAGCCACTGATGACCCCACAGAGTCATTACTGACACACAGCCACACTGGGACCATCAGTGGTCCACAGTGTCATTACTGACACACAGCTACACTGGGACCATCAGTGATATAGAGTACATTAGTGGTCCACAGTGTCATTACTGACACACAGCCACACTGGGACCATCAGTGATAAAGAGTACATTAGTGGTCCACAGAGACATTACTGACACACAGCCACACTGGGACCATCAGTGATAAAGAGTACATTAGTGGTCCACAGTGTCATTACTGACACACAGCCACACTGGGACCATCAGTGATAAAGAGTACATTAGTGGTCCACAGAGTCATTACTGACACACAGCCACACTGGGACCATCAGTGATAAAGAGAACATTAGTGGTCCACAGTGTCATTACTGACACACAGCCACACTGGGACCATCAGTGATAAAGAGAACATTAGTGGTCCACAGAGACCGTCACCAGCCTCCATGGTGGCCGTCGTGGCGCTATACTGTGGTCTCTCTACCCGAGGGAGCTCCTCTACCCGGGTGAGAAGAGTCCTTGGTGATCTGTTACCTCTCCCTGTGAGAACTACGGCGGCCGGACAGGCGGCCCAGCACCAGGGGTCCGTCACGCTACTCTCTCTGGTTGCGGCGGGGGGCCCTGGGGGCGGCGGGGTCCCTGGGGGCGGCGGGGGCCCTGGGGGCGGCGGAGGCCCTGGGAGAGACGGAGGCCCTGGGGGTGGTGGAGGACCTGGGAGCCACCGGGGTACGGTGAGTCGGTTATTATGACAGTAATTCCTGTGTGGTTGTGTTATCGAGAAAGGTGTAAGGGGTGCGGGCCGCCGGACTGCCAATACCAGGGAACACCGTCACCAGTAACGCTGCTTGTGGTGGGCGGGTGAAGGTGCCATGATGGAGTGACGGTGAGGTGGAAGTCTTTGTTTACATTTCTTAAATCATACATGATGTTCAAAGAATATTATGTAGTCATTGTGAGTGATTATGTGATTATTTGTGGGTAGAGGCCGGATGTGTGGTGCAGGCCGGATGTGTGAGTGTGGTGCAGGCCGGATGTGTGAGTGTGGTACAGGCCGGATGTGTGTGTGGTACAGGCCGGATGTGTGAGTGTGGTGCAGGCCAGATGTGTGAGTGTGGTGCAGTCCGGATGTGAGTGTGGTGCAGTCCGGATGTGTGAGTG
The DNA here is from genome assembly GCF_040958095.1 of Procambarus clarkii. Taxonomy (NCBI): domain Eukaryota; kingdom Metazoa; phylum Arthropoda; class Malacostraca; order Decapoda; family Cambaridae; genus Procambarus; species Procambarus clarkii. The sequence continues at coordinate 638,167 of NC_091224.1, forward strand.
TGGTGCAGGCAGGATGTGTGAGTGTGGTACAAGCCGGATGTGTGAGTGTGGTACAAGCCGGATGTGTGAGTGTGGTACAAGCCGGATGTGTGAGTGTGGTGGAGGCCGGATGTGGGAGTGTGGTGGAGGCCGGATGTGGGAGTGTGGTGGAGGCCGGATGTGTGAGTGTGGTGCAGGCCGGATGTGTGAGTGTGGTACAGGCCGGATGTGGGAGTGCGGTGGAGGCCGGATGTGTGAGTGTGGTGCAGGCCGGATGTGGGAGTGTGGTGGAGGCCGGATGTGGGAGTGTGGTGGAGGCCGGATGTGTGAGTGTGGTGCAGGCCGGATGTGTGAGTGTGGTACAGGCCGGATGTGGGAGTGCGGCGGAGGCCGGATATGTGAGTGTGGTGCAGGCCGGATGTGGGAGTGTGGTGGAGGCCGGATGTGGGAGTGTGGTGAAGGCCATATGTGTGAGTGTGCTGCAGGCCGGATGTGTGTGTGTGGTGCAGGCCGGATGTGGGAGTGTGGTTGAGACCGGATGTGGGAGTATGGTACAGGCCGGTTGTGTGAGTGTGGTACAGGCCGGATGTGTGAGTGTGGTCCAAGCCGAATGTGTGAGTGTGGTGCAGGCCGGATGTGTGTGTGTGGTACAGGCCGGATGTGTGTGTGTGTGGTGCAGGCCGGATCTGTGTGTGTGGTGCAGGCCGGATGTGTGTGTGTGTGGTGCAGGCCGAATCTGTGTGTGTGGTGCAGGCCGGATGTGTGAGTGTCGTAAAGGCCGGATGTGTGAGTGTGGTGTAGGCCTGATTTGTTTTTTCCTAATTATTTTGTCCTAACATTTCCTAATTATTATGTAAATGGGTTATAAATTAGATTTATAAGCTAAGGACTCAAAAGTCAGCATGACTGACGTACCTCAAAGTGCAATGACACATCAGACGGACTAGACGACTTGAAAATCGAAACAAACCAATCAAGAAAAGATTGATCTTAAGGCGCCAATCAGCTTCTCTCCACGTCTTTGGACGATCAATGGGAACCGAACCTGGGATGTTATGGCTGTTGTTTTAACGTGATTTAAATGAATTGTCTGTGAAGTAGACAGTCTTGTGTGATGACTCAAGAGCAGTTGTGTCATTAGCGAGATGGCGAGTGTCGCGAGGTGTGTGGCCTCCTGTGTGAGTGATCAAGTGCTTGAAGGGTTTTATTGTGGAAATAATTGTTGAGTTAAGTGTCATCTTCAAGAAAGTCGAATGAAAGGAGAGTTGGTCATTGTGTGTCTATGGCGTCAAGCACTTTCGGCCTGCCTCTAAACTGTCAATCAATCAACTGTTACTAACTGCTAACTACTTTTTTTTCCAAAGACACCCCCCCCCCACAGGAAGCAGCGCGTAAAAGTTGTCTAGGTTCCTACTTACTGCTAGGTAAAGCAGTAAATTGGTATCTATTTACTGCTTGGTAACAGAGGCATCAGGGTGAAAGAAACTCTGCTCATCTGTTTCCGACGGCGACGGGATCGAACCGGGACCCTAGGATTACGAGTCCTAAGCGTTGTCCACTCAGCCACCGGCCCCACACAGGTGTGTGTGTGTGTGTGTGTGTGAGTGTGTATGTGTGTGTGTGTGTACGCGCGTATTTACTATTTGTGTCTGCATAATCGATCTATTAGCTCTTGTGTTTTCGCGCGTGTGCGTGCGTGTGTGTGCGCGCGTATTTACGTGATATAACATTATTAGAGTAATCAGACATTTTTAGAAGGCCATAAATATATCTTACTATGAAAGGAAGGAGTCCCCAGGAAATACAATTATCGTTTTTACTTAGTCTAATATTCATGACAAAAATTCAAATATATAATAATTTTTGGGCACTTCCATTTTCAGTTGACAACTGGTCATTTGATACCCCCCTCCCTCCCTCCCTCACTCACCAAAAACAAAATTGTTTACTGATTACGTCACACAACAGCCAAGACAAACATTGAGTGGGTTGAAAGGTCAGGAAGAGGAAGCTGTTAGACTTAACGAGATCCACCGTTACTACTGACCCCGCTATAGCACACAACCCACACACAGTTGCCTGTCCTCCAGTACTGCTGGGAGGGGGAGAAAAGATGCATCAGGTAAAAGGAAACGTGCCCAAGCGCCTCTGTCATGCCGCGAGAATTGAACTCGGTTACGTATGGTTGTGAACCACCTGCACTAACCATTGGCCTGCAGTTCCCACGGCTGATATTGACGGGGTTCTCCACTGAGCTCCATCACCTTGGCGCTCTCTATCATTGATTGATTGATCTGCCAGGGGCTGGATTGCGTGGTAGGGGCTTTGCAGGAATGTAAGAACACAAATGGTATGTTCTCTTCTATATAAATGTACTTTTTGTATATACATAATTAAAATAAATAAAGAAATAAAGAAATAATTATATATATAACATAAAGTAACATTGAACATTTGAGTAGTACTCATGTAGACTATTAGTTGGTGATGTTCCTGCCTATACTGACACGACCCGGCCTCGAGAGAGCTATGAATAAGAGTCTCTGCCTCAAACAAATCTATTACATTGTAAACCAATACATGCTTTAAGAGGGTCGTTATTAATACAGGTTTTCGATAATTACAGAGCTCAAGGGAAGGTACCAGTAATACCATAGATGTGTGATCGATCGAAATGTTCTCAAGGCAGAGTTCCTCCAATGTGTAATGGGTTGTCAGAGAAATACGTTGTTATGCAGTAGTGATCACTCCAACACTCTGAGTGAAACTGTTGCACTCACAGTGAATAAGGTGCGTATGAAATTTTCATATTTAATACGTCTGTGGGATGTATTATATCAATGTTCTTAAAAGAGAGAGAAGGACTTTAATTATGTTATGGAACTGACCCCAGCAAAGGCTCGAGCCCATTTTTGAGCACAACGGCAGATTGTGTAATGTTGGATTGTCAGCATACCTCCCCCCCCCTCCCCCTCCCCCTCCACCACCATCTTCCACCACCACCAACCTTAACAACCAGTGTTGGTGGTTGACACCACCATAACACACCACCACCACCACCATCCACCAACCTTAACAACCAGTGTTGGTGGTTGACACCACCATAACACTCCACCACCACCACCACCAACCTTAACAACCAGTGTTGGTAGTTGACACCACCATAACACTCCACCACCATCACCACCACCACCACCAACCTTAACAACCAGTGTTGGTGGTTGACACCACCATAACACCCCACCACGACCACCACTACCACCACCACCACCACCAACCTTAACAACCAGTGTTGGCGGTTGACACCACCATAACACTCCACCACCACCACCACCACCACCACCACCAACCTTAACAACCAGTGTTGGTGGTTGACACCACCATAACACTCCACCACCACCACCACCACCACCACCACCAACCTTAACAACCAGTGTTGGTGGTTGACACCACCATAACACACCACCACCACCACCATCCACCACCACCACCAACCTTAACAACCAGTGTTGGTGGTTGACACCACCATAACACTCCACCACCACCACCAACCTTAACAACCAGTGTTGGTGGTTGACACCACCATAACACCCCACCACGACCACCACCACCACCACCACCACCAACCTTAACAACCAGTGTTGGTGGTTGACACCACCATAACACCCCACCACGACCACCACCACCACCACCACCACCACCAACCTTAACAACCAGTGTTGGTGGTTGACACCACCATAACACCCCACCACGACCACCACCACCACCACCACCAACCTTAACAACCAGTGTTGGTGGTTGACACCACCATAACACTCCACCACCACCACCACCACCACCACCACCACCAACCTTAACAACCAATGTTGGTGGTTGACACCACCATAACACTCCACCACCACCACCACCATCACCACCACCAACCTTAACAACCAGTGTTGGTGGTTGACACCACCATAACACCCCACCACCACCACCACCACCACCACCACCAACCTTAACAACCAGTGTTGGTGGTTGACACCACCATAACACACCACCACCACCACCATCCACCACCACCACCAACCTTAACAACCAGTGTTGGTGGTTGACACCACCATAACACTCCACCACCACCACCACCACCACCACCAACCTTAACAACCAGTGTTGGTGGTTGACACCACCATAACACTCCACCACCACCACCACCACCACCACCAACCTTAACAACCAGTGCTGGTGGTTGACACCACCATAACACTCCACCACCACCACCACCACCACCACCACCAACCTTAACAACCAGTGCTGGTGGTTGACACCACCATAACACTCCACCACCACCACCACCACCACCACCACCACCAACCTTAACAACCAGTGTTGGTGGTTGACACCACCATAACACTCCACCACCACCACCACCAACCTTAACAACCAGTGTTGGTGGTTGACACCACCATAACACTCCACCACCACCACCACCACCACCACCACCACCAACCTTAACAACCAGTGCTGGTGGTTGACACCACCATAATACTCCACCACCACCACCACCACCAACCTGAACAACCAGTGCTGGTGGTTGACACCACCATAACACTCCACCACTAACTACTCTGGCCAGCCATGGTAACAGCCTCATTAGCAGCCTTCCCTCACGCTGGCTGGTCCACAAGGTTCTTACTTTATTCCTGCTTGTTTCCTCTCGCCCTCAGGCAGTAAGTCATTAGGTCCCTGAGGCAGTAAGTCATTAGGTCCCTGAGGCATTAAGTCGTTAGGTCCCTGAGGCAGTAAGTCATTAGGTCCCTGAGGCAGTAAGTCATTAGGTCACTGAGGCAGTAAGTCATTAGGTCCCTGAGGCAGTAAGTCATTAGGTCCCTGAGGCAGTAAGTCATTAGGTCCCTGAGGCAGTATGTCACTAGGTCCCTGTGGCAGTAAGTCATTAGGTCCCTGAGGCAGTAAGTCATTAGGTCCCTGAGGCATTAAGTCGTTAGGTCCCTGAGGCAGTAAGTCATTAGGTCCCTGAGGCAGTAAGTCATTAGGTCACTGAGGCAGTAAGTCATTAGGTCCCTGAGGCAGTAAGTCATTAGGTCCCTGAGGCAGTAAGTCATTAGGTCCCTGAGGCAGTATGTCACTAGGTCCCTGTGGCAGTAAGTCATTAGGTCCCTGAGGCAGTAAGTCATTAGGTCCCTGAGGCAGTATGTCACTAGGTCCCTGAGGCAGTAAGTCATTAGGTCCCTGAGGCAGTAAGTCATTAGGTCCCTGAGGCAGTAAGTCATTAGGTCCCTGAGGCAGTAAGTCATTAGGTCCCTGAGGCAGTATGTCACTAGGTCCCTGTGGCAGTAAGTCATTAGGTCCCTGAGGCAGTAAGTCATTAGGTCCCTGAGGCAGTATGTCACTAGGTCCCTGAGGCAGTAAGTCATTAGGTCCCTGAGGCAGTAAGTCATTAGGTCCCTGAGGCAGTAAGTCATTAGGTCCCTGAGGCAGTAAGTCATTAGGTCCCTGAGGCAGTAAGTCATTAGGTCCCTGAGGCAGTAAGTCATTAGGTCCTCCTGCTGTCCTCCACGTGTCTTAGCACCCGACCTCTGGGGCTGGTCTTAGCCCCCGACCTCTGGGGCTGGTCTTAGCCCCCGACCTCTGGGGCTGGTCTTAGCCCCCGACCTCTGGGGCTGGTCTTAGCCCCCGACCTCTGGGGCTGGTCTTAGCCCCCGACCTCTGGGGCTGGTCTTAGCCCCCGACCTCTGGGGCTGGTCTTAGCCCCCGACCTCTGGGGCTGGTCTTAGCCCCCGACCTCTGGGGCTGGTCTTAGCCCCCGACCTCTGGGGCTGGTCTTAGCCCCCCGACCTCTGGGGCTGGTCTTAGCCCCCCGACCTCTGGGGCTGGTCTTAGCCCCCGACCTCTGGGGCTGGTCTTAGCCCCCGACCTCTGGGGCTGGTCTTAGCCCCCGACCTCTGGGGCTGGTCTTAGCCCCCGACCTCTGGGGCTGGTCTTAGCCCCCGACCTCTGGGGCTGGTCTTAGCCCCCGACCTCTGGGGCTGGTCTTAGCCCCCGACCTCTGGGGCTGGTCTTAGCCCCCGACCTCTGGGGCTGGTCTTAGCCCCCGACCTCTGGGGCTGGTCTTAGCCCCCAACCTCTGGGGCTGGTCTTAGCCCCCGGATTCTGGGGCTGGAAGACACTTCTTGTTCCCTCTTAATCAACATGCCCTGAGGCAGTAAGTCACTACCCCCCACCCACCTGCCCTCCTCTTAACTACCGACCACCCCGAGGCTGGGAGTCATTAAGGCCTCCAACAAGTCCTTCGTCTTAACCACCAGCCTTCACCTCCTTCAAGGATCCTCCACATCCTTGAACATTACTTATCAGTGAAGAAGGAGGTTAATGTTCAGTTGGTCTCTGGCCTCAACACACACTTGTGTCTCCCATTACCAGACTTGTGGCAGCACCTCCACCATTCCTCACCTCATGCCTCGCTACTCCTCACCTCATGCCTCGCTACTCCTCACCTCATGCCTCGCTACTCCTCACCTCATGCCTCGCTACTCCTCACCTCATGCCTCGCTACTCCTCACCTCATGCCTCGCTACTCCTCGCCTCATGCCTCGCTACTCCTCGCCTCATGCCTCGCTACTCCTCGCCTCATGCCTCGCTACTCCTCGCCTCATGCCTCGCTACTCCTCACCTCATGCCTCGCTACTCCTCACCTCATGCCTCGCTACTCCTCACCTCATGCCTCGCTACTCCTCACCTCATGCCTCGCTACTCCTCACCTCATGCCTCGCTACTTCTCACCTCATGCCTCGCTAGTCCTCACCTCATGCCTCGCTACTCCTCACCTCATGCCTCGCTACTCCTCACCTCATGCCTCGCTACTCCTCACCTCATGCCTCGCTACTCCTCACCTCATGCCTCGCTACTCCTCGCCTCATGCCTCGCTACTCCTCGCCTCATGCCTCGCTATTCCTCACCTCATGCCTCGCTACTCCTCACCTCATGCCTCGCTACTCCTCGCCTCATGCCTCGCTATTCATCACCTCATGCCCCGCTACTCCTCACCTCATGCCTCGCTACTCCTCACCTCATGCCTCGCTACTCCTCACCTCATGCCTCGCTAGTCCTCACCTCATGCCTCGCTACTCCTCACCTCATGCCTCGCTACTCCTCACCTCATGCCTCGCTACTCCTCGCCTCATGCCTCGCTACTCCTCACCTCATGCCTCGCTACTCCTCGCCTCATGCCTCGCTACTCCTCACCTCATGCCTCGCTAGTCCTCACCTCATGCCTCGCTACTCCTCACCTCATGCCTCGCTACTCCTCACCTCATGCCTCGCTACTCCTCACCTCATGCCTCGCTACTCCTCACCTCATGCCTCGCTACTCCTCGCCTCATGCCTCGCTACTCCTCACCTCATGCCTCGCTACTCCTCACCTCATGCCTCGCTACTCCTCACCTCATGCCTCGCTACTCCTCACTGGTAATGCCATAAGCATCACACATCTTTAAAGATAACCAAATTAACCCATTCCCGCTAACTCTGGCCGCCTATCACCTTAATCCTGTTTGTTTCCACTCACCCTCAGACTGTACATTATATAGCGCCTTACACAGTTATCCTGTCTGTCTCTACCTCAGCATCATCCCATACACACATCCTCCCTATCCTCCCCATCCTTGTAACTCTTAATACACTGTCTTCACTACTGTAAACATCTTCACACTATTTCCGTCCTCAAATTTTACTGACTTTGTGTAGCACATTCCATATATACCTTGTGAATGCGCCCCACCCTTAAATCCCCCAACTCACCACTGTATGTCACTCCATAAAATCATCTTTTATCCTGGAATGGTTAATGAGGCTAGCCCAAGGCCTCTGGCCTCTACCTCAGCCAGACAAACAAGTTTTTTTTATAGACAGATATTCAATATCAGCAGAAAAGTGCAACTGTGGTTGGAGTAGATTAGGAGTCAAAACAGGTGGAAGTGTCTTTAAAAACAATACACACAAAAAATCGTCTAAGTTTGTATATAAAGTTGGAAGTACTTTAATATGTGGATCCATATGTGTTTCATGTAACTACACAATCAGCCCCAAACTCAGTAGAAATAGTAATTAATCACCACATTTTATCTGTACAGTAATGATAAATAGAAATAATCAATAAATTAATTAGCATGAGCTTAGTTCATGTATAAATAATCTAGGCGAAGATTAAACCTTAAATACCTACCTGTTTATGCTGTACTTATATTTTCACCCAATCAATACTGACATGTGTCACTGTGTGTACTTCCCCACACACAGTGCTAGTACTGACATGTGTCACTGTGTGTACTTCCCCACACATTGTGCTAGTACTGACATGTGTCACTGTGTGTACTTCCCCACACATAGTGCTAGTACTGACATGTGTCACTGTGTGTACTTCCCCACACATAGTGCTGGTACTGACATGTGTCACTGTGTGTACTTCCCCACACATTGTGCTAGTACTGACATGTGTCACTGTGTGTACTTCCCCACACATAGTGCTAGTACTGACATGTGTCACTGTGTGTACTTCCCCACACATTGTGCTAGTACTGACATGTGTCACTGTGTGTACTTCCCCACACATAGTGCTAGTACTGACATGTGTCACTGTGTGTACTTCCCCACACACAGTGCTAGTACTGACATGTGTCACTGTGTGTACTTCCCCACACATAGTGCGAGCAGCGTGCACCTGGGGGGGGGGGCCGGTATATTCTCCCTAAAGAGCAGAAGATGTACCAGGCCAAGAGGCACTTCATGATTGTACTCGACCAAAGACCACATTCACTCCAAACATCTCCCACCCACACGACCAAAGACCACATTCACTCCAAACACCTCCCACCAACATGACCAAAGACCACATTCACTCCAAACATCTCCCACCTACACGACCAAAGACCACATTCACTCCAAACACCTCCCACCTACACGACCAAAGACCACATTCACTCCAAACACCTCCCACCCACGCGACCAAAGACCACATTCACTCCAAACACCTCCCACCCACGCGACCAAAGACCACATTCACTCCAAACACCTCCCACCTACACGACCAAAGACCACATTCACTCCAAACATCTCCCACCAACACGACCAAAGACCACATTCACTCCAAACACCTCCCTTATGTGTGTATGGATCCCATAAGGTAGGAATATTACACATCGTGCACCTGTGGATTGGTTGTGATCGCTTCTTTTAGACGACTGAAAGGCAATGGTGAATTTAGTTCCGTGTTGATTAATTTGATAATGTTTAATGTTAATTCATTTTGTGAATAATGAACATACGTGACATGTATTCATCAAATAATTTATACTCCTGATTAACTTGTATATGTACATCTTTATATTTATAAGAATTGCATTATGTGCAGATACTGAATTAATCTCCACTTTTGTTCTCTCCACTAATGTTATTTTCCCTCTAGACACCTTTTTAATACGAATCTCTTTGAATCATTCAAAACAAGATAAAACAAATTACAAAATATGACTTGGATCCTCAAATATGGAGGATACAGGGGAGGAGCCATGAAGTTAGGTTAAGTGGTGATAGCTGGGGAGGAAGGGATGGGGAGGAATGGGTGGGGAGGAATGGGTGGGGAGGAAGGGATGGGGAGGAATGGGTGGGGAGGAATGGGTGGGGAGGAAGGGATGGGGAGGAATGGGTGGGGAGGGGTGGGTAGAGACAGACAGGATAACTGTGTAAGGCGCTATATAATGTACAGTCTGAGGGTGAGTGGAAACAAACAGGATTAAGGTGATAGGCAGCCAGAGTTAGGGGGAATGGGTTAATTTGGTTATCTTTAAAGATGTGTGATGCTTATGGCATTACCAGTGAGGAGTAGCGAGGCATGAGGTGAGGAGTAGCGAGGCATGAGGTGAGGAGTAGCGAGGCATGAGGTGAGGAGTAGCGAGGCATGAGGTGAGGAGTAGCGAGGCATGAGGTGAGGAGTAGCGAGGCATGAGGTGAGGAGTAGCGAGGCATGAGGTGTGGAGTAGCGAGGCATGAGGTGAGGAGTAGCGAGGCATGAGGTGAGGAGTAGGGAGGCATGAGGTGAGGAGTAGCGGGGCATGAGGTGAGGAGTAGCGAGGCATGAGGTGTGGAGTAGCGAGGCATGAGGTGTGGAGTAGCGAGGCATGAGGTGAGGAGTAGGGAGGCATGAGGTGAGGAGTAGCGGGGCATGAGGTGAGGAGTAGCGAGGCATGAGGTGAGGAGTAACGAGGCATGAGGTGTGGAGTAGCGAGGCATGAGGTGTGGAGTAGCGAGGCATGAGGTGTGGAGTAGCGAGGCATGAGGTGAGGAGTAGCGAGGCATGAGGTGAGGAGTAGCGAGGCATGAGGTGAGGAGTAGCGGGGCATGAGGTGAGGAGTAGCGAGGCATGAGGTGTGGAGTAGCGAGGCATGAGGTGAGGAGTAGGGAGGCATGAGGTGAGGAGTAGCGAGGCACGAGGTGAGGAGTAGCGAGGCACGAGGTGAGGAGTAGCGAGGCACGAGGTGAGGAGTAGCGAGGCATGAGGTGAGGAGTAGCGAGGCATGAGGTGAGGAGTAGCGAGGCATGAGGTGAGGAGTAGCGAGGCATGAGGTGTGGAGTAGCGGGGCATGAGGTGAGGAGTAGCGAGGCACGAGGTGAGGAGTAGCGAGGCATGAGGTGAGGAGTAGCGAGGCATGAGGTGAGGAGTAGCGAGGCATGAGGTGAGGAGTAGCGAGGCATGAGGTGAGGAGTAGCGAGGCATGAGGTGAGGAGTAGCGGGGCATGAGGTGAGGAGTAGCGAGGCATGAGGTGAGGAGTAGCGAGGCATGAGGTGAGGAGTAGCGAGGCATGAGGTGAGGAATGGTGGAGGTGCTGCCACAAGTCTGGTAATGGGAGACGTGTGTGTTGAGGCCAGAGACCAACTGAACATTAACCTCCTCCTTCACTGATAAGTAATGTTCAAGGATGTGGAGGATCCTTGAAGGAGGTGAAGGCTGGTGGTTAAGACGAAGGACTTGTTGGAGGCCTTAATGACTCCCAGCCTCGGGGGGGTCGGTAGTTAAGAGGAGGGCAGGTGGGTGATGAATATTGGTGTTGAAGTTAAGGAATATTGGTGATGAAGTTAAGGAATATTGGTGATGAAGTTAAGGAATATTGGTGATGAAGTTAAGGAATATTGGTGATGAAGTTAAGGAATATTGGTGATGAAGTTAAGGAATATTGGTGATGAAGTTAAGGAATATTGGTGATGAAGTTAAGGAATATTGGTGATGAAGTTAAGGAATATTGGTGATGAAGTTAAGGAATATTGGTGATGAAGTTAAGGAATATTGGTGATGAAGTTAAGGAATATTGGTGTTGAAGTTAAGGAATATTGGTGATGAAGTTAAGGAATATTGGTGATGAAGTTAAGGAATATTGGTGATGAAGTTAAGGAATATTGGTGATGAAGTTAAGGAATATTGGTGAAGGTTCAATGATTGTAACAATAAGGAAGGATTATTAGACGCGATAATTGTGGTACAGAATAACTTCAGTGAAGGTTGTAAATGTTCTTGGTGATGGCGGCCTTGGGTTGTGGAGTTGTGGAAGTGTTTGGCGTTTGTGGGAATAAATTTTGGTGCTGGTAAGACGAGGGATTTTTTCAATAGTAGCAAAGAATTTTTATATAGTGTCGAGGGATTTTAATGTTGGTTGGGTGAGGGATTTTAACATTAGTTAAGAGGGATTTTATTGATGGTGGAGCGATGAATTTGGGCGTTGGAGATGTGGAATTTTAAGTCAGGTTACGAGGAACTTGGGCGTTGTTGGTGATGAATGATGGTGTTCACGGTCAGAGATGGGTTTGTTGAGGGATAATTGTGGTAATGATTTCAGATACTAATATGTGTGATGAGAGATTGCATACTGATGGCCGGTGGCACAGGTGATGAGTAGCTGATGGTGGAGACTTTTTCATGATGGAACGTGAGGGATGGTGGGACTGGCATTGACAAATGTTAGCATTATGACATATTGTAATACGCTAGTATGAGTGGTAATTTGATTAACGGTGACATTGAGGGGATTGGAAATGATAATTACAAATCACATTTTTCCACAGACGACGTTAAATTAATTGGACGTCAGTTTTATGACAGTGAGCTAACAGCAAACAGAAATGAATTGCACATTTGCTCCCGCCTGCGATGCTGGTGCATTGCTCGGCTGTAACAACTTATTAAATATATGTATATGACACAGGTTAACCAGCCTCCACTATTGTGTATTTTAGAACATGAAAACTCGCCAAGTTTGAAGACATCATTGAGTTTAATTTTATCAATTACCAGTAAAATTGTCACTTTTTCTCCAGAAATGACAGACAAAAATTTTATTTAAAGTTCACCCATTTGTTCTTCTTCGCCGGATAGATCAGCCTCCAGTGATGTGACATTGTTAGTTAAGTGATGTCCAGTAACACCATCTATGGTGATGTCAGTGTACTCTCTGATGATGTCCAGTAACACCATCTATGGTGGTGATGTCAGTGTACTCCCTGATGATGTCCAGTAACACCATCTATGGTGGTGATGTCAGTGTACTCCCTGGTGATGTCCAGTAACACCATCTATGGTGGTGATGTCAGTGTACTCCCTGATGATGTCCAGTAACACCATCTATGGTGATGATGTCAGTATACTCCCTAATGATGTCCAGTAACACCATCTATGGTGATGTCAGTGTACTCCCTGATGATGTCCAGTAACACCATCTATGGTGATGTCAGTGTACTCCCTGATGATGTCCAGTAACACCATCTATGGTGATGTCAGTGTACTCCCTGATGATGTCCAGTAACACCATCTATGGTGATGTCAGTGTACTCCCTGATGATGTCCAGTAACACCATCTATGGTGATGATGTCAGTGTACTCCCTGATGATGTCTAGTAACACCATCTATGGTGATGATGTCAATGTACTCCTTGATGGTGTCCAGTAACACCATCTATGGTGATGTCAGTGTACTTCTTCATGGTGGTGTCCAGTAACACCATCTATGGTGATGTCAGTGTACTTCATGGTGGTGTCCAGTAACCCTATCTACGATACTGATGTCAGTGTACTCCCTGATGAGGACTGCACATTCTATCTTACAGTCCATAGCTACAGAGTAATAAAGAAAACAAAACATAAAATCCTTGTGTTTCATTTATGTATTTTTTGTAAATTATACACAACTGCTTATTCCCATACATTACCGCACTTCTATTCTTGAACCTTGTCTCCTATCACACTCTCTTTCCTTCATCTAACTCACTTTATAAAGTCTATTTTACTTTTTTTCCAGGCCCAGTTTTCAGCCTTTACAACTTTAAGATGTTACACGACCAAAGACCACATTCACTCCAAACACCTCCCACCTACACAACCAAAGACCACATTCACTCCAAATACCTCCCACCTACACGACCAAAGACCACATTCACTCCAAACACCTCCCACCTACACGACCAAAGACCACATTCACTCCAAACACCTCCCACCTACACGACCAAAGACCACATTCACTCCAAACACCTCCTACTTACGGGCTACTCATGCCCGTGCCAACTCTTGTGGTGGTTTAATCTTCATCAATCAATCAATCACTCTTTTTTCCACTACACGACAATGGTCCAGGATGGACAGGGTCGTCGTCAATTCCTCCGAGTTTGTCGGTTGGATGTCCATATGTGGCCTTCAACTGTCAACTCTCTCTTCGGCAAGTATTCAGTCTCCACCTATGAAATACAATTCTCCCATGGTGGTGTTATTTGTTTAAGTAACGCAAGACGATATTTTATAAAAATAAACAATAAAGTTCTTATATGTCTTTTGTTAAATCTTAAAACACATTATTCATTTCTTTCCATCTTAAGAGCTGAGCGAGTTAATTCATTAGCTCCCTCGGCTCTCATTAGTCTAATCCCTGATTTTTCATTTATCTCGAAAACTCCCGACCGTCCCAGTGGTTGGGCACCATTCCTCTCCCCCGTCCCATCCCAAATCCTTATCCTGACCCCTTCCCAGTGGTATATAGTCGTAATGACTTGGCGCTTTGCCCTGAAAATTCCCTCCCCAACACACTGCAACTTTAATTCCATCCTCATTATCACAATCATATAATTTCTTGTCAATCCTAAAATTATTCTCATGGATAGACCTTCAAGATTCTCATCAAGATAACCCACGCTTTGTACCTTCTCCAACTTGCTTGGTCTACCTCTACCAAAACAAGAAATGACAGGTGCAGCATCATCAGCCAGGGATCTTACTGTACTCAAGTACAGTACATAACACATCAGACATAACACACAACATACGTAACACAGGGCCGCCCACTCCCCTTCCACAGCATACCAAGGACTTCAGAGGTTGTAATCTCCTCCCACATTGACCGAACAGATTATTGTTAGGGAAGTGAGATAGAGAAGTAGGGAGTGAGCTGGGAACAGTGATCACAAATAAATCAGATTTTGCATAGAATGGAATAAATTTGTATGAGAGAATTCTGTTAAAGTTATTCTTTAATTCTGTTAGAGAATCTATCTAAAAGTTGAGTGGGAATCTAATTCCCTCCTTCATTTTCTTGACGTTCACGTTCACCGCTCTGTGTCCGGGTTCTCTGTCTACCACAAACCCATGCATAGTGGTGTGTACATTCCCTTCTTTTCCTACCATCCTCCTCCTGTTAAGAAAAGTGTCCTGTCTCTCTCCCTCCGCGCTCTACGCATCAGCGACCCTTATTATCTGGATTCTGAAATTTTCTTGATTTACAAATCTTTCTCTCGACAACTGTGCCTATTCTCAAGCTAAACGTAATTTCTTTCATCCTAAACCTGCTTCCAAAACCTTACCCCTTTCGTCCTCTTGACATAAGGCTCGCCTTTCCCTGTCGCCTTGGGGTTGGACATGTATATGAGTGGGATTCGGTGGTTATAAATAGGAGCTGCCTCGTATTGGCCAATAGGCCTTCTGCAGTTACCTTTGTTCTTATGTTCTTATGTTTCGACATACTAACACTCTTCGTAGTAATCTTGTTCACATTTCTCCTCCTGATTCTAATGCTGCTGGTGTCTACTCTATTTCCTGTTCGTCTTGTCCTTTCCAATACTTGGGGGAAACTGGCCGTACACTTAATGGCAGACTTAAGAAACACAAGAGAAGTGTTAAGTCTGCAGACACAAACAATGCTCTCTTCTGTCATGTTAGGGATTCTAATCATCCTATTGATTGGTCTTCCTCTAAAATAATCTTTCCTGACTGAGCTCTGATACACAACCTGGCCAACATGAACCATAGTCCTGGCTGTGTTGCTGTTGACTCTTCCCTGTCACAGTACACACTATAATGTTCTAAACTTTCTAACATACGTGACCTAACATAAGCCTATTCCCCCCCTCCTTTTTCTCTTTCTTTTTCTTTTTTCTTTCTCCTCTTATTTTTACATTCTCATTCTTAAACCCCATTACTTCCCCCGTCTTACCCCCCATTATTACACCCATCCCATCTGTACGTCTTCTTGTTCTTACCTTCCTCTACGACCTTCCTCCTTCCTGCTCATCTCTCTGTCCAGCCACTTGAGCTGAACGGTAGAGCGCGACGGTCCGGCTTCATGCAGGTCGGCGTTCAATCCCCGACCGTCCAAGTGGTTGGGCACCATTCCTTTCCTCCCGTCCCATCCCAAATCCTTATCCTGATCCCTTCCAAGTGTTATATAGTCGTAATGGCTTGGCGCTTTCCCCTGATATTTCCCTCCCCTCCCTCATCACCCATCTCTTGCCTTACTTAATGCCCGCACCTCCCTCGCTCCCAAAGTTACAGCCCCGCTCCTGTGCCAGGTAAGTCCACAACGGGATCACCATAGCCCGTGCTACTGGGAACTTTTTGTTCCAAGTAGCAAATCTTAAACAACAACAACGTCGCTCCCATCACGAGCTCACTATAGCCCGTACTACATGGAAATTTTGTTCCGAGTAGCTCAGTCTAAAACAACAACAACAACAACAACAACCTCGCTCCTATTTACGGGCTATTCATGCCCGTGCCACCTCTTTGAGTTGCTTAATGTTCATCAATCATCGGTCTCGCTCTCATCACAGTCGACTTGATAATGGTTCAGGATAGACTTAAACAACGTCGTCTCATCTTGTGGTGTGTGGTTTAGTTCTCATAAAATTAGAGGTCTAAGAATGGGGTTTTCTCCACACCAGCTAGTTCGTTAAGTGTTTCATGTGACACCATCCTCCCCAGGGGATGTGGATGGGGGGGGAGGGGATGTAGATTTTGAAACTTTATTTGTCATTAATACAATTACAATGTCCTACAGACCACTGGAACATTATCTAACACAGTGCACAGTTATAAACACAATAAGATTCCAACTTAGATTCAAATGAGCAGAAGAAGTTGTTAAACACACACATGGCAAAACCTTACTGAAGCGACCATACGAGTCATAAATACTCACACTCCGCCCATGTAAAACAGAAACAAGCAACACGTAGTGGGCCAGCCAGAGGCTCAGGGCCCGCGCAGGAATATTCCCGAAAAAACAAAATACAATTACCTGCATAATGTCTGTGCCTGTGACAGCCCCACTGTTGCCTGTGACAGCCCCACTGTGCCTGTGACAGCCCCACTGTGCCTGTGACAGCCCCACTGTGCCTGTGACAGCCCCACTGTTGCCTGCTGCTAATATTAAGTTCCTCCTTAAGTCTTTCCAAGGAACTTGTGATTCTTTCGTAGTCGATGACATGGAACTAACTATGGCAGCTTCTGTCCATTTATCCGCAATACCGTTTGCAATTCCTTGCAAGGGTCAAGATGAGCAACAAGATTATGCGGTTTACGCCTGTATTTATGTCTTTGACAGATTTCGTTCAGGTTTCTCTTATTTCCAACATTCTCTGCCAACTCCAGCCAATACGTACTGTTAATGTGCTTTATCTTCTCGGCACACACCCTATACCCGCCACACACACCCTATACCCGCCACACACACCCTATACCCGCCACACACACCCTATACCCGCCACACACACCCTATACCCGCCACACACACCCTATACCCGCCACACACCCTATACCCGCCACACACACCCTATACCCGCCACGCACACCCTATACCCGCCACGCACACCCTATACCCGCCACACACACCCTATACCCGCCACACACACCCTATACCCGCCACGCACACCCTATACCCGCCACACACACCCAATACCCGCCACACACACCCTATACTCGCCACACACACCCTATACCCGCCACGCACACCCTATACCCGCCACACACACCCAATACCCGCCACACACACCCTATACCCGCCACACTCACCCTTATACCCGCCACACTCACCCTATACCCGCCACACACACCCTATACCCGCCACACTCACCCTATACCCGCCACACTCACCCTATACCCGCCACACACACCCTATACCCGCCACACTCACCCTATACCCGCCACACTCACCCTATACCCGCCACACACACCCTATACCCGCCACACTCACCCTATACCCGCCACACTCACCCTATACCCGCCACACTCACCCTTATACCCGCCACACTCACCCTATACCCGCCACACTCACCCTATACCCGCCACACACACCCTATACCCGCCACACTCACCCTATACCCGCCACACACACCCTATACCCGCCACACACATCCTATACCCGCCACACACACCCTATACCAGCCACACTCACCCTATACCAGCCACACACACCCTATACCCGCCACACACACCCTATACCCGCCACACACATCCTATACCCGCCACACACACCCTATACCAGCCACACTCACCCTATACCCGCCACACACACCCTATACCCGCCACACTCACCCTATACCCGCCACACACACCCTATACCCGCCACACACACCCTATACCCGCCACACACACCCTATACCCGCCACACACACCCTATACCCGCCACACACACCCTATACCCGCCACACACACCCTATACCCGCCACACACACCCTATACCAGCCACACTCACCCTATACCCGCCACACACACCCTATACCCGCCACACTCACCCTATACCCGCCACACACACCCTATACCCGCCACACACACCCTATACCTGCCACACTCACCCTATACCCGCCACACACACCCTATACCCGCCACACTCACCCTATACCCGCCACACACACCCTATACCCGCCACACACACCCTATACCCGCCACACACATGGCGACGGAACGACCACGTTGCTCATTAACCACTCATTGACCACTTAACAGTTCATCGACAATGAAACAATTCCCTTTATGTCCCTATCATTTAGCAAACATATAATCCAATCTCCCTCCCGCAGGTAAGTAGGAGACATCTGTCCGGGTAATTGAGCGCCTTCTCTTGTTCCTGAACAATTTGTACGTTCCAACAAGTTTATAACATCTAGCAAGTAGTAACAACTATCTAGCAAGTTGTAACCACTAACACGTTATAAGAACTTTATAACAAGATGTAACAACTTTGTAACAAGTTGTAACAAGGTAACAGTAGGGAGCATTACGTCGTGTGTCTGTAGGGTAGCAACTACCAACGGAGCATTTTCCTCCTCCTCTCTTCTTCCTGAACTACTCCACGCGCAGTGAGCTCCTCTTATTGTTAATGTCCAGCCTTTCCATCCTTGTCTTGTGTATCATTTATGTTTTTCTGGTGATAAACTCTTTAATACTGGATGCTCTATTATTTAGTGTTATGTTAAATACGTCTATCTCCTTAATTAATTCTTAGTAAATAGCTTTTAGCGTTACAGGCATATAATACAATGACTTAATATGACCAACAAGACTCCTTAGTTCTGTATCACTAAATACTAGACTTTTGCTACAAAAGCAAGTTTACTTTTTAAGTAGTTCTAACTGTATTTGTTGTGCAAAACGACCACTTAACGATAACAAAAACCACAACTCACAAGATGGAAAAGTGACGACGTTTCGGTCCGTCCTGACCATTTTCAGGTTGTCTTGATAATGGTCCAGGACGGACCGAAACGTCGTCGTCTCCTTCATCTTCTGAGTTGTGGGTTAGTCATCATATCTTCAGCCCCGTTATTGTAACTCATTGACCACTTAACAATTCATCAACAATGAAACAATTCCCTTTATGCCCCCTTAGCATTTAACAAATATATAATCTAATCTCCCTCCACGCAGGTAAGTAGGAGACATCTGTCAGAGTAATTGAGCGCCTTCGTGTGTTCCTGAACAATTTGTACCATCTGCAACCATTAATATTTATTTTACCTCTTGAAGCTAACGTTGGATGTTTGGCACTAAAATTCCCGTCACAATTGAATTTTCAGAAAAATAGGCATCTGGCAAATATCTGAACTCAAAGGATTTATCAGAGGCATAGATAAATTAAATGTATTGAATGGTATTGTTAACGTAACACAATATTTCCCAAATTCCTATGCCAGCGTGAAGTTGAAATTCTTTATAGCCATTTCATCTCAGAATGCTACCATCCCTATCACCAGTTTCCTGGAGTGATATTATGTCAATATTTTCTCTAAAGGTATAATAGTGTACATCCACTGCTCTATTTTCCAACCCGTTAACCTTCCAAGATTGTATCCTCACTATAATGTCTTCCTTGACAAGTTTTCAAACTTATAACTTTACCGTTTTCAGCAAATTCACTGAGAAACAAGAGTCCCTCAGGAACTGCCTCCCAACATTTAAACACCGCATCTTTCTCTTAACTTGTGCAGCTATTAACATTATAGGTAAAGTTATTCTTAATTATGTCTTCAACGACTATTTTCCGAAACCATTTTACGTTTCTTTATAATTCCACATTTTCTACAACAGAGTTGAATACTGTATTGTCAATACCAGTAGATAGTTTCCTGAGACGCTTCCATCAGTGATACTCCATCCTCTTCCTTACCTTCAACATCCTCCGTTTCACTCTCTACTTCACTACCTCTATCTACCACAGGTAACTTTTCTAATCATTCAATTTTATTGTCAACGTCTTTGAGATATTGGTGTATCAGTCTCTGAATTCATAACGTTGTCCTGCACCTTATTACAACGAGGTCACTTGAACAAATCCACAAGGGCCGTGACGAGGATTCGAACCTGCGTCCGGGATCCCGTATCCTCTCCGAGGCACAAACCAGGTTTTCACACAACCCTCCTTCCCTGCACCAGAGCTATGTCAACAGGCCGTTCCCCCTCTTCGCCCTTAGCCTGGTTTGTGCCTCGGAGAGGCTACGGGATCCAGTAAGTTCAGTAGAACTTAGGTTTCAACCCTTTTCCCTGTCGTAGCTCAGTCGATTAAGGCAGTGTCTGGGATGCTCCCGGACGCAGGTTCGAATCCTCGTCACGGCCCTTGTGGATTTGTTCATTTGATGCATCACATTAGTGTGATCTCTGTGTGTGACAAGGTCACTTTTCGAATTCAGTTCCTACTGCCACTAATGTTGCCCTTATCATCTCCGTGCCTGTCTCCCAAACGTTGGTCACAAGGGCTGTCGTTGGCTCTCCAATAATTCTTCCTTGTTCCAGAGTTATGACCATCCAACTCTTCGGAGATTCGTCTGTCCTACTTATGTATGCTGGCTTGGTGTCTCACAGATCCCGGGGTTTCATGGGAGATAAAGAGGAAGGGAACTCGACAATTGCAGCAAAAAGACTAAAAACTGTTATCTTTTTCCAGTCTTAACTCTACACTCTCGGGAATCATGCTTCTTTCCACATTACAGACTATGTGAGATCAAACTGGCATTTTCATGCCTAATGTTCCCAACGAGAACACTTCAGAACTTCAGACAAAGTATAAGTTTCTTTACGTCTTTACGTCTCCCGCAGCCAAGTTCCTGCACAAAATGTCTATCTGGAACGTCACCCTTCAACAGGGGCTTTCGTTTTCACCACGAGCAATATGCCTCTTAGCCCACACTACACTTTAATTGTTGACATGAAGGTAGACATGGACCAGATTTGCCTGTCAGTCAAGCAAACCACTTCTGCCATTTCCTGATGATAAGGACACTGGTTTACTCAGCGGCTCAGCACAACATCTCAATAACTACACGTCTTGTCACCTGAATGCTGGAAAGATCACTGGAGATTGTCTTCTCCTGCAACCCCTCTTCATATTTCTAATACTTTTATTTTATGTAACTTTTTTGTACACAAAATGAGTTACACAAAATGGATTGCAACAATGGTTTCGTTAAAATATACAAAGTTGCCACAGGCTGTTGTGTTCCTGAGGCTCCTCAGATAACGATCAGGAACCAGGACTGTAATGTGCATTATCAGTACTGCTCTGCTGTGGCACTGGAAAAAGAATCTGGCAACGCTATGGATTTCTTATTTTACGATGAGCTTAAACCCAAGATCCTTCAAGATACTTATGACACTTTTGCCCCAGGCACTGACACTCTCCTCAGCCACGGGGACAAAACTGTAGCTGTGATCCAGTTCCCTGTACTTACTGCACTTGTCTGAATCCGAGTGGGTGGCAACACCATCCAGATGTGCCACGCTAAAGTCAATGTAGGTGTTAGCCGAGGTTAATATTCAAGTGTAGTCCCAGACTAACTGCCTACCATTTTCTAAGGGTTGTACTGGGATCCCATCTGGACGACCAGCATGACTGGCACAGTAACGAGACATTAACGAGACGTAATCGGAAACTCACTAAAGAGATGAGGTGTAATTAAGAGTGTTTCCTGACAGGAAGTGACAAAATAAATGAGACAGAGGAAATGAGTCAATAATGCAGGTAAGAGAGGAAACAAGGGGAAGAGAAGCGGAAGTGAAGGGAGACAGGTTAGGTGAGGGGCTGAGGTGAGGGGAGAGGAGGTATGCAGTGAGGGGACATGTGAGAAGGATCAAGGCAATATGTGTTCTGGGATACAACCTGTCCTCGTATCTAAAGAGTGTATATATGTCCACTACAGACAGGTACATCCGCCCTTCTAAACGACTAAGACAGTTTACACAACACTTACTGTCTATGTCGACCTATGGGATTGTAGGGCGAGTTAGCCCAGTTTTTCTGGCTATTTGCTTTCCCTCTTCGAGATTTTTAGGCATTCGACGAGACGAATTTTTTTGTAACATGAATCAACTCAGTAAACTTTAAATTGAACTTTTAATATTTTGTTTTTGAAATTCATTCCCAAGTGAAAAGGAACATAAAATATATTGATAATTCTTACTAGAATCACTGATCTAACGGTTCTTGTAATATTTAATTATGTCAATAAGATTGACTGCTTATATTATCTATATCTATAAAATGAAGATGCCTGTTTGTTTAATCCAATGTTGGAAGCCAAACACTTGAAACTAGCCTCACCTATCCGGTGACAGGTTGGTGAACAACACACCCTGAATGAGGTCGGCCCCACTTCCTCCAATAAAGCATGGCCAGCTCCAATAGCAACCCCCATCATGGTGGCAACTCGTTACCAGAGTCGACCAACTGAAGAAAAAAAAAAACTTACTATCACATAAAACATTGTGCAAAGATATTGGCAAAATTAAAAACAAATTCTAGTCAGCACAGTTTGCATAGTAAGACATGGAAATGTCAATGATGTTTTGGAGAATAGTCACTCACAGCTGCAAGCAATCCGGATATTGCACAAGAGTGTACGTCCCTATTTATTATCATTATTGACTTTCCACTTACTTTTATTTTTTCTTTGGCATAATGCTGCTTTGCCTGATGCACTTTATCGACCCGGGCACTCGCAAGGGTTGCCCCAAGTATTAGGTCGACCTCCTGGGTACCAACGTGCGGGCACTCGCAAGGGTTGTCCCAAGTATTAGGTCGACCTCCTGGGTACCAACGTGCGGGCACTCGCAAGGGTGGCCCCAAGTATTAGGTCGACCTCCTGGGTACCAACGTGCGGGCACTCGCAAGGGTTGTCCCAAGTATTAGGTCGACCTCCTGGGTACCAACGTGCGGGCACTCGCAAGGGTGGCCCCAAGTATTAGGTCGACCTCCTGGGTACCAACGTGCGGGCACTCGCAAGGGTGGCCCCAAGTATTAGGTCGACCTCCTGGGTACCAACGTGCGGGCACTCGCAAGGGTTGTCCCAAGTATTAGGTCGACCTCCTGGGTACCAACGTGCGGGCACTCGCAAGGGTGGCCCCAAGTATTAGGTCGACCTCCTGGGTACCAACGTGCGGGCACTCGCAAGGGTGGCCCCAAGTATTAGGTCGACCTCCTAGGTACCAACGTGCAAACAAAACAAAGTTTCACTTTCATCGCCAGAGACAGTGTAGACAATAACATCCAAGAACTCGGTGACACGACAACTCTAATAAGAGAACTTAAAAGATAGAACAGTGCAAACATAAAGGGATTTTTTAACAAACCTAACCACGAACAGTATAAAATGTTCTACCTCTTCAGTGGCACAACAGCTTCTCTCACAAGGTGAAAAGTCTCCATCTATACATACACCCACATGTAACATAAAACCTGCAGAATACCTGAATATTACACAATGTTTCAACTGTTATCAATTCAATTTTCAGACACAAATGGCAGGCATTAAAGGTATACTCCACATGTTCCACGAGGGTATTTATGGACACAGTGCTCAAGGGAAAAAGTAAAATGCCACAACATTGGCGGCCACACAGAGCCACTCACGGATCATGTCCCGATAATAATAATTCAGGTAAATGTACATACATTCTAAATGAGTTACAAACAGAATTCTGAACTTCTAGATAGAGTACATACTATACCTAAAGCCACTAATATCTCCAGAGTACTACTCCGGGCAGGAGTAGTACACCACAGGAGCTCCGTGAAGGGTACGGTGAAGGGTAGGGAAGGTGGTGAAGGGTAGGGAAGGTGGTGAAGGGTAGGGAAGGTGGTGAAGGGTAGGGAAGGTGGTGAAGGGTAGGGAAGGTGGTGAAGGGTAGGGAAGGTGGTGAAGGGTAGGGAAGGTGGTGAAGGGTAGGGAAGGTGGTGAAGGGTAGGGAAGGTGGTGAAGGGTAGTTTAAGGGTTGAAGGGTAGGGAAGGTGTTATAATATATATTTTTTACTCTAAATCCTAAATATTGATTTGTATAAAGTGAGTTTTTAGGCATTAAGGCTATCATGAAATTTAGGAAACCACGAGAGTTTCACATTGTGAAGACACTTTAGCGAAAGACGAGACGGGACGGAGTAAGGAGAAGAGTGTGGAGTAAGGCAGGTGTGTGGACTCCCAATGTGGAGTAATGCAGGTGTGGGGACTCCTAGTGTGGAGAAAGGCAGGTGTACGGACTCTCAGTGTGGAGTAAGGCAGGTGTGGGGACCCACTGTGTGGAGTAAGGCAGGTGTGTGGACTCCCAATGTGGTGTAAGGCAGATGTGGGGACTCACAGTGTGGAGTAAGGCAGGTGTGGGGACTCCAAGTGTGGAGTAATGCAGATGTGGGGACTCCAAGTGTGGAGTAAGGCAGGTGTGGGGACTCGCTAATTAAGCTGATATAGTAAGAAACAAATGAGAGCATTGTGTAGTACACAGGGTGACAGCCGCTGGAGGAGACAACACCTGGAGGTGACAACCCCTGGAGGGGACAACCCCTGGAGGTGACAACCCCTAGAGGTGACAACCCCCCTGGAGGTGACAACCCCCCTGGAGGTGACAACCCCTGGAGGTGACAACCACTGGAGGTGACAACCACTGGAGGTGACCACCCCGGGAGGTGACAACCCCTGGAGGTGACAACCACTGGAGGTAACAACCCCTGGAGGGGACAACCCCGCTGGAAGTGACAACACCTTGTGGTGACAACCACTGGAGGTGACAACCCCTTGTGGTGACAACCCCTTGTGGTGACAACCACTGGAGGTGACAACCCCTTGTGGTGACAACCACTGGAGGTGACAACCACTGGAGGTGACAACCCCTGGAGGTGACAACCACTGGAGGTGACAACCACTGGAGGACACAACCACTGGAGGTGACAACCCCTGGAGGTGACAACCCCTTGTGGTGACAACCACTGGACGTGACAACCCCTGGAGGGGACAACCCCCCTGGAGGTGACAACCCCCCTGGATGTGACAACCCCTGGAGGTGACAACCCTTTGTGGTGACTACCACTGGAGGTGACAACCACTGGAGGTGACAACCCCTGGAGGGGACAACCACTGGAGGTGACAACCCCTGGAGGTGACAACCCCTGGAGGGGACAACCCCCCTGGAGGTGACAACCCCTTGTGGTGACAACCACTGGAGGTGACAACCCCTGGAGGTGACAACCCCTGGAGGAGACAACCCCCCTGGAGGTGACAACCCCTGGAGGTGACAACCCCTGGAGGTGACAACCCCTGGAGGAGACAACCCCCTGGAGGTGACAACCCCTGGAGGTGACAACCCCTGGAGGTGACAACCCCTGAAGGTGACGACCCCTGGAGGTGACGACCCCTTGAGGTGACGACCCCTGGAGGGGCCAACCCCTGGAGGTGACAACCCCTGGAGGTGACAACCCCGAGAGGTGACAACCCCTGGAGGTAACAATCCCTGGAGGTAACAACCCCTGGAGGTAACAGCCCCTGGAGGTGACAGCCCCTGGAGGTGACAGCCCCTGGAGGTGACAACCCCTGGAGGTGACAATCCCTGGAGGTGACAACCCCTGGAGGTAACAACCCCTGAAGGGGACAACCCCCCTGGAGGTGACAACCCCTTGTGGTGACAACCACTGGAGGTGACAACCACTGTAGGTGACAACCCCTGGAGGTGCCAACCCCTGGAGGTGACAACCCCTGGAGGTAACAACCCCTGAAGGTAACAACCGCCTGGAGGTGACAACCCCTGGAGGTGACAACCCCTGGAGGTGACAATCCCTGCAGGTAACAACCCCTGGAGGTGACAACCCCTGGAGGTGACAATCCCTGGAGGTGACAATCCCTGCAGGTAACAACCCCTGGAGGTGACAACCCCTGGAGGTGACAATCCCTGCAGGTAACAACCCCTGGAGGTAACCCCTGGAGGTGACAACACCTTGAGGTGACAACCCCTGGAGGTGACAACCCCTGGAGGTAACAACCCCTGGAGGTGACAACCCCTGGAGGTGACAACCCCTGGAGGTAACAACCCCTGGAGGTAACAACCCCTGGAGGTAACAACCCCTGGAGGTACCAACCCCTGGAGGTGACAACC
This sequence comes from Procambarus clarkii, assembly GCF_040958095.1. NCBI lineage: Eukaryota > Metazoa > Arthropoda > Malacostraca > Decapoda > Cambaridae > Procambarus > Procambarus clarkii. The sequence goes on from NC_091224.1 coordinate 664,353, forward strand.
CCTGGAGGTGACAATCCCTGGAGGTAACAACCCCTGGAGGTGCCAACCCCTGGAGGTGACAACCCCCGGAGGTGACAACCCCTGGAGGTGACAACCCCTGGAGATGACAACCCCTGGAGGTGACAACCCCTGGAGGTAACAACCCCTGGAGGTAACAACCCCTGGAGGTAACAACCCCTGGAGGTAACAACCCCTGGAGGTGACAACCCCTGGAGGTGACAATCCCTGGGGGTGACAACCCCTGGAGGTAACAACCCCTGGAGGTAACAACCCCTGGAGGTGACAACCCCTGGAGGTGACAATCCCTGGGGGTGACAACCCCTGGAGGTAACAACCCCTGGAGGTAACAACCCCTGGAGGTAACAACCCCTGGAGGTGACAACCCCTGGAGGTGACAACCCCTGGAGGTGACAACCCCTGGAGGTGACAACCCCTGGAGGTAACAACCCCTGGAGGTAACAATCTTTGGAGGTAACAACCCCTGGAGGTGACAACCCCTGGAGATGACAACCCCTGGAGGTGACAACCCCTGGAGGTAACAACCCATGGAGGTGACAACCCCTGGGAGGTGACAACCCCTGGAGGTGACAACCCCTGGAGGTAACAACCCCTGGAGGTAACAACCCCTGGAGGTGACAACCCCTGGAGGTGACAACCCCTGGAGGTGACAACCCCTGGAGGTAACAACCCCTGGAGGTAACAACCCCTGGAGGTAACAACCCCTGGAGGTAACAACCTTTGGAGGTGACAACCCCTGGAGATGACAACCCCTGGAGGTGACAACCCCTGGAGGTAACAACCCATGGAGGTGACAACCCCTGGAGGTGACAACCCCTGGAGGTAACAACCCCTGGAGGTAACAACCCCTGGAGGTAACAACCCCTGGAGGTGACAACCCCTGGGAGGTGACAACCCCTGGAGGTGACAACCCCTGGAGGTAACAACCCCTGGAGGTAACAACCTTTGGAGGTAACAACCCCTGGAGGTGACAACCCCTGGAGGTGACAACCCCTGGAGGTAACAACCCCTGGAGGTAACAACCTTTGGAGGTGACAACCCCTGGAGGTGACAACCCCTGGAGGTAACAACCCCTGGAGGTGACAACCCCTGGAGGTAACAACCCCTGGAGGTAACAACCCCTGGAGGTAACAACCCCTGGAGGTAACAACCTTTGGAGGTGACAACCCCTGGAGGTGACAACCCCTGGAGGTAACAACCCCTGGAGGTGACAACCCCTGGAGGTGACAACCCCTGGAGGTAACAACCCCTGGAGGTAACAACCCCTGGAGGTAACAACCCCTGGAGGTAACAACCCCTGGAGGTAACAACCCCGGGAGGTGACAACCCCTGGAGGGGACAACCCCTGGAGGTGACAACCCCTGGAGGTGACAACCCCTGGAGGTAACAACCCCTGGAGGTAACAACCCCGGGAGGTGACAACCCCTGGAGGGGACAACCCCTGGAGGTGACAACCCCTGGAGGTAACAACCCCTGGAAGTAACAACCCCTGGAGGTAACAACCCCTGGAGGTGACAACCCCTGGAGGTAACAACCCCGGGAGGTGACAACCCCTGGAGGGGACAACCCCTGGAGGTGACAACCCCTGGAGGGGACAACCCCTGGAGGGGACAACCCCTGGAGGTAACAACCCCTGGAGGTAACAACCCCTGGAGGTAACAACCCCGGGAGGTGACAACCCCTGGAGGGGACAACCCCTGGAGGTGACAACCCCTGGAGGGGACAACCCCTGGAGGGGACAACCCCTGGAGGTAACAACCCCTGGAAGTAACAACTCCGGGAGGTGACAACCCCTGGAGGGGACAACCCCTGGAGGTGACAACCCCTGGAGGTGACAACCCCTGGAGGGGACAACCCCTGGAGGTAACAACCCCTGGAGGGGACAACCCCTGGAGGGGACAACCCCTGGAGGTGACAACCCCTGGAGGGGACAACCCCTGGAGGGGACAACCCCTGGAGGGGACAACCCCTGGAGGGGACAACCCCTGGAGGTGCCAACCCCTGGAGGTGACAACCCCTGGAGGTGACAACCCCTGGAGGGGACAACCCCTGGAGGTGACAACCCCTGGAGGTGACAACCCCTGGAGGTAACAACCCCTGGAGGGGACAACCCCTGGAGGTAACAACCCCTGGAGGTGACAATCCCTGGAGGTGACAACACCTGGAGGTGACAACCCCTGGAGGTGACAATCCCTGGAGGTAACAACCCCTGGAGGTAACAATCCCTGGAGGGGACAACCCCTGGAGGGGACAACCCCTGGAGGTAACAATCCCTGGAGGGGACAACCCCTGGAGGGGACAACCCCTGGAGGGGACAACCCCTGGAGGTAACAACCCCTGGAGGTAACAACCCCTGGAGGGGACAACCCCTGGAGGTGACAACCCCTGGAGGTAACAACCCCTGGAGGTGACAATCCCTGGAGGGGACAACCCCTGGAGGGGACAACCCCTGGAGGTGACAACCCCTGGAGGTAACAATCCCTGGAGGGGACAACCCCTGGAGGGGACAACCCCTGGAGGTAACAACCCCTGGAGGGGACAACCCCTGGAGGGGACAACCCCTGGAGGGGACAACCCCTGGAGGGGACAACCCCTGGAGGTAACAACCCCTGGAGGTAACAACCCCTGGAGGTGACAACCCCTGGAGGGGACAACCCCTGGAGGGGACAACCCCTGGAGGTAACAACCCCTGGAGGTAACAACCCCTGGAGGTGACAATCCCTGGAGGGGACAACCCCTGGAGGGGACAACCCCTGGAGGTAACAACCCCTGGAGGTAACAATCCCTGGAGGGGACAACCCCTGGAGGGGACAACCCCTGGAGGGGACAACCCCTGGAGGGGACAACCCCTGGAGGTAACAACCCCTGGAGGTAACAACCCCTGGAGGGGACAACCCCTGGAGGTGACAACCCCTGGAGGGGACAACCCCTGGAGGGGACAACCCCTGGAGGTAACAACCCCTGGAGGGGACAACCCCTGGAGGTGACAACCCCTGGAGGGGACAACCCCTGGAGGGGACAACCCCTGGAGGTAACAACCCCTGGAGGTGACAATCCCTGGAGGGGACAACCCCTGGAGGGGACAACCCCTGGAGGTGACAACCCCTGGAGGTAACAATCCCTGGAGGGGACAACCCCTGGAGGGGACAACCCCTGGAGGGGACAACCCCTGGAGGGGACAACCCCTGGAGGGGACAACCCCTGGAGGGGACAACCCCTGGAGGGGACAACCCCTGGAGGTAACAACCCCTGGAGGTGACAATCCCTGGAGGGGACAACCCCTGGAGGGGACAACCCCTGGAGGTAACAACCCCTGGAGGTAACAACCCCTGGAGGTGACAATCCCTGGAGGGGACAACCCCTGGAGGGGACAACCCCTGGAGGTAACAACCCCTGGAGGTAACAATCCCTGGAGGGGACAACCCCTGGAGGGGACAACCCCTGGAGGGGACAACCCCTGGAGGGGACAACCCCTGGAGGGGACAACCCCTGGAGGTAACAACCCCTGGAGGTAACAACCCCTGGAGGGGACAACCCCTGGAGGTGACAACCCCTGGAGGGGACAACCCCTGGAGGGGACAACCCCTGGAGGTAACAACCCCTGGAGGGGACAACCCCTGGAGGTGACAACCCCTGGAGGGGACAACCCCTGGAGGGGACAACCCCTGGAGGGGACAACCCCTGGAGGTAACAACCCCTGGAGGGGACAATAGCAGAAGGGAACAAGAGCCAACCATCAACACCTGGAGTGTCCTCACTAACCACTAACCTTCAAGAGGATACACTCTCACACACCAGGAACAATCATGTGGTAAAACACTCAAGTCACTCAACAAACACCTCACACCATAAGGGCCTTCAACTCTGGCACTCACAATACCTCCAGAGTCTCAAGTGTTAGGGCACACACACATGGCACACTTAGCTGATCAACACTACACACACTTCATCAACACTTGGTCACACACACACACACACACACACACACACACACACACACACACACACACACACACACACACACACACACATACACACACACACACATATATATAGGGCACTTACAGGCACACAGAGATAATTACAGTAATGGACAAACGTGATTGGTCAACATGGTGAAGCAGAGACTGTTGCCTGACTGATGGCTGTGTTATCACCACCCATCATCCTCACTCTCTCTTATGTTGCTGCTGTATTAATGCACCACTGCTCTCTACTGATATATGTGGCACCACTGCTCTCTACTGATATATGTGGCACCACTGTGCACCAACATGTGTGGCACCGCTGTGCACTAACATGTTTGGCATCACTGTGCACCAACATGTGTGGCACAATTGTGCTCCATGTGTGGCACCACTGGGCACCAACATGTGTGTCACCACTGTGCACCAACATGTGTGTCACCACTGTGCTCCAACATGTGTGTCACCACTGTGCACCAACATGTGTGGCACCACTGTGTACCAACATGTGTGGCACCACTGTGCACCAACATGTGTGGCACCACTGTGCACCAACATGTGTGGCACCACTGTGCTCCAACATGTGTGGCACCACTGTGCTCCAACATGTGTGGCACCACTGTGCACCAACATGTGTGGCACCGCTGTGCTCCAACATGTGTGGCACCGCTGTGCTCCAACATGTGTGGCACCACTGTGCTCCAACATGTGTGGCACCACTGTGCACCAACATGTGTGGCACCACTGTGCACCAACATGTGTGGCACCACTGTGCACCAACATGTGTGGCACTACTGTGCACCAACATGTGTGGCACCACTGTGCACCAACATGTGTGGCACCACTGTGCACCATGTGTGGCACCACTGTGCACCAACATGTGTGGCACCACTGTGCACCAACATGTGTGGCACCACTGTGCACCAACATGTGTGGCACCACTGTGCACCAACATGTGTGGCACCACTGTGCACCAACATGTGGCACCACTGTGCACCAACATGTGGCACCACTGTGCACTAACATGAGCACCACTGTGCACCAACATGGCACCACTGTGCACCAACGTGTGACACCAGTGCACCAACATTTGGCACCACTGTGCACCAACATGTGGCACCACTGTGCACCAACATGTGTGGCACCACTGTGCACCAACATGTGTGGCACCACTGTGCACCAACATATGTGGTGCAGCTGTGCACCAACGTGTGTGGCACCACTGTGCACCAACATGTGTGGCACCACTGTGCACCAACATGTGTGGCACCACTGTGCACCAACATGTGTGGCACCACTGTGCACCAACATGGCACCACTGTGCACCAACGTGTGACACCAGTGCACCAACATTTGGCACCACTGTGCACCAACATGTGGCACCACTGTGCACCAACATGTGTGGCACCACTGTGCACCAACATGTGTGGCACCACTGTGCACCAACATATGTGGTGCAGCTGTGCACCAACGTGTGTGGCACCGCTGTGCTCCAACATGTGGCACCACTGTGTTCCAACATGTGTGTCACCGCTGTGCACCAACATGTGTGTCACCGCTGTGCACCAACATGTGTGGCACCACTGTGCGCCAACATATGTGGTGCAGCTGTGTACCAACATGTGTGGCACCACTGTGCACCAACATATGTGTTGCAGCTGTGCACCAACATGTGTGTGGCACCACTGTGCACCAACATATGTGGTGCAGCTGTGCACCAATATGTGTGTGGCACTACTGTGCACCAACATATGTGGTGCAGCTGTGCACCAACATGTGTGGCACCACTGTGCACCAACATGTGTGGCACCACTGTGCACCAACATGTGTGGCACCACTGTGCACCAACATGTGTGGCACCACTGTGCACCAACATGTGTGTGGCACCACTGTGCACCAACATGTGTGTGGCACCACTGTGCACCAACATATGTGGTGCAGCTGTGCACCAATATGTGTGTGGCACTACTGTGCACCAACATATGTGGTGCAGCTGTGCACCAACATGTGTGGCACCACTGTGCACCAACATGTGTGGCACCACTGTGCACCAACATGTGTGGCACCACTGTGCACCAACATGTGTGTGGCACCACTGTGCACCAACATATGTGGTGCAGCTGTGCACCAACATGTGTGGCACCAACATGTATAGGAACAGAATTTACTCCCTGCGCCTCTGTTCTTACCAACAATGGCTGACCACCTCATCACTACTGACGCCTGGGCACTTTGTAGAGATGTCAGTAACTGATAGCAGGGTCACATTTACTTTATTTTGATACTGATAATTAAGTTAATTCAAATAAGATGTTTTTATGGTGGTAAAAGTCCAAAGACTAATGTATTTAAGAATAAATTCCAACTCAATAGCTGGTGAATTTATAATAGTATGTGGCAATGATATCCCATTTTCTATTGACGGAAAATTCCACTACAAGCTACATTTTCTATGGGTTAACTTGTGTATACAATGACAGCAATGTTATCTGCCTGCATGTAATATTATTAAATGGTGTCGGATTTTCCGACAGCGAGAGAGGGGGAAGAGAGAGGGGGAGAAGAGAGAGGGGGGGAGAGAGAGGGGGGGGAGAGAGAGTGGGAGAGCGAAAGTGAGAGCCAGAGCGAGAGGGAGAGGGTTGAAAGGGAAATGGAGACGGTTCGGAGAGAAAGTGAGAGGGAGAGGAGAGAGAGAGAGAGTCTGTGAGTGATAGAGTGAGGCAGGGAGAGAGTGAGACATGGGAGAGTGGGTGTTACACTGTGGGGGGGGGGAGTTGTGCCTCGGGTGCGCACATTTTGTGTACGTGTGTGTGTACTCACCTCACCTAATTGTACTCACCTAATTGTCCTTGCGGGGGTTGAGCTCTGGCTCTTTGGTCCTGCCTCTCAACCGTCAATCAACTGGTGTACAAATTCCTAAGCCTACTGGGCTCTATCATATCTACATATGAAACTGTGTATGGAGTCAGCCTCCACCACATCACTTCCTAGTGCATTCTATTTATTAACTACTCTGACACTGAAAAAAATATTTCTAATGTCTCTGTGGCTCATTTGGGCGCTGATGTTATTCTTCTGATGTGGGCTTCGGGAGACAGGATTGGCGTGATATCAACTCCCAGATCTTTCTGTCTGTCCGTTTCGTGAAGGACTTCATCTCCCATTCGGTATCCAGTGACTGGCCTCCTAGTTCCTCCTCCTAGTTTCATTACCTTACATTTACTTGGGTTGAACTTTAGTAACCATTTGTCGGACCATTCCTTCAGTTTGTAGCCTCAAACTATCCTCCTCTGTCCTGATCCTCCTCATAATTTTTGCATCATCAGCAAACATCGAGAGGAACGAGTCAATTCCTTCTGGGAGACGTGTGTGTGTGTGTGTGTGTGTGTGTGTGTGTGTGTGTGTGTGTGTGTGTGTGTGTGTGTGTGTGTGTGTTTGTGTGTACTCACCTAGTTGTACTCACCTAGTTGTGCTTGCGGGGGTTGAGCTCTGGCTCTTTGGTCCCGCCTCTCAACCGTCAATCAACAGGTGTACAGGTTCCTGAGCCTATTGGGCTCTATCATATCTACACTTGAAACTGTGTATGGAGTCAGCCTTCACTACATCCCTTCCTAATGCATTCCATTTGTCAACCACTCTGACACTAAAAAAGTTCTTTCTAATATCTCTGTGGCTCATTTTGGCACTCAGTTTCCACCTGTGTTCCCTAGTGCATGTGCCCCTTGTGTTAAGCAGCCTGTCTTTATCAACCCTGTCGATTCCCTTGAGAATCTTGAATGTGGTGATCATGTCCCCCCTAACTTTTCTGTCTTCCAACGAAGTGAGGTTTAATTCCCGTAGTCTCTCCTCGTAGCTCAGACCTCTCAGCTCGGGTACTAGTCTGGTAGCAAACCTTTGAACCTTTTCCAGTTTAGTCTTATGCTTGACTAGATATGGACTCCATGCTGGAGCTGCATACTCCAGGATTGGTCTGACATATGTGGTATATAATGTTCTGAAAGTTTCCTTACACAAGTTTCTAAAGGCCGTTCTTACGTTAGCCAACCTGGCATATGCTGCTGATGTTATCCTCTTGATATGAGCTTCAGGGGACAGGTCTGGCGTGATATCTGTTACCTATCGTACGTTACGGCTCGTGATCCTACAGCAGCCAAACTTTAATTACGTCTAGGGATACGACACAACTGCTGTTCTCAATAGCGAATCACCAGTATAACCCCTTGATAAGTAATGAGCACAAAAATAAAATCTTCCTTAGGACTGAAGAATAGATACAACAATATTATATGTATATGTATTAAATAAATCTCAATAGCAAACAGATGATTATATGGTCACAATATATCACATTAACAATATCACTGTATCTTCCAGACATTAAATTAAAATATTATATGTATGGCTATGACAGAACAAAAATGTATAACTTAACTCCAACTAGATGTTATCTCCCTGGTTCCCGATCAGCTACTGAATAACATAACGCGGGAATCAAAACAGATTGCCTTGCCACGCGAATAAATTGCCAAAGTACAATATTTATTATTTCAACAATGGAGCAATACATTGTGACAAGAGTAATCTTAAACTAACTTAATGAATAATTAATACATATTGATATACAAACATAAAGTAATTACTTCTTTACATAGTAATTAAAATATGCATACAGAAGGGAATAATGGCATGCACACCCAGCAACGGACGATCCCACGACAATTTGCCAGATACAGTTCACTCAATTATTATTCACCTCTGTTACCCACATATGATCACATATAAATCATTAGTTCCCGTGGGAAAACTGAGCACACAAAGAAATAAACAATCATTCCCACGATACGTTGGGCCTAACGCCAACACTGTAACATGAGTGTACGTTTGCATAGAACATATAAGTATATCAATATACATGCTTGTAATTTACATACAATTATAAATGTACATATTAATATATTTACTTACGTATCTTATAGGAGTACGTAACACTTCCACCTCCAAGAAAAAAAATGCAATGGATTGAAGATCAATGGCATTTTTTCTGAAGTAAAAATGTTAAGTAAAAAGAAACATTTCATTTATGGTACATCAAAACTTCTTGACAAAGCATCAGCAATAACATTTTGCCTGCCTGGAATATGTTTGATTTCTACATTAAATTCCTGCAAAAACAATGACCAGCGCAGAATTCGTTGGTTCTTGACTTTCATCATATTTATAAAGATAAGAGGGTTGTGGTCTGTAAATACTAACACTTTGTTTCCTGATAAGTAAATCTCAAACTTCTTGATTGACAATATAAGACCCAACGCCTCCTTTTCTACCACGGAATAATTTCTCTGAGCTGCATTAAATTTTCTAGAGTAATAATACACAGGATGCTCAATCTGGTCTAAACCAACTTGAATAAGCACAGCACCTATTCCAACATCTGACGCATCAATGTGTAATATAAATGGTTTATCAAATTGGGGACTAGCAAGAATAGGTGAGGTGGACAATATGCCCTTTAGGTTCTGAAAAGCATTCTGACAATCTTGTGTCCACTGAAACTTTACTTGCTTGCGTAACAAATTTGTCAAAGGAGCAGCTACTGTTGAAAAATTTCTACAATAACGCCTATAATATGTACACATACCAATAAACCGTTGGACTCCTTTCTTATTGGTTAACACTGGGTAGTCCACAATGGCTTGAATCTTATCTTGTAAGGGGATAATCTTACCTTGGCCTACCTCGTGTCCAAGATAAGTTATCGTACCTTTTGCCCAACTACACTTATTCATATTTATGGTTAACTTTGCGTTTTTCAACACTGTAAACAAGTTCTTAAGGCCTAAGAGATGATCTGCCCAATTCTTACTGTACAAAACAATGTCATCAAGGTAGGCCCTACAATCTGGCACATCCTTGAGTAAGAAATTCATGAGTCTTTGAAAAGTAGCAGGTGCATTTCTCAAACCGAATGGCATGACATTAAATTCATACGCACCATCAGGTGTAACAAAAGCAGTAACCTCTCTAGCATACTCTGTTAATGGAATTTGATAATACCCTTTTGACAAATCAAGCTTACTTACATATTCGGCATGACCTATGGACTCTATACATTCTTCCAACAAGGGTAAAGGAAAAACGTCCACTGTAGTGTTCTTGTTCAGTTTCCTATAATCCACGCACAATCTCCAGGTTCCATCTGGTTTTGGCACTAACAAACACGGAGAGCTCCAAGTACTTTGACTTGGCCGAATGAAATCATGCTGGAGCAGATATTCCACTTCTGCTTGTATAATTTTCCTCTTTTCGGGATTCACTCGGTACGGATGTTGTCGAATGGGGGTGCTGTCCAGGAGCTGAATGTCGTGTGTGATGAGGTGGGTCTGGGTAGGAACCTCCCCAAACAGAGATGTATGGTTGTCCAGCAGAACCTGGAACTCATCACGTTGTTCCTCCTGTAAATGACATAGCATCTCCCTGCCATTGGAACTGGAACTGAGAAGTTGGATATTAACATCATGTCCCTCACTACAATTATCCTCAGGTGGTAACTCTTCCCGACTAAAACAAGCTACTACACCAGGTCCAACATAAGCTTTTAATCTGTTAATGTGCACAGTCATTTGGGGTTCTGAAAGATTAGGGTTAATTAGTTTATAAGTTAGGTCTCCCACCTTGTCTACCACTTGGTAGGGTCCTGCGAACTTATGGGACATGGAAGTCCCCATACGAGGTTTCAACACCAACACCAAATCTCCGACATCAAAAGACCTGAGCTTAGCTTTGAACTTCTTGTCGTATCTTACTTTCATGGCTTGTTGAGTCCTTCCCAGATGTTCTTTCGCCAACTCACGAGCCCGACACAACTTGTCCTTGACCTCACTCAAGTACAATCCACTCTGATGAACAGAGACATCTCCCAACAACTTTTCTTGTAGCATTTTAAGAGGACCTCTTACTTGGTGACCAAACACTAGTTCAAAGGGTGAACAGCCCAATGACTCTTGTAGCCCTTCTCTAGCAGCAAACAACACAAAGGGGAGATTCTCATCCCAATTACGTGGATGAGTTTCTCCGGTTGTCTTCAGCATTTGTTTCAAAGTCTGGTGGAAACGTTCAAGTCCACCTTGGCTTTGTGGATGATATGGACTGGATAATTTGTGCCGAATCCCTCGGGATTCGCAAAAAGTTCTGAAAACTTTAGAAACAAAATTTCCCCCATTGTCACTCTGAATAACTCTAGGCATTCCAAACAACGAAAAGAATCTTTCAAGACACTTGATGAGATTATGAGCCTTGGTATTCCGTAGAGCATAAGCTTCAGGAAATCTAGTAGTCATACACATGAGAGTGAACAAAAACATGTTACCCGATTTAGTCTTAGGTAAAGGACCTACACAATCAATTACAACATGAGTAAATGGTTCATCAGGAACTACAATAGGTTGCAATGGTGCTCTAGGTACAGATTGATTTGGTTTACCAACAATTTGACAGGGTACACAGTTATGACAATATCTGACCACGTCTTTCTTTAACTTTGGCCAGAAAAAATATTTACTTATCTTATGGTACATATTCGTGATACCTTGATGACCTCCCATGGGGTCATCATGTGCAGCCTGCAGGACCTGCCTACGATAATCATTGGGGACAACGAGTTGGGTTCTAATCTCACAATCATCTGAAGAGGGAGTTCCCTTGGGTCTCCACCTTCTCATCAGAAGTCGATCCTTGAAGAAGAAACCCGTCCCTTCCTCCAATGCATCAATATTATCAGGAGCCTCAGAAATACACTTACTTAAACTAGGATCAGTAGTCTGTACAACACTTAAGGGCAATGACTCAGACTCAGCAGCGAGCGGGCAAGAACCTAGTAGCTTGATCTCTTTTCCCGATTGATCAGAATAAAATGGAGTCATAGCTACTTCGGCCTCACTCTCGACAACTGGCGCACTGGAGACAAGCGGGCAAGGTACAGATAGTTCAGCCTCCTCACCTTCACTTTCCTTGTGATTTAGGTTCGGCGGGGCTTCTACTACGGCCTCACTCTCATCATCCAGTCGAGTCATAAAAGAATCCTCAAGATCCACCTCCCACTCCTTTACTGAAGGGGTCCTGGTCTTGGGAACAGCAACCTCAGTCAAGACAGGATTACTCTCACCTGTTTGTCCCATTGATCTAGTTACAACACAAGCAGGGTAAATAATATCATCATCTGCTACTGGTTGAGCTAATACATTATGGGGTTTAGTTAACATGATGGGACACTTGGGCCCTACAACCATTTGGTTGCCAAAATCATTACCTAGAATAATGTCTACCCCAGGAATGGGCAGTTGTTTACTTACACCAACATTACACCATCCTGAAGTATATTTAGAATCAAGGTTAACTTGCAATAAGGACACTGGTTGCACACTACCGGCAATACCTTGGAGAAGCACAACTTCACCCAGATCTCGGGTGTCAACATCATCAAGTACCTTCTGGGTAATAAGAGACTGTGAAGCTCCAGTATCACGGAGTAATTGAACAGTCTTATGTCTACCATTATTACATAATAAGGTACCTGTGGAAATATAGGGTTTAAATTCAGCCATCCAATTGGGACTGACTGTAATACATGAAGAATTAATAGGTTGCCATCCTTTACTCATAATAAGACCAGTTGGTCGTAGTTCAGGATGCAAACTAAAACATGAAGAAATCACATGCCCCCTTCTCTTACAATGGGTACAATGTTTGACAGTGGACACACTGGTAGAACCAACTGCCGGTTTAGAATTAGCATTACTAGGCTTAGATGATCCTGGCAATGGAGTAACCATCTTAGGGTTAGTAAGAGAAGAGTTCACGGGAGTAACTGTCGCACCAGGAGGAGACTTATACTGATAAGGAGTACGGTGAGCATTAAAATTTACTCTACGACTAGACTTAGGTGAAGTGGCCGTAAACGGGGCCTTAGTCAGCAACTCATGCTCATCCGCGAGCTTTGACAGCTCATCAATATCTGTTACATTCTTTTGTTCTGCCATAAAAGTAGACAACTGGTCTGGGAGACATGACAATACTTCTTCCATTATAAGAAGATTCTTTAGAGCATCAAAATCAGTGACTGCAAGTGACTTTAACCATCTGTTGCAAAAATTCGTCTTCTGACGAGTAAAATCTGCTATTGTCTGATCCCTTATCCTTCTTAGGTTTCTGAACTTTTGCCTGTGTGCCTCTGGATTTAACTGGTACGCATTTAGGATGCTTTTCTTTACAAATTCATAATCAAAACTATGAGCGTCAGGTAGGGATGTAAAAACCTCCTGACTACGCCCCTTAAATTGAGACTGCATAATAGCTACCCACTGATCCCTTGGCCAGTTCATACTGATGGCAATTTTATAAAAATGTGCAAAGAAAACCTCAGGATCCTCCTCATTGAACTTGGGCAACTCTATATACTTATTCATCCTGATGGGATTATTATCACTATTTATTGAAACATTACTAGTATTTCCATGCCCAGCTGCCATACGCTGTGATTCAAGCCTGAAGTTAGTGTCAGCCATTTGTTGTTGAATCTCTAATTGCCTAGTTTGTTCCTCGGCTTGTTGCTTCTTTGTGGCTTCTATTTGCAACTGTACCGCAATTTCTAAACGCCTAGTCTCAAGCTCTCTTTGCTGAGCTTCAGCCTCTAATATTTTCTGTTGCTGTTGAGCTTCAATCTCTCTTTGACGAGCTTCAGCCTCTAATATTTTCTGTTCCCTTTGAGCTTCAAGCTTAGCATTGGCTATTTGCGCTTCTAACTCAAGACGCTTTAACGTCATCTGATCACTCGACTCCTCTCTTAACTCTTCTAGAATTTCTTCCTCTAACTCCCCATTCTCAACAAAATGCGTCACAATGACTTTCAATATTTGGGCTTTAACCATTCTATTGCTGGCGGTCAAATCCAACTGATTTGCCATTTGTATTAACTCAGTCTTTTTAAGGTTCTGAATCCCTTCAAAGTCTGGGTAAGCCACCAACGCTGCAACTTTCTCCTCCATCGTTACTAACACTTGGCACTTGATTCACAACAATAATTAAAACAATGGCACTGCACTACACTTCACTGTAAAATTGTCACCACACTGAAAATTCGCTTGGCCTCACTGCACAAACAAAATATATAGGATGACTTACCTCAAAATCGTGAAACGTTGTTACTTGACACACAGGAAGGCTTGCTTGGCACATGGAATAGTTCTTAAGAAACACACAGACACTTGACACACTGGTACCTAGGAAGGCAAGGTTAGATTAGCATAGTTAAGTTAAAGTGGGAACAATATTTCCCGGCACAGGCCCCCATAACTCTTTGTTACCTATCGTACGTTACGGCTCGTGATCCTACAGCAGCCAAACTTTAATTACGTCTAGGGATACGACACAACTGCTGTTCTCAATAGCGAATCACCAGTATAACCCCTTGATAAGTAATGAGCACAAAAATAAAATCTTCCTTAGGACTGAAGAATAGATACAACAATATTATATGTATATGTATTAAATAAATCTCAATAGCAAACAGATGATTATATGGTCACAATATATCACATTAACAATATCACTGTATCTTCCAGACATTAAATTAAAATATTATATGTATGGCTATGACAGAACAAAAATGTATAACTTAACTCCAACTAGATGTTATCTCCCTGGTTCCCGATCAGCTACTGAATAACATAACGCGGGAATCAAAACGGATTGCCTTGCCCCGCGAATAAATTGCCAAAGTACAATATTTATTATTTCAACAATGGAGCAATACATTGTGACAAGAGTAATCTTAAACTAACTTAATGAATAATTAATACATATTGATATACAAACATAAAGTAATTACTTCTTTACATAGTAATTAAAATATGCATACAGAAGGGAATAATGGCATGCACACCCAGCAACGGACGATCCCACGACAATTTGCCAGATACAGTTCACTCAATTATTATTCACCTCTGTTACCCACATATGATCACATATAAATCATTAGTTCCCGTGGGAAAACTGATCACACAAAGAAATAAACAATCATTCCCACGATACGTTGGGCCTAACGCCAACACTGTAACATGAGTGTACGTTTGCATAGAACATATAAGTATATCAATATACATGCTTGTAATTTACATACAATTATAAATGTACATATTAATATATTTACTTACGTATCTTATAGGAGTACGTAACAATATCAACCCCCCAGGTCTTTCTCTCTCTCTGACTCTTGAAGTATTTCATCTCCCAAATGGTACCTTGAATCTGGTCTCCGGCTTCCTACCCCCTATCTTCATTACATTACATTTGCTTGGGTTAAACTCTAACAACCATTTGTTCGACCATTCCTGCAGCTTGTCCAGGTCTTCTTGAAGCCTCAAGCTGTTCTCCTCTGTCTTAATCCTTCTCATAATTTTGGCGTCGTCAGCAAACACTGAGAGGAATGAGTCTATACCTTCTGGGAGATCATGTATGCATATCAGAAACAGGATAGGTCCGTGTACAGAGCCCTGTGGGACTCCACTGGTGACTTCACGCCAGTCTGAGGTCTCACCCCTCACTGTAACTCTCTGCTTCCTATTGCGTAGGTACTCCCTTATCAACTGGAGCGCCCTACCAGTTACTCCTGCCTGTTTCTCCAGCTTATGCATCAACCTTTTATGGGGTAATGTGTCAAAGGCTTTCCGACAGTCCAAAAAAATGCAGTCCGCCCACTCTTCTCTTTCTTGCTTAATCTTTGTCACCTGATCGTAGAATTCTATCAAGCCTGTAAGGCAAGATTTACCCTCCCTGAACCCATGTTGATGGGTTGTCACGAAGTCTCTTCTCTCCAGATGTGTTACTAGGTTTTTTCTCACAATCTTCTCCATTACCTTGCTTGGTATACAAGTTAAGGACACTGGCCTGTAGTTCAGTGCCTCTTGTCTGTCACCCTTTTTGTATATTGGTACTACATTAGCAGTCTTCCATATTTCTGGTAGGTCCCCCATTTCCAGTGACCTACTATACACTATGGAGAGTGGTAAGCAAAGTGCTCCTGCACACTCTTTCAACACCCATGGCAAGATTCCATCCGGCCCAACAGCTTTTCTCACATCCAGCTCAAATAGGTGCTTCTTGACCTCATCTCTTGTAATTTCGAACCTATCCAAGGTCACCTGGTTTGCTGCCACCTCTTCTAGCGCCGTGACATCTCCCTGTTCTATTGTAAAGACCTCCTGGAACCTTTTGTTGAGTTCTTCACACACCTCTTTGTCATTCTCTGTGTACCTGTCCTCGCCCACCCTAAGTTTCATCACCTGTTCCTTCACTGTTGTCTTCCTCCTGATGTGACTGTGTAGTAGCTTTGGTTCGATCTTGGCTTTATTAGCTATATCATTTTCACACCTTTTCTCAGTTGCTCTTCTTACACTGACATACTCGTTCCTGGTTCTCTGGTATCTCTCTATACTTTCTGGTGTTCTGTTATTACGGAAGTTCCTCCATGCCCTTTTGTTCAGCTCCTTTGCTTTCATACATTCCTTATTAAACCACGGATTCTTCCTTTGCTTCTGTGTTTTTTCCTGTCGGGCTGGGACAAACCTGCTTACAGCCTCATGACATTTTTGGGTGACATAGTATCTCATGTCTTGTACGGACTTGGTTCCGAGTTCTGTGTTCCAATGTATATCCCATAGGAATTTATTCATTTCCTCATAGTTTCCCTTTCGGTACGCGAGCCCTACGCCAGTGTGTGTGTGTGTGTGTGTGTGTACTCACCTAATTGTGTTTGCGGGGGTTGAGCTCTGGCTCTTTGGTCCCGCCTCTCAACCGTCAATCAACAGGTGTACAGATTCATGAGCCTATCGGGCTCTGTCATATCTACACTTGAAACTGTGTATGGAGTCAGCCTCCACCACATCACTTCCTAATGCATTCCATTTGTCAACCACTCTGACACTAAAAAAGTTCTTTCTAATATCTCTGTGGCTCATTTGGGCACTCAGTTTCCACCTGTGTCCCCTTGTGCGTGTTCCCCTTGTGTTAAATACTCTCTCTTTATCTACCCTATCAATCCCCTTCAGAATCTTGAATGTGGTGATCATGTCCCCCCTAACTCTTCTGTCTTCCAGCGAAGTGAGGTTTAATTCCCGTAGTCTCTCCTCGTAGCTCATACCTCTCAGCTCGGGTACTAGTCTGGTGGCAAACCTTTGAACCTTTTCCAGTTTAGTCTTATCCTTGACTAGATATGGACTCCATGCTGGGGCTGCATACTCCAGGATTGGCCTGACATATGTGGTATACAAAGTTCTGAATGATTCTTTACACAAGTTTCTGAATGCCGTTCGTATGTTGGCCAGCCTGGCATATGCCGCTGATGTTATCCGCTTGATATGTGCTGCAGGAGACAGGTCTGGCGTGATATCAACCCCCAAGTCTTTTTCCTTCTCTGACTCCTGAAGAATTTCCTCTCCCAGATGATCCTTGTATCTGGCCTCCTGCTCCCTACACCTATCTTCATTACATTACATTTGGTTGGGTTAAACTCTAACAACCATTTGTTCGACCATTCCTTCATCTTGTCTAGGTCTTCTTGAAGCCTCAAACAGTCCTCTTCTGTTTTAATCCTTCTCATAATTTTAGCATCGTCCGCAAACATTGAGAGAAATGAATCGATACCCCCCGGGAGATCATTTACATATATCAGAAACAAGATAGGACCGAGTACAGAGCCCTGTGGGACTCCACTGGTGACTTCACGCCAATCGGAGGTCTCACCCCTCACCGTAACTCTCTGCTTCCTATTGCTTAGATACTCCCTTATCCACTGGAGCACCTTACCAGCTACACCTGCCTGTCTCTCCAGCTTATGTACCAGCCTCTTATGCGGTACTGTGTCAAAGGCTTTCCGACAATCCAAGAAAATGCAGTCCGCCCAGCCCTCTCTTTCTTGCTTAATCTGTGTCACCTGATCGTAGAATTCTATCAAGCCTGTAAGGCAAGATTTACCCTCCCTGAATCCATGTTGGCGATTTGTCACGAAGTCCCTTCTCTCCAGATGTGTTACCAGGTTTTTTCTCACGATCTTCTCCATCACCTTGCATGGTATACAAGTCAAGGACACTGGCCTGTAGTTCAGTGCCTCTTGT